>NC_056688.1:45556071-45865535 GCF_018350215.1 Panthera leo | reverse complement strand
ATAACTCTTCACTCCTAGTCAAGGGAACAGGTTTATGTACATAATGGGAAAACTATTTCTCTACTCAACACCACTTCTGACACCAAATGTGTGGGGTTTTTTCCACATCCACAACCAATTCTCCAACTCTTTGGACACCGATGCTGGGTGTCCAATGATTCCATTTAATTTTGACAGTACCTCCCAGGAGTCAGTGCAGACCACAGGTTAAGGGCTCAGTCTCACAGGACTGTCCCCACTTCACATGCCAATCACAAGTCTGGGCCTCCCATACTCCCGACCAACTGGCTATAAATGGGGGATTCCCACGACCCCTCCCTCAGGTTCAATAATTTCCCACAATGACCTCACAGAATTCAGGGAAACAATTTACTTACTATCACCAGCTTATTATAAAAGATACAATTTAGGAACAGCCAAATGAAGGAGATGCATAGGGCAAAGTGTGTGGAAAGGGTTACAGAGCTTTCATACCCTCTCTGGGTGGGCCATCCTCCCAGCACTTCTTCATGCAAAGTTTTTATGTAAGTTCCTTTACATAGGCAGGGTTGATTAAGTCATTGGCCAATGGTGAGGCCATGAGAGGGGGAGGGGTTAAGGCTGAAAGTTCCTCCAGAGTCATCTCATTAGCATAAACTCAGGTATGGTTGAAAGGGGCTTAACAATGAGTAACAAAAGATGTTCTTCTCACTCCCATCACTTTTCAAGGGTTTTAGAAGCTCTATGCCAGGAACAAGGGAAGACCAAATATATATTTCTCACTATATCACAATGTCACAATATTCCCATTAAGATCATCTGCTGTGTGTTTTTACATGACCAATTCCACATTCAGTTCCTTCCAAGCAGGAGAAATCCTGTGCAGAGAGTCTGTCTGGTCACTGTGTCATCTTCCTTTACCCCTTTCCTTTTCCTTTCAGGGGCCTCAGTGGAGGGGAGTTGGGAAGTACGTAGGCATCTGGGAGATCTTATGCTTGAGCATGCCATCCTTGAAGGCCCATGGGCTTGGGCACACATTCTCAATGCCGAGCGCTGACCCTCATATTCTCTCTGGTCCAGCAGGTAAGTCAGTCATCATCCTCATCTTCTTCCTCATCTTCATCATCAAGGCTTAGAATGTATCTTTCTTTTCAAAATCCTTCAGCATGTTGTCCCCAACTGCCTTTCCAGTCCTCTCTTCCACTGCTATTTCCCTCACTCTTCAAAGTTCAGGTAAATGGAATCTCTGTTGTTGAAAAAAAGACCACAGACCCCAAATGGCGTAAATTGGATCAGGCCAAGTCATCATATCAGGACTTGATAGCTTACCTAATTGCAGTTTCAACCTCTCCCAGAAACCTATTAACCAGGAATTTTGAAAAAAAATATTTTAACATTTACTTATTTTTGAGAGAGAGAGATTGTGCACACACTTGAGGGCAGAGAGAGAGAGGGAGACACAAAATCTGAAGGAGGCTCTAGGCTCTGAGCTCTCAGCACAGGGCCTGATGTGGGGCTTGAATCCATGAACCCCAAGATCATGACCTGAGCCTTAGTTAGACGTTTAACCAACTAAGCAACCCAGGCGCCCCAAATCAGGAATTTTGTATAAGCACCAATGAGGTAATCTGTCACAGGGACCCTCTCCATGCCCCAAAGGAACATGAGGTAATCTGCATGGTAAGACTCCCTTTCCTTACCCCTAAGGGAAGGTGATCTAACCTGGAACAGATACTTTCTTTTCTTTTGCTTATAAATTTCTTGCCCCATCCTCCTTCCTATAAAATCCTTCCAATTTTTACAACTCCTGGGAGCACTCCTCTACTTGCTATATGGGATGGAGCCTGACTGATGCGAATTATTTAAAAAAGCCAATTAGATCTTCATATTTACTCAATCGAATTTTGTTTTTAGCACTATCATCTCAAATCCAGCCTCGACTTCTCTCCTGAACTTCAGACTTGTATATCCAACTGCCTACTTTAATAATACCACCTGGATGGAGAACAGGAGATCTCAAACTCATCATGTCCAAAACTCCAGATTTTTCTTAGCGTTCTGTGAGGCTCAGCTTATATTCTCAAAGAGTGAAGCACCTGTCATGTTTTATTTATCTCCTGTTCAACCTTAGAATTGCTATGTGGGGTTTGTTCAATATGAGAGTTTCCTCCACTTGGAGCAGTCTGGAGCAGTGTACCCTCGTCTCCACTGTGTATCACTGATCTGGAATGTACTTCCTTCAGTGCCTGGCCCAATCTCGATGTAATATCACCCATTCATTCCTTAAATATTTATTTCAGTGCCTACTCTGCTCCAAGGACTGTGAGAAGCTGAACTGTATCTTTGAACTAGAAAAGTCTTGGCTCTCATAAACTATATAGAGTAGGGAGACTTATACAATAAAAAATAGAAGTAAATAAAAATCATTCCAGACCATGAAAAGCAATAAGAAGTAAGGGTCAGTACAATGGATCCAGGTGTTTCTGTTGCTGAGTAAACTGAGGAGACACTGGGCTCTGGGGCCTCGACCCAGCTCCTCGCAAAGGAGTTGCCAAAGGTTCTTGGTCTCATCTGAAAAAGGAGTTCAAGGACAGACACACAACAATGTGTCAACAGTGGATGAGCAACACAAGTGGTAAAGGGTATTAAAATGAAAAGTATATGTTCAAGATGAGAGAGAGAGGGAGGGAGCTGCCCACTTTGGGGGTTGGGTTTCCATCTTTTATTGACAGTTGTTAACTAGGGGTGGAATATTCGTTTCCTCAGGTGGGGATTTCTTGGAAGCAGGGTTGTGCACATTTTCTTCCTTATTTGCTCAGTGGTCTCCTGTCTTGGCATCTGCCTTCTTGGGTCTGTCTAGTTTGAACCCACTTCTTGTGGAGTGCTGCCAGGACAGGCCTCTGCATTCCTGAGTAGCTGGCCACAGCTTCCTCTTTGCTGGCCTCCAGGCATCCTGTTAGAACCTCACTAACTGCCTATTCTAACAAAACTACCATTCTCTTCACTGAGTAAGTCCGTCTTCCGTTTAGGGACAACACTCCATCAAATGTAATAAACTTTCTATACTCCCTCCAACTGTTCCATGAGTATCTCTTATTTCTATGTAGGTGAGGAGTCTAAATGAGACTAGTAAGAGAGCACCTATGTAAGGTGCATTCACCATTTGTGATTTGCCACAGATTAGGGAAACCAGAGTCTCCCTATAGATTTATTCCTTGCTTCTGCTGCCAAAATCATGGCCAACTTTGTTTCAGTACTTCCGTTTGCATTTAAATGAGTCTACTTAACCTTCCTTCTTGAGTTCTGGTGCAAACTCCTGCCTATCATCTCTATCTTCTAGCATATTGTCTAATTATTTGTTGAATTTGTTGTGTCCATTTTTCTAATGTTAAACTGTTGCTTCAGGCTGTATCCCTTCCCTTCCTCCTGGAAAAACATCCCTTTTGTAAGTCTTTTTCTTCATTGTATCTTTCCTCACTCTAAGTGCATTTGGCTTGTCCCGGGTCCCCTAGGCTGGCACCAATTTTACATAGTCCTCACTGAAAGTATTTAGGCCCATGTGGCCTCTCCCACCGTACTCATTGCTGTCATTGTTAATGGTCATTGTCTGTGTGCCATTTGGAAATGTATTTTCTGTCTAGAAATGTTGATTTCTCCAAGATAAAGTTATATGAGTGTCAGTCATTCCTAAATATATCTTAGTCTGAGTGCATCAAAGAGCTTCCAGTAGCTATCCTTAGAAAATGTCAGAGATTTCATTTGTGGGTATATGATCCCACCATGTTATCCTAGCCTCATGTTTCTCTTGATTTCCTACTAAGAGTTGCCATGGTTGAATTCCTCCAGCCCATTATCCCCATTGCACCCTGTACTTCTCCTTCACAGCACTTTGCCCACTTGAAATCATTGAATTTGTTGCTGTGTGTGTAATAATTTGTTTAATTATTGTATTTTTAATTACTGTCACCACTGGTAGACTCTAATCCCAGTGAGGATAGAGACTGTGTTTTTTTTCATTCATAATTGCATCTCCAGGGTCAAACAAAGTGCCCGAGGCAAAGTAAATGCCCAAAAAAACACAGGATGAATGTCTGGAGATAGTGAAAAGAGCTGATGGCATTGACCATGTCCAGAGTACATTGTCATTTTGTAGATTACTTCTGCAAACTCCACAGTAATCTTTCATTAATAAAGGTCTTTCTAAAATCAGTTACTTGGAAGACAAGGCACACACATAGGCTTCTAACAAGGAGAGTTTATAGGGTCTCTGTGCCTAGATACCACAGTCTTGTCACTGTCAGGTTTTTGGCTACTTTACTCAAGTTCTCTTTTGAAAAGAAGGCTGTTCCTGTCTTTTCCTCATGTATTTACAAGAGTGCTCATCATCTGCTGTAATTAGTTCCAAGGCTTTGGGGATTTTCTTGGAATTCCTCCAAACCAGCAGAACACAAAGAGCAAATTTATACTCCTCTGCCCCAGGCAAAAGTGTGGAGTGGAAACACTTCAATGTTGATGCTACCTCCCAACCCCACCCTGGAAGCCACCTCTCTTTTCTGGGCTCTCTCCTCACTTGGGTTATCTTCTCCACTGTACCCCTGGTGATCTACTCCCTCACTCTGAACCCCAGCCTCTCTCCACTCTCCTCACACTCTTTTAATGCTTCATCTAGAGCTCTCTACTTCAGAGGGCACCGTCCCTGCTAAGCTGTCCCTGCAAGCACTGAGCTGCTGACCATCTGGGGTGATGAGTATGCACTTCAACAAGGCCTCACATGGACACAGTATAACCCGAGTAATGGACTCTACTGATAGGAGTGTCGGGGCTCCAGCATGGAGAAGCAGAGACATCGGGACAATCAGAGCCCTGCAGGAGTCCGGAGGGAATAAAGGCAGCATCAGCAGGGCCAGTAGATCCTGACAGACCAGCAGAGGTGGGGACCCTAGCACATTTGAAACATGGAACAGATAACTTTTCAACACTCTCCTCTATGTGAAAAACTATTTGTGGTGAATAGATTTTAATTAGCCCATTTTTATTCCTTATCTTTAATAAACATTTTATTTACATGGAAGTTAATTCCGAGAACTCCTTATAGTTTCCTAATAGTTCACAGTCATTTGAGCACACTTTGGGTGCAGGCGAAGTTTCCAATCCTAAGGAAGTACGTATTCCCTTGTTGAAACAATGGATTCAGAATACACAGTGATAGTGCAGTGATTGAAAGACAGAGAAAGGGAATTTGAGTCACTTCAATGCTGTCACCCTGTGTGATCATTTGGAATGTTTGTCTGTCCAAATGTAAAAGGGGGAAACAAAGCAGCTGGAGTGATCATCTGAAAATTATGCTCCACCAAATGAGATCCAGGGGAAGCTCCCTAGTTTACAATATATGTTGGAGGCCACTGTGGCTTTCATATATATCATTAAACTCCACAGTAACCACGTAGCAATTGTTTCGAAATCTTAGACGAACAAAACATATGGGAGGTGGCGGCGGGGGGTGGGGGGGGAGTATTTTATCACTAAAAATGTTTGGAATTTTCTGTGTTTGACAATAATTAAAAGCAGACTAATGTTTATTCAGCTTTATTATAGTTTTAAATTCTCTACTGAGTTTGTATTCTCTTCTTGCTGGCACCCAGCACGGGTCACTCCCACTGTCTTCCTGGGTGTCACTACAGACAGCTTCGGATCCACACTCTGCCATTTCCTGTGAGATCTCGAGCAAATTTATATGTTTTTTAAAAGGTTAACTTTCTTATCATTATCAAAGGCTTACAATGTGCTGAGACCACAGCAAGGGCTTTGCACACACTGCCTCTCTTAGTCCTTCCAACAGTCCTATCAGGTAGGTATTATCATTTTTTCCGGTTTGCAGATGAGGAAACTGGGTTCACAAGTTAAATAACTTGTGGGGCACCTGGGTGGCTCATTCAGTTAAGTGTCTGACTCTTCATTTCAGCTCATGACCTCACAGTTCATGATTTCAAGCCCCATGTTAGGCTCTTTGCTGATAGTGTGGAGCCTGCTTGGGATTCTTTGTCTCCCATTCTCTCTGCCCCTCCCCTGGTTTTGTTCTCTCAAAAATAAATAAACACTAAAAAGAGAGAGAGAGAGAGAGAGAGAGATAATAGCAACAATTAAAAAAAGAAGAAGAAGTAAACAACTTGCTAGATGTTTACTTGATGAGCGAGTTTCAGACATGACACTTGAATTTAGGACTGGCTGACTTCAAATCATGGGCATTTGATCGACCCTCTCGAAGCATCTCTTTTGTGCTCTGTGGATGGGTGTTAAGATGTCCCTTTCACACACACTTCTCCGTTACCAGTCCTCTGCCTTTCTGGCTTCATTTCCACATCCTCCCCAGCTCCCATTTCAGGATCTGGCAAGACTGCACAATGGTGCCCTCACCTCCCCATCTCCACTTGGCCTTCTCCTAACTCACTCTTTAAAGCTCAGCTCAGACATCATTCCCAGGAAACACTTCTCAACCTCTTCCCTTGCCTGAACCCAAGCCTGGGCTAAGTGGTCCCCTGCATTGTACTGCCATAGTGCCCTGCACAGAGCTCTGGTCCTGCAGCTACATGACCGATGGAGACAGTCTGTCTCTGTGACTGTGTCCCCAGTCATCGCGCATGCTTCTGATGAGATTCTGTCTTTAGCACCCAGCCCTGTGCCCACAACATACAGGGAGCTCAAGACATAATTCAGAATAATTTCAAAACATCGGATCTGGGGCGCCTGGGTGGCTCAGTCGGTTGAGCGTCCGACTTCAGCTCAGGTCACGATCTCACGGACTGTGAGTTCGAGCCCCGCATCGGGCTCTGGGCTGATGGCTCGGAGCCTGGAGCCTGCTTCCGGTTCTGTGTCTCCCTCTCTCTCTGCCCCTCCCCCATTCATGCTCTCTCTCTGTCTCAAAAATAAATAAACGTTAAAAAAAAAATTAAAAAAAAAAAACATCGGATCTAATAATTTAGAAATAATTTTCCTGACCTGGTGGGGTGATTAAAACCCCATAATAATGCTTGGCTACTTCTACAATGTGCTGCTCCCCTTTTCCTGGAGACTCATTACTTCTCCGTTCATATAGAACTGAGAAAATGCTTTGTGTATTGTACTTCACCTTGTCTCTTCATAACCTACAGTTAGCCTCCTTGTACTATTGTCAGTTCACCTGAAGGGCATTTTCCAGACTTGCCAACAAATGGATTTGACCAATCCATGGGTGATGTCTTTTTCTATCTTAGTGAATGGAAAACCATAAGGTTTTTGAGGGTTCTATCTCTTAATAATCAAATGGCTACCCTCAAGATTTTAGTACCAATCAATCAATAATCACTGAAGAAGCATATTAAAAATTTATTAGTGGGATGTCTGGATGGCTCAGTCAGCTAAGTGTTTGATTCTTGATTTAGGCTCAGGTCATGATCTCACAATCATAAGATCAACCCCAGAGTCTACGCTCAGCATGGAGCCTGCTTAAGATTCTCTCTCTCCCTCTCTCTGCCCCTCCCCAACTCACTCAAGTGCTCCCTTTCTCTCTTAAAAAAAAAAAAAAAGAATTAAGAATTTTTAGTTTGGGTGGGTGTGAAGATCATGGTAGTAGTGTGTGCCGGTAAATGGCAGAGAAGGATTTCCTCTTCCTAACTCACAGAGCACCTCCTGGAGGCAACCTTTACTGAAGGAAGTACCATGAAGTTTCCCCAGGAAGAGTCTCCAAGTTTCCATTTGCTCAGGTATCATTAGTCTAGAGCAAACCTGTGGACGTTAGTGGTTGGGAGCACCTTGGTTTGATATTTGTCCTTTTTTTTTTTTAAATCCATCTGGGATGAATGTCAATATTCTAAATGTTTTCATCTTGGATGCTGAGTTGTGCTATGGCCAAAGTCCTCTTCAAATGGCTTTCATTGCTCAAACTGTAGGCTAGGCCAAAATCAGTGCAGCAAAGAGGCAAATGTGGGCCTCCCGGGTCCTTCCCTGTACCTTCCCAGGGAACCAGATGTTCAGGCAGATAATGCCTAGATGATCATCTGACTTTCCTCTCCCCTTTTCTCATCTCAGTGCCGTGTTTGCTTTGCTGTGTTTGCCATTAGAGCTCTGTGTATTGAGCAAACTTTCCAGCCTGTGTATCCCTGTGGATGTATTTGCCCTTCTCTGTTTCATGCTGAAGGACTATTTACATTCTAGTCTTCAGCACTTTCGGGGAACTGGAAATGGTTATGAGCCCTGAGCCTCTGGGCCGCAGAAGCCAGTGTTTTCTGTGGTCAAGAAAATGCAGCAGTTTCTAGAGTTCAGAGCCAGAATGAGAACATCTCAGAGTTCCTGGATTCACAATACTGTCTTATTCCAAAGGAGAGCAAGGAATCTTCGAAATTCATATTAAGTCCTTTTTTCAAAATACCTCTAATGAATGGGACACACCAATCCAAAAGCAAAGAGCCCATCTGTGCTCGTATAACTTTTGCTACCATGCAAGCTAAACTCGTGGCTCTAGTGCCAGGAGTGATTCTTGGGAAAGTTCCTAAACCTCTCTGTGCTTCAGTTTTTCTGTCTCCAAAATGGGCCCAATAATATTCCACTTTGGGGGTTGTATGACTAGCAAATAAACCAGTAAAGGCAAAGCATTATTGGAGCACCCAGTACTTAGAAAACAGTTAATAAAGTAGTAATCATTGTTATACTGTTATTGGCTGTTTTTCATCATTTAAAATGCTTCCTTAGTACCGAAGTTACATTCTCTTTTTCTTTCTGATAATCTTCTGCCATAATGGTGCTCATTTGGCTATTGAAAATACAAAAGCTTTACTGTACTATAAAAATATATTGATCTTATAATTTTGACGACGCAGCATCCCCGTTACTCCACGTCTTCCTGTAGCATGTTGCTGGCAACCATCTTTATACTGCCATAGATAGTAAATGCAACCTCAGACACAATAGGAAGGTTAATAGTTTTAACATTCTGCTTTCTTCCTTTTTGTTTCAAAAAATTTGTGTTCTACCCAGAGGCCTGCATTGCATTTAGATGCAACAATGATGACTTTGAAGTTTATAATTCAGAGAGGAGTATACAAACTTATCTCACCTACTGAGCCTCAACTTTTTCATTCATGAAATAGAGATAATATGAGTTTTTATCCATAAGGGTGTGTCTAAGAGTTTGTAAGATAAAACAAATGAAGTGCTTACCAAGGGTCTAGGATATAGTATGCATTCAGTGAGTACTAGCTATAATCATTACTATGAAATTTTTGCTTTGAACTGATCCACTTTGTCCTTTTTCTCAGACTAATACTAGTCCATTACTTTATAATTGTGCATGCATTTGACTAGTGATGCATAAGAAAAGTTTCTGAACCTTTCTGGACCTCATTTATGTATTTACTTATTTGTTTGTTAGTAATATGCTTAGGAAATGCCATATGAATCAGAGAAGCAGAGATAAAATCCTCGAAGTGGGAAGAATGACGCTGAGGATTAAGGAGAATAACTTAGGAAGATGGAGGGCTTGATGGTTTGGGTTCCAGTTTCTTCTAGCAGCCACTGTACATGTCTCACATCTGATCTTGGGATCAGTGCTAGCTGCCTGAGCTAGCTCAACTTAGTTTCTGTTACTTGCAACTAAGCGGATCTAACATAGCATCATTAAATGGTTAGTAACCATGTAAAATTCGTTGTGTAAGTTATTTTCTTCCTAATATTCATGGCAGCCCTGATATAAAAAACCTTACATTAAAAAAGTCTAAGGTGCACCTGTGTGGTGCACCTTATTTTCGTCCTAATATTCATGGCAGCCCTGATATAAAAAACCTTACATTAAAAAAGTCTAAGGTGCACCTGTGTGGCCCAGTCGGTTAAGTGTCTGACTTTGGCTCAGGTCTGTGGGTTTGAACCCCATGTCAGGCTCTGTGCTGAAACCTCAGAGCCTGGAGTCTGTTTCATATTCTGTGTCTCCCTCTCTATATGACCCTCCCCTGTTCACGCTCTGTCTCTCTCTCTCAAAAATAAAACAAAAACTAAAAAAAATTTTTAAAAAGGTATAAAAATCCAACATGATACTCTACATGGAAAACTCAACCAAAAGACTCCTAGAATTGATACACAAATTCAGCAAAGTTGCAGGGTACAAAATCAATGTACAGAAATCAGTGGCATTTTTATATACCAATAATGAAGCAACAGAAAGAGAAATAAAGAAACTGATCCCACTCACAGCTGCACCAAGAACCATAAGATACTTAGGAATAAACCTAACCAAAGATGTAAAAGACCTGTATGATGAAAACTATAGAAAGCTTGTGAAGGAAATTGAAGAAGACACAAAAAAATGGATAAACATTCCATGTTCATGGATTGGAAGAATAAATAAATGTCAATACTACCCAAAGCACTCTAGACATTTAATGCAATCCCAATCAAAATTGCACCAGCATTCTTCTCCAAGCTAGAACAAACAATCCTAAAATTTGTATGGAACCTCAAAAGACCTCGAATAGCCAAAGTAATATTGAAGAAGAAAACCAAAGAGGGAGGCATCACAATCCCACACTTTAGACTCTACTACAAAGTTGTAATCATCAAGACAGTATGGTATTGGCACAAAAACAGGCACATAGACCAATGGAATAGAATAGAGAAGCCAGAAATGGACCTACAAATCTATGGCCAACTAATCTTTGACAAAGCAGGAAAGAGCATCCAATGGAAAAAAGATAGTCTCTTTAGCAAATGGTGCTGGGAGAACTGGACAGCAACATGCAGAAGAATGAAACTACACCACTTTCTTACACCATTCACAAAAATAAACTCAAAATGGATAAAGGACCTGAATGTGAGACAGGAAACCATCAAAACCCTAGAGGAGAAAGCAGGCAACAACAACCTCTTTGACAGCAATTTCTTACTTGACACATCTCCAAAGGCAAGGGAATTAAAAGCAAAAATGAACTATTGGGACCTTACCAAGATAAAAATCTTCTGCACTGGAAAGGAAACAATCCACAAAACTAAAAGGCAACAGATGGAGTGGGAAAAGATATTTGCAAATGACATATCAGATAAAGGTCTAGTATCCAAAATCTGTGAAGAACTTACCAAACTCAACACCTGAAAGACAAATAATCTATCGAAGAAATGAGCAAAAGACATGAATAGACACTTTTTAAAACAAGATATCCAGATGGCCAACAGGCACATGAAAAGATGCTCAATGTCACTCATCATCAGGGAAATACACATCACAGCCACACTGAGATACCACCTCACACCAAAGTGACTAAAGTGAACCAAATCAGGAAACTACAGATGCTGGCAAGGATGTGGAGAAACAGGAACCCTCCTGCACTGTTGGTGGGAATGCAAACTGGAGCAGTCACTCTGCAAAACAGTGTGGAGGTTCCCCAAAAAATTAAAAATAGAACTATGACCCAGAAGTAGCACTACTAGGAATTTCCCCAAGGGACACAGGAGGGCTGATGCATAGGGGCGCATGTACCAATATTTATAGCAGTGTTTTCAACAATAGCCAAATTATGGAAAAAGCTTAAATGTCCATCAACAGATGAATGGATACAAAAGATGTGGTTTACATACACAATGGAATACTACTTGGCAATAAGAAAGAATGAAATCATGCCATTTGCAGCAGTGTGGATGGAACTGGAAGGTATTATGCTGAGGGAAGTAAGTCAGTCAGAGAAGGACAGATATCATATGTTTTCATTCATATGTGGATCTTGAGAAACTTAACATAAGGGAAGGGAAAGGGAAAAAAAAGTTACAAACAGAGAGGGAGGGAGGCAAACCACAAGAGACTCTTAAATACAGAGAACAAACTGGGGGTGGATGGGGGCATGGGGGAGAGGGGAAAATGGGTGATGTGCATTGAGGAGGGCACTTGTTGGGATGAGTACTGGGTGTTATATGTAAGCCAATTTGACAATAAATTATATTCATAAAAAGAGTCTAAAAATCAATACTCTTCATGAACATAGATAAAAGCATTTCTAGCAAAATATCTCTAGATAAAATGCGGCAATACATAAAAAGGATGATACATTATGACCAAGTGAGACTTACCTCAGAAGTGTAAAGATAGTTCAAGATTTAAATATCAGTCAATATAATTATATTAGGAAAATAAAGGAGGAAAACTCTGGGTCATTGAAATAGACAGAAAAAAACCAGCTGACAAAATTCAACACCCATTTATTTTTAAATTCCTTAGCACAATAAGAAGGGAAAGGAAACACCTCATCCTGATAAAGGGCATCTATGAAAAAAACCCTACATTTAACATAATCTTCAATGGTGAAATGCGGAATGTTTTTTTCCCTACAATGAAAGACAAAGTAAGGATGTCTGTTCTTACCACTTCTATTCAACACTATTCAGAAGGTTTTATCCAGTGCCATAAGGCAAGAAAAATAAAATGCGTGAAGATTGGAAAGAACAAAGTAGGACTGTCTTTATTCACTGACAACATAATAGTTGACATAAAAAATGCTAAGGAATCATTCCCTCCTATTGTGCCTGGTGTTGTGCTAGATATAGGGCTAACCAATGACCATGTCAGACTTAAGGTGCTCTCAGTCTTGCAGTAGACAGGGAATCATTATAGAGAACAAAAGATGCTGAGGAGGGGAAAGTACAATAGTGAAAGGTCGAAAACCAGGAAAGGCATAAAGAAGACCAGCTTTTTAATGTAGGTCAATAACAATTCAAATCAATGAAAGTCTTGAACATACTTTCATATCTTAAAAGAAACAATGCTGTGAATATGTATGTACAGCATTTAGATTACTTTATTTTCCTATTCCTGAGCAATAAAGAGAGTTGAAAATTTTGGGTCAAATAAAAATGACTGCTTTACTATTGTGATCACCTTCTATTGTGATTTTCTATGTACCACCTTTTACCCCTTCACCCCTACCCCACCTACATAACTGATGTCAAAGGTCAAGTTGGAAACCAAGTCTGCAGCCTGGAGGTTGAAGTTTGCCCAGTAAGCCTTTGTTCCTGCCAAGGCCAGATCCTTTGTTTATCTCTATTCCCAGCCACTGAAATCACTCTTTCCATGACACTCTTCCTTTCCATGACTAATGGAGGGTGAAGCATAGTGCCGAAATGTGGTTGGACCACAGAATATACCCTGGCCAGCTCCTGAGCCTGAGAGAGGGTGTGGGAGAAGCCAATCCCCAAAGGAGAAGTGAAGACCCAGCTGGCAGCCATCATGGTGCAGAGTACTGGGGGCAAGAAGCAGCATCTCAGACTGGCAAGGGGGAAAGGACAGGCACTCCTCCAACAGAGGAGCAGCCAAGCTTGGGCAACTCTAGAGGGGAGAACTCAGACTTTAGCTGGTAATGCACTGGTTTTCATTTGTGCTGAGTGATGTGGGTGGAATTTCTTTCAAAACTCAATATATACCATCTTAAGTTATGTGTTCAAGGATTTCTAAGTGAGCTGTATAGTAAAATGCATTTAGTTCTAAAGAAAAAAAAAAAGAAAAAACACAAAAACTAAGAGATCTGTAAAAACCTACTAAAATGGAGAAGTGAATTTAGCAAGGCCACAGAGTCAACATACAAAAATCAATTGTATTTATTTTACTTGCAACAACCAATTGGAAGGTAAAATTCAAACAAACATTTTCCAAAGTACATTTACAATAGTATCAAAAAATACAAAATACTTGGGAACAAATGCAAACTTAATGGAATTTAATGGAAACTGTACAATACTGATAGACTGAAAACTATGAAATATGGCATAAAACTATAGCTGCCATTATCCTCCTGTAAATAAACCTTGTCTTTTCTCCTCTTCAATTTGCCTGTTCTCAGTTAATTTGTAGACCCCAAGCACAGGACTCAAATTGGAAGAGGGAAAGTTTGTCCTTCTCAGCAGACACTTAGGTTTTAGTTTTTTTCCTTACAAATTGTCACTGAAAGAGGTGAACAAGATGTTTAAAATTCACAGCAGAAGCTCTAAAGGAAGAAATAATATTGTGACTACTTAAAACCTGTGTAACCCAAATGTCCTCAAGTCCTACTAACCTGAGGGAATGAATAAATTCTCATTGGTAGCCAAGTTTGCAAGCTCACAGCCCCACCTGCAGGATCTCAACTCTTCCTCAAAGATGCCCTCAATTATTTGGTCGAGTCCCTAGATCTCACCGGATCTCAGGAACAAGTCCAAACTCATCTTACTGCCCCAGGCTCCTTGTTGGTGTTCATTGTCCCACAGCACCTGAGTGTTTCCACCACTGTTAATGCCTTCCCTGACTATCCCTGTTTCCCTACCTGGCTCTCTCTCTCTAAACTCCAAAACCCTGGTATGTTGATAATTCACTGTGCCAGAATCACACATTGTGGGTTCTAAAGAAATGTAAAGAAAGAGAGCTCCCTCACACCTGTCCATCCTATGAATGACATGAGAGCCATTAGGATATAAAAACAACTTCTGCTAGGGCCAGATAGAACAAAAGGTCCTGAGCTAACCCTCTTCTTCTTCTTCTTTTTTTAAGTTTATTTATTTATCTGAGAGAGAGAGAGAGAGACAGAGTCCTAAGCAGGCTCTGCACTGCCAGAGCAGAGCCCTATTCGGGGCTCCAACTCATGAACTGAAAGATCATGACCTGAGCTGGAGTCAGATGCTCAACAGACTGAGCCACACAGGCACCCCAGAGCTAGCCCTTTTCTACACCAAAGTTATCCGATTGCCAATCCATCCATCTATCCATCCATCCACCCACCTACTCATCGATCCAACGATCCGTCCTCCCATCAGTCTTCCTTTCCATACATCCTCAAATTCACCCCAAATCACACACCCTGGTCCCCAACCATCCAAATATAAAACTTCCTTCTCTTCTGTTTCATTGTGCTCCTTAACCCCTTGTAAATCTTTTGCAATTCAAAACGCTCTTGTGCTCAGGCATCTTACTAAGTGCTTTACATATATTATCTCCTGTAATTTGACAACACTTTGAGATAACTATTAGCCTTTATTTCAGTGGACAGCTGAGGAAATTGGCATATAGATATTAAGCAATTTGATCAAGGTCACACTGGTGATTATTGACAGGGCTAGGATGCTAGGATTTGAGCCTGGATTTCATACTCTACATTTAGAGCCCTTAATCTCTCTACATTAGAGTCCTTAATGTCTATACAACCTTGCATTACTAAGGGGGATCAAAGTTGCTACAATGTAGGATGATTACTTTTTTTTTTTATTGTTTACTCTCCCTCAAACTATGAGCACATTTAATTTAATTCAATTCTCTTCATTTCAACAGATATTTATGAAACACCTCTTGGGTCAAATTCCCTGCTGGCCACTTCTTATAAGGCAAGACCTGTTTCTTAGGTTTCTGTGTAGCTCCAGCTCCTGCCTGTGTCTGGATCTGTAGTGTCTGATGCGTGACAAAATGACTAAGCACATAAAATGCCAAACAAAACTCCTAGATGAGGAGGGAATCAAACAGAAGTGAGGATACTGAGTGAATTAGCAAATCACTATTTCCCCACAGACATTCCTTCCCTACCAGTCATTGTAGGTGTCCCGCCTTCTTAATAAGGATTAGTTCTATTTTGTTCCGTCGGAGAGAGAAACATCCTTCTTACGTGTGATTTTTTTTCCCCTCTAAATAGTTGGATTCCAAGTTGGCCATTTAAACTGCTGCAAGCATTAGCAGCACAGTTTGTCCTCAAGGTGATTCACTGCCTTTAATCCAGAACTCAAGGAATACACAGGAATACACGCAGGCACATGCCTGACTCCCCCAAGCAGGGCAGCTCACTTACTCTGCCTCGGGGACCACCTGGGGCCTCTGCAGCCTCCTGGATGTTCACAGTCCTCCCCCCACCTGGAAAGGAATGAGGACTTACTCTTCTGAGGACTAACAGCCATGCCACAGAAGAGACTAGCGTCCCGAGGTTTCTGTAATACTCAACAAATATAGTCTTCTGAATTAATTGTGTGGATCTGGGGTTCCAAAAACTTTGGTACCGAATAAGGCTAAATAAAATTGGTACTAAAGGGTATGTCATGAAGATACCTGGGTGAGCTACATCCTATGAAGCATGCTGAAAAGCATATCCTAGCAACTTCTCGGCCCAAACTTGCCTGAAGAACTCAAATGTTTCCCTGCTCCCCGTGGATGAAGCTCTAGTCAGAGGCAGGTTTACCAGGAAGCTAATGAGATACAAGCTTCAGGGCCCCTCCCTTGCAGGGGCCTCTTCCGAGGCTCTGCATCTACTTTCTGATTTGTAACTTTGTAGCCATCTTCTTAAAGATCCACCCTCCTCTCTGCCCCAGTTGTATAATAATCACCAGGCCCCACAGAGCTTGGATCTGCCCCAGCGCCACATAGGACTTTTCTGCATAGAAAAGCAATTCCTTAAAATTGGGCTGGAGAGAATTATGGCTTAAACTTTCCAGATAATCCAGGAGTAAATGATTTAATTTGAGGGTTATCTTCATCCTATGCCTCTTTTGTCTTCAGTCTCTTTTTTTTAAGTTTATTTTTTATTTTTCTAGACAGAGAGAAAGCACAAGTGAGGAAGAGGGGCAGAGGGAGAGAGAGGGAGAAAGGGAGAGGGACAGAGAGAGAGAGAGAGAGGGAGAAAGGGAGAGGGACAGAGAGAGAGTGAGAGAGCGAAAGCCCAACTTGGAGGCTTAGTCCCACGATCCTGGGATCATGACCTGAGCTGAAATCAAGAGTTGGATGCTCAACCAACTGAGCCACCCTCTTTGGTACTTCTGACACTGATTTCAGGTAGCGTTTACCAGTGTCCCCAAAGGTGGAACTGAATCCCAGGTAGGAGGGCTCTTTCAATACTTAAAGGTCATGTGACAGAGGAATTTCTTGTAATTTTCCTAGTAAAGAGGCTTTCTTGGGTTCTATTTGTCATCCCAAAGTACCCCAAAGTCATTCCAGATATATTAGAACAGAACCGTGGAGAGAGAATAATTCTGTACATAATTTTCACTCTGCCTAGACCTCCTGCCATGTGTATAAAATTCCTACCATTTATCCTCTAGGAACTGGCTCCTGTGCTTTGGAGGGAAAGAAGTACCTTTTGTTATATCATGAGCACCTACCATTTTTGTAGGCACTTGATCGATTTTGACGACATAAATAAATGAACAAATGGACTAATCAATGAAATGTGGCAGATGAAACATTAGGAGAGGAGAATAAACCAGATGTCTGCAGAGAAGAACAGAAGTAAAATGCCAGGACATATAAACAAGATTTTGAGCCACGTAAGCAAAACCTAAAGGTACTGTTGAACAGATAGAATTCCTTCTTTAGCTTCATAGGAAATGATACAGGTTTCTTACAAATTTTGGTGAGAACAGGTACTTTGAGCCCTTGAACAAGGCAGCTCTACTGTGTCCTTTACCTTGTAGCTGTTTACCTGCTCAGAGGCCTTCAGTGTAGAAAGGAAATCTGGCAAATAGGGAAAAGTCAATATTGACCTAGAGTCAGGCTTATGTGTTTTCTTGTGCCTGAAATTCATCTGATGACTTTTAACTAGTAAGTAAGACTAAGGCTTTGAGAATTAGTTCAAATAACTTGCTTAAATGGAGTTATAAGTAGCTTAACATAAACACTAACAGAACAGAACTGGCTTTCACTTCGCTTTTTATCTCCTTATCCTCTTGTAACACAGGGAGAACAGATAGGATGATCACCTTCCTTTTTAAAAAATTTTTTAATGTTTGTTTATTTTTGAGAGAGAGAGAGACAGAGCATGAGCAGGGGAAGGGCAGAGAGAAAGGGAGGGAGACACAGAATCTGAAGCAGGCTCCAGGCTCTGAGCTGTCAGCACAGAGCCCCATGTGGGGCTCAAACCCACAGACCAGACCACGGGATCATGACTTGAGCTGAAGTCTGATGCTTAACCACTGAGCCACTCAGGTGCTCCATGATTACCTACATTTTATATGTAGTAAGATCTTTCCATAAACTTGGTGTACAAATATGATTATATCCCTTTTCATTTTACAATCGATACTTTGAATATCCACTTGCCTTAAAAACTACTGAAAAACTACTGGAACTGCTAAATGAATTCTGTAAGGTCACAGGATACAAAACTGATGCACAAAAATCTGTCACAGTTCTACAAACTAATAATAAAGTAGCAGAAAGAAAAATTAAGAAAGCAATCACATTTACAATTGCACCAAAAAGAATAAAATATCTAGGAATAAACCAAGGAAGTGAAAGACCTGCATTCTGAAAACTATAAAACACTGATGAAAGAAACTGAAGATGACACAAACAAATGGAAAGATATTCCATGCTCATGGATTGGAAGAATCAATATTGTTAAAATGTTCATACTACCCAAAGCAATCAACAGACCTAATGCAACCCCTATCAATATAGACTCTAAAATACAGAGAAGAAACTGGTGGTTACACGGGAAGGGGGGAGATAGACAAAATAGATAAAGGGGATTAAATGTACATTTATCTTGATGAGTGCTGAGTAATGTGTAGAATTGTGTGTGTGTGTGTGTGTGTGTTTTGTGTTTTTTTTTAAATTATTTATTCTGAGGGGAGAGAGAGAGAGAGAGAGGTTGGGAGCAAGAGCAGGGAGGGGGGGGCAGAGAGAGAGAATCCCCAGAAGGCTCCACTGTCAGTGCAGAGCCCAACCAGGGCCTTGAACTCATGAACCACGAGAACACAACCCCAGCCGAAACCAAGAGTCTGATGCTTAACCAACTGAGCCACCCAGGAGCCCCAATGTGTAGAATTGTTGAATCAATATACTGTACACCTGAAACTGATGTAACACTGTGTTTTAATTATACTTCAATTTAAAAAAAAAAGAAAAAGATGTCATTCTAACTTGCATAGAACTAGAGGAATCACATCTAATCTAAACACTGAAAGAAACAAAGAAACTTCAATAAATCAATTAAAAACAAACAAGGGAAACTGAAAAAAAAATTAAATATAAAACAAATTAAAATGTTAAAAAAATTTGTAACGACAAGTATGAGTGTATTAACTCTCAGTATTCAAAGACAGAGACTCTCAGCATGGTTTAAAAAGAGATCCAAAGACACTACTAAAACAAACAATTAACTAGAGAAACTTAAAACTGAGAATGTTAAGAAATAACAGGCAGATGCTAACCAAATGAAAGCAGATGTAGCAGTACTAACGCCAGACAAAGCACATTCAAGGGAACAAAGAAAGATGTTCCAAGTTCATTAAAGGTACAATTCACCAAGAAGATGTAAGAAGTATCCGCCTTTATATATGTAAGACCATAACTTCAAAATATATAAACAAAAAATGATGGGCATAGTTAGACATTGACAAACTCACAATTATAAAGGAAGAATTTAACGTATTATCTCAGAAATAGGCAAATCAAAAAGCCAAAAGAAAGTAAGGATGAAAAAGATCTGAATAACACCATTAACTATTTTGGTCAAAAATATAAAAGGAGAGAGGGAGACAGTCAGAGACAGAGAAAGAACTCACCATCTAACAAAGAAAAATACACATTCCTCTCAAATATATGAGGATCATTTACAAACATAAGTTATGTATTTGGGCACAAAGTAATTCAATAAATTCCAACAATAGAATTCAAAACACTCCGTTCTTTTACTACAATGTAATGGTATTTATTAGCAACCAAAGGGTAGTATCCTTTAAGAAACAAACTATTTCTACATTTTAAAATAACTCAAATTAAAAATAAATTATAAACTATTTACAAATAAATGATCATTATTATACTACATATGAAAGTTTGCAGAATGTTGCAAAAACAAGATTCAAAAGAAAAGTTAAAGCCTCAAATATATTTTATCAATAAGAATTGTCTAGGTCAGGGGTTGGCAAGTTTTCTAAACAGAACCAGATAGTATATATTTTAGGATTTACAGACCATGAAGTCTCTGTCACAACTACTCAGCTCTGCTGTTACAATGCAAAAACAGCCATAGGCAATAGGCAAATGAATGAACATGGCTGTGTTCTTTTTTTTTTAAATTTTTTTTAATGTTTATTTATTTTTGAGACAGAGAGAGACAGAGCATGAACAGGGGAGGGTCAGAGAGAGGGAGACACAGAATCTGAAACAGGCTCCAGGCTCTGAGTTGTCAGCACAGAGCCCGACGCAGGGCTCGAACTCACGGACCGCGAGATCATGACCTGAGTGGAAGTTGGCCGCTTAACCGACTGAGCCACCCAGGCACCCTGGCTGTGTTCTAATAAAACTTTATTTACAAAAACTGTGGCAGGCAGGATTTGGCCCAAGAACCAATGTTTGCCTACCCTTTGTCTAGTTAGGTCAAGGTAAGAAAGAACACCCAAATCCTAGTGGCTTGTAAAAATAAAGATTTATGTTTTACTCACATTCTGGGTCTTGTTGTTGATAGCTGTCCTTGCTCTGGGATCCAGGCTGATGGAGGAAGAGCCACTTGAAACGAAGCCAGCAGTAGCGGCCTGACAAAGCAAAAACTGGCTCACAAGTTGCTGTCCAGAGTGTTACTTCTGCTTACATTTTATTGATCCAAAGAAATTACACGGCCAAGATTCATTTCAAGGGACAGGGGAACTTCATTTTCCCAGAGGAAAAAAACCAGATACTAGTGGGTAGTAAAACAATCTGCCATATATTTTTCTTAGGATACTTTCTTTTCAGAGATTCAAGTGTTATCTTCCTCTGTTATGGGTTGGTTGTGTTACTCCCAAATTCATATGTTGAAGTCCTAAGCTCCAGTGCTGCAGAATAGGACCTTAATTGGAAAGAGGGTCTTCATAGAGGTTATCGAGTTCAAGTGGAGTAGGTAGGGTGGGGCCAACTACAGCATGACTAGTGTCCTCATAAAAACAGGGAAAATGTGGACACAGAGATACACACAGAGGGAAGACATGATGAAGAGCCATAGGAAGTGCCATCTCCAGCCAAGGAGAGATCCTGGACCAGATCCTCCCTCCTGGTCCTCAGAAGGAACCAACCTTGCCAGCACCTTGATCTTGGACCTCTAGCCTCCAGAACCATGAGACAGTAAATTCCTGTTGTTCTAGCCATCCAGTGTGAGGTACTTTGTTACGGCAGCCCTAGCCCATGAATACAGCTTCTAAGGGGGACTTGCGGAGTGCCGCACACCTTTCTCCCTATTGGAGGCTACTCTCTGGGAATTCAGAATGGCTTTCTGATCTTTTCTTTGCTGAAGAGTAAGGAAGCACATATCTCTGATTTCTTGTGGGACAGCTTGCCATCTAGATATGAGTGAATGGAAATGCAGGAAAGTTGAGTCCCTGGCCTGGGGTAACATGGCTAGTGGGAATAGGGTTAGAGCAGGAAGCCCTTAACCTCTGACAGTTAACACACCCTTTACTGAGCACTCGTGAGTCAGCCACTGTCCTAACTTCTTGACAGATGTTATTTAATCTAATCTGCACAACAGTCCTATGCAGTAGACACTATTATTCGATACTCCTCCTCCCGTCTTAAGGTCAGGCTAACCGAGACTGAGAGCTGCTAAGTAGCTTTCTGAAGGTCCAGACCTAGGTAGTTGGAAAGAGAATTCAAACCGGGTGATACGTGTAGCCGTCACCAGAATGACTCCCTCCTCTTGGGATCCCATATGTACTTCTTTCCTGTCCTTATTCTGGCTCTCATCATGCTGTTGAGGGTAGGTGCCTACATGCCACCCAGACAGCGATGTTCTGTTTAGGCATCTAGGACCCCATACCTGGCTCTCTGGCTGACAGACCAGACATCAACCAATGTGTTGAATGAATGAATGAATGAATGAGTGTCTTCACTGCAAGGCTAATGCAGTTGGTGGATTGTCAGATGGAATCAGGTTGGACAGCATGGGCACGTGAAGTTTAACCCCAAACCAGCGAGTTCCCACATGCCTTGGGAAAAATCTCTTAATCTCTACTTGGAGATTTCCCCCTTCTCTGAGCAAGCCTCTCTCAGGCTCCCAGATGCTCTATGGATTCATTTGTGAAGTGTTGATGTGATAGATACTATAATTGCTTAGCATGGCTTTGACTTCCAGGCCCTCTCTGGGGTCTCCATATCTCTTTGAAGTACACTGGAATGTACTGAAGAGTTAATAAAAAACATTGAAATAGGTATCCAAAGTCCTTTGCTATCTGTGCTTCATTGTTTTTTTTTTTTCCTTACATTTTCCTTGAGGTGCTTAAAGGACATATGGCTGAGAGTCACGTGGATAAGCAAGGCATCTGAGCAGGGTCTCAGTTCTGATCCTGTCTATGTGTGACCTGATGGGTGACTGTGAGGAGCATGCTTTCCTCCCCTAGGCTTTTATTTCCCTAATCTAGAAAATTATGAAATTTTTCTGGATGATTTCTGAAGTCTCTTCTGCCTCTGATATTCTTGGCTCTAACACTCACTAGACAAGACTGAGCGGGGCTCTGTGTTGGAGGCTGTGCACTCAGCAATGAATGGGGGATTAGTGTCTGGGTCTGTATGGCTGAAGGGCCCTAACACAGCAGGGGAGTGGCGAGTGGCCCAATGAGACATGAGACGAAGGACAGGAAATGAGCCCAGAATGGTACCCCGATGAGGAAGTTAGACTCCACCTCATACTCTTCTGTTTCCCAAATGTTGCTCCATTGTGTGCCACCATCGTGGATTTGAACAACCCTGCAATGTGATGATTAAGAGCAAGAGTGCTGCATTGTCAGTCTGGTTCGTAGCTCAGCGTTGCCATTTCCCGACAGTGTGACCTTGGGCAAATTATCCACCATTCTGTGCTTCAATTTCTTCATTGCAGAATGGAGATTATAGCTCATGGTATCGGGATACCTCATATGATGTGTTAGTCATGTCAAGGGCCAATGACAGTGCCTGGAAACTGGAAAGAACTAAAAAACATTTGATTGTTGTCATTATATCTGTGTATCATTGTGAAGAGCATTTGGATGTATGGCTGGAAAATTTAGAGCACTGAACATGGAGATTCAGGGTGTGAGGATGCATGTTCAGCAAACCATATTGCATGTACAGAGTTCACTTCTGAACTGTATACTTTCTGAGCTGTAGAGGCAGAGGTTTGCTTACTGATGTTTGAAAAGATCAGCAGGCATGGCTGAAAAAGGCACCTGTAATTCATGCCAACTGTGTAAAGTTCATTACCATGGGATTAAGTACTTAAGTTTCCATTAGGAAGAAATGTATACAAAATTACTAGTGTAATTTCTGCTACACCTTAAAAAAATATACTACCATTGAAATTGAAATTGTTGAATTCTCTGCTACCCAAAAGCACTTTGTTTATGTAGAGAAACCTTGCTACAGGCAGGGAAGAAATGAACAGATTTTTATTTTTTTTTAATGTTTATTCATTTTTGAGAGATAGAGTGTGAGTGGGGGGCACAGAGAGAGAAGGAGACACAGAACCTGAAGCAGGCTCCAGGCTCTGAGCTTTCAGCACAGAGCCTGACATAGGTCTCGAACTCACGAACCACGAGATCATGACCTGAGCCGAAGTCGGACGCTTAACTGACTGAGCCACCCAGGCGTCCCAGAAATGGCCAAATTTTTAAAGCAAGGACGGACATGAACAGATTTGGGCTTAGAAAACTGTAATAATCTCACTTCCTTTTTTGCTCTTTTCTCTATCCTGTGATGTGAGTGCTTGTAAACAGAGAGATAGATAACTCAGTCTTTGAAGAACTTAGTATTAACTTGCCTTTCTCATATAGTGCACTGTTTTACTGTTCAGTTGTGATGTATCATATTGATTTTGACTACAATGTTTTAAACGAAGTAAACAAAACCCTTCCATTTCTCAGAGAGCTGAGGCCCCCACAGGACATTTACACAGACTATTATTTCTGTGTGGCACGCACTTCACTTGCCCTTGACTTAGCTCTTGTTAACTTCAGATCTCAGTGAAGTAGCACTTCCAAGGTAAGCCTTACCTGACCTAGCTTACCAGTCAGATCGCCTCATTATTTACTCATCATATGGAGTCTGCCTTCTAACATTTATGAAGTTGCAATTATACATGTTTTTGTGTAACCACTTTATTAATATGTCTATTTATAAGTAAAAGGATAATGTCTAATTTGGCTTGCCACTTCTCATAAGTATTTTGTACAATGCTTGACACATAAGAGAAGCTCAACAGATGTTTTTGGAATGAATGAATGAAAGAAACATTATTTTTAAAGTATTCCATTTGGCCTACTCCATTTTTTCCATAGCACCATATGCAGAACAGAAAGAGCACAAAATTTGGAATCAGGCACCTGGTTTTATGCCTATAAGCCACCTATTATTAAGCCTGTGATCTGGGCACATACTAACATGTCTCAGCTTTTGGGTCTAGGAGCATCACCTATCAATAGGATTTAGCTGAAATTAAAATAACACAATAGATGAGAAGAGGCATTGAGTAGACTCCCTTACAATATGCAAATATTAAACCATTTATCATTCTGAGTGCTACAGATACAGAAGTTCATAGAATACTTTCTGCTTTCAAAAAATGTGCTTTTCTTGAGCCTTCCAAACACACACACACACACACACACAGACACACACACACACACACACACACACACACACACACAGATTACATAAGCTGTCAAAACACACACATGCACACATAATGGTTACAATGATTACAGAATCACATAAAATAGTGTAACACCAATTGTGAGCTAAAATTCTCTGGGACTATTTTAATACTTCTAGAAGTAATGTGGCAGAGGAGAAAGCATGGTGAGTTTGAATCTAATCCCTCATTTCCCATTTAGAGGATTGAAATTTTAATTCCAACTTTGCCACTGACTGGCTGTAAAGCCTTAAATAAGTCAGTTAGCCTCTTTAACTTTCAGCTTCCATATTGTAAATGGGGACAATTGTATCCCTCTATAAGTTTGCTGCTAAAATTTGTGAAGTCCTTGAATGCCTATGAAAAAAAGAAGACCTCAGGTCAATAGTGTAAACTTCCACCTTAAGAATCTAGAAAAAGAAGAGCAAGTTAAACCTAAAGCAAGTAAAAGGAAGGAAATAATAAAGATCAGAACAGGAACAAAATAGAGAATAGAAAGCCAACAGAGAAAACCAGCAAAACCAGGAGTTGTTTTCTTGAAATGATTAACAAAATTGACAAGTGTTTGGCTAGACTGACCAAGAAAATGGGGGGGGGGGGGGGGGGAAGAGGAGAGAGAGAGGAGATCCAAGTTACCAAATTACTAAAATCAGGAATGAGCCATACAGAAATAAAAAAGATTACAAGGAAACACTATGAACAACTGCATGCTAACAAATTAGATAACCTGCAGGAAATGAACAAATCCCTAGAATGCAGCCAAGTATCGAAACTGAATCAAAATGACACAGAAGATCTGAATAGGCCCATATCAAGTAAAGAGATTGAATTCGTCATCAAAAACTTTCCTCAAAGAAAAGTGTAAAACAGGATCAACTCAGGGGCACCTGGGTGGCTCAGTCGGTTGGGTGGCCAGCTACAGTTCAGGTCATGATCTCGCAGTCTTTAAGTTCGAACCCTGTGTTGGGCTCTGTCCTGAGAGCTCAGAGCCTGGAGCCTGCTTCCAATTCTGTGTCTCCCTCTCTCTCTGCCCGTTCCCCGCTTGCTTTCTGTCTCTCTGTCTCTCTCTCTTTCTCAAAAACATTAAACAATAAAAAAAAATTTTAAACAGGATCAATTCATTGGTGCAAAACTTCTTTAAAGAAGAATTAAGACAAATCCTTCACAATTTTTTCCAAAGAAATAGAAGAGGAAATACCTCTTGACTCGTTCTATCATGCCAGTATTACCCTGAAATCAAAATCATAGATGTCACAAGAAGACAATTACCACCCAATATCTCTTATGAATGTAGATACAAGAATCCTCAGCAAAACACTAACAAACCGAATCCAACAATATATAAAGAGGATCACACACCATGACCAATTGGAATTTATCCCAAGAATGTAAGTTTGGTTCAACATACAAAAGTTAAACAATGTAATACACCATATTAATAAAGATTTAAAAACCACATTTCATAGATGCAGAAAGACCATTTGACAAAACCCAACACCCATTTCATGAAAAAATATTCAACAAATTGGAAATAGAAGGGAACATCCTCAAACGGATGAAGGTCATCTATGAAAAACCCACAGCTAGCATCGTACTTAACAGGAAAAGATGGAAATCTTTCTAAGAACAGGAAGAAGACAAGGATGTCCACTTTTATTCAATATTGTACCAGAGGTTCTAGCCATGAGAATTAAGGAAGGAAAACAAATAAAAGGCATCCAAATTAGAAAAAAGTAAAGCTATCTTCTTTCACAGGTAAAATGAACTTGTATATAGAGAATTCCAAGGAATCTACAAAAAACCCTATTACAGCCAATAAACAAGTACAACAAGGTTTCAGTTTGCAAGATCAATATACAAAATCAATTTTATTTCTACTAACTAGCAGTGAATGACCTGAAAATTGAATTAAGAAAATAATTTAATTTATAATTGAACAAAAAGAATAAGATACTCAGGAATAAATTTAACTTAAAAAGCATAAGAAATATACACTTAAAAACTATAAGACACTGTTGAAAGAATATAAAGAAAATCTAGATAAATGGAAATACATCTTATGCATTTGAAGACATAATATTGGTAAAATAGCAATATTCTCTAAATTGACCTACACAGTCAATGCAATCATAAATAAAATTCTAGGTGCCTCTTTTTTTTTTTTTTTTACAGATATTGACAAGCTGATAACATTCAAGTTGAAATGCAAGGATCCAGAAAAAGAAAAGCAGTCTTGAAAAAGAACAAAGTTGAAGAATTCCCACTTTCTAATTTCAGAACTTACTACAAAGCTATAGCAACCAAGACTGCATGTACTGGCAGAAGGTAGACATACAAATTAATAGAATAGAATAGAATAGAATAGAATAGAATAGAATAGAATATCCAGAAATTAATTCTGATCAATTGACTTTGAGAAAGGTGCCAAAATATTCAATATAGAAAGAATAATGTTTCCAACAAATGGTGTTGGTACAACTGGATATTCATAGGCAAAATAAATCTGGACTCCTACCTTACACCATATATAAAAAAACCCTCAAATGGTTCAAAATTCAAAATGTAAAAGTTAAAATTCCGAAAGTCTTAGAAGAAAATGTACATGACCTTGAATTAGGCAGTGGTTTCTTGGTTATTGCACCAAAAGCAAAAGTAACAAAAGAAAAACATGGAAAACTTGGACTTCATCAATTAAAAACTTTGTGCTTCATAGGATACTATCAAGAAAGTGTGGGGGCACCTGGATGGCTCAGTTGGTTAAGCATCCAACTTCAGGTCAGGTCATGATCTCACAGTTCTGTGAGTTCAAGCCCTGCGTCAAGCTCTGTGCTGACAACTGAGAGCCTGGAGCCTGCTTCAGATTCTGTGTCTCCCTCTCTCTCTGCCCGTACCTCATGCACATTCTCTCTCTCTCTCTCAACAATAAATTAAAGTTAAAATTTTTTTAAAAAGTGTGAAGACAATCTATAAAATTGGAGAAGGTATTTGCAAATCATAAATCTGATAAAGGACTAGTAGCCAGAATATATAAACAACTATTACAACTCAATAAGGAAAAGAAAAATAACCCAAATAATAATGGGCCAAGGATTATATTCATATTTCTCCAAAGTAGATACAAACATCAATTCCACTCACATTCCATTGTTGAGAATTTATCTAGACAGTCACACTTAATGCTAAAGGCCTGGGAAATATAGCACGTGGTTGAGAAGCCACAACTTCATACAATGGAAGGAGGAACACAAATTTTTGGTGGACACTTAGCCAGGTTGGTCTCAGTACCAATTGTTAACCATATCACAATTTCATCGTTCAGGGCAGAAAGTACGTAATGCCTTAAGAATCTATTCAAACTCAAGGTCACTCCACTTGGTGAGGCTCACCTTTGACCTCTCATTGTTCAGATTGTTATTTTATCCTTGAAGTCCGGAACTCTTCTCATCCAAGGCACTTGGTATGATGGTGACATTGGATTTCCTTTCGTCCCATATGGGATATGTAAACTCAGAGCAATAAAATATGTGCTTTATGTCATTTGTACATAAGTCATTTCCCCTTTTGGCATCTCTGAGGCTAATGAATGAAACTTTTTTTTTTCTCTTTAAATACTCTTCATGCTTCATGAGCTATAATGAAAAGAAATGACATGCTCTAAATCCATTTGATGTAGGCTCATGCAGATTGAATGTCTTGTCATTAATTATACTTTTTGATTTGTGGTAAGCCATGTGATAATAGCATTTCCCTTTTATTCTAGAAAGAAAAACTTAGTAGAAAAAAAGCAATGCAAAGACTCCCAGCCCAGTTTGGTTACATTTGGATTAGTTAGCTATGTGCTGATGCCAGTAACAAAAGCTTGACCCAAATCCCCAACTAGGGAAGCACTCAGAAAGTTATTTTATTTTTAGAGTGAGGTGATCCCAAACAGGTTAGATCCCTACCCCCCAAAAGTAATAAATCTGATTCTTTGAAGTCAATCAAAAAGATAAAATAGTTAAAAAGCCCTTTGTAGTTTTGAAAATAGCTCTCATATACTTTATCACGGTGCGGCAGGACACATGCCCTTAGCCATTCACCCAACAGTGTATATTTAGGGAGTATCTGCTATGTGCAAGGCACTGTCTTAGGCACCAAGTTTTTTATTTCTCTGTTACTTATGAGGAAACTGGCAGGTAAAGTGGTTTGCCCACGGTCACAGTCAGTGGGATTAGAACTGACTTTTCTTAATTCTGGTTCTCCTAAATCAATAGTAGGCTATACTAGCAACTGTTGGTTATTTGCATGTACCAGACAAAGTGAAAGGAATTTTATATACTGCATCTCATCTAATCTTGTGATCCATCTTGTGAATAGGTATTATTTCCCTCGTTTTACAGATGAAGAAACTAATGCTCAGATAAATAAGAAGACCTGCCGAAAGTCACAACACCTGTTAAGTGGCAAAGTTGGCCTCTATATCTATGTCTGTCTATGGAGAACTCCCCTTTATCTGTATTTTGCCTGTATTCCTCTCCCTCCTTATTGATTGGCTATGGCCATGAGGCCCTGCTGTGATTGGATAAGGACTGACACTTGACACCAGGGCAGGTTTCCTGACTAAGACCTGTGCTCTATGTGCTATATCACCCCAAGGCACACTTCAAAGCACAACCCTACTGGGGTGTCACTTGCTGCCACTGTCCTGGCCTATTCAAACTGGGTCACTGACCTCTGTCTGGTTTTATTAGATTCTAAAATCCCTTGATGGCTGCCCTTACCCTTTGCCCCCCATAACCAGGAGGGGTCACTTCTTCATCCTTCTCATGTTCTTCCTATCAGCTGTATTTCTGGAAATGAGTCTTTGGTTCAATTCTCCTGGGCCAGGACCAGCAACATAATTTTCAAGGCCCAGTGCAAAATTAAAATGTAGGGTCTTTTGCTCAGAATTTTTAAGAATTTCAGTACATCAACAGCAGAACATTAATGCAAACATGGGACCCTCCTGAGTGTGGGAACCTGTACACCTACACAGGTCACATGCTCATGAAGTCAGACAAGGCCCTGGAAGTTTCTACTGAAACTTTTGGAATGATATAGAATTCTACCATAGATTCTCCCTCTGTTTTTGCATCATATCTCCCGGCTTTCACCTGGAACAGGCCTGACTTCACCGTGGCTATTAGGACTTCACCTCTGTTAATCCCTTTCCCCATTTGTAGCTCTGTCCCTAATTTCTCAAGGCCCCACTAACCTACCTTCCCTCCCATACCAGTGCTCACACCCTGTCATTTTCATGTATACAGATCAGTTTTCCAAGCAATGACTTTGCAATGTGTATAGTTAGGGAACTGATAGGGAGAGAGAGAAGGCTATGTATGTTTGGCAAAATATTTATGTATAACAATTTCTGGCAGCTGGAGTGGTTTTTGCTTTTTATTAAATATATCTCTGCATTCTGTAGCTGGCTCTCAACTTGGTCTGAGCTTCTTGAGAGAAATTTTGGGATTTTTGCCAAACAACAACACAGAGGTTCATATTTATGTTATAAAAGCCAGCAGTGTCATCACAGACAACTTCCTTCCTTTGTTGGAGCAGTTTTCAAAAAAACAGATCACAGCATTATTCAGTACAGTAAACCACACCCTCCACCCCTTCAATGTTACTGACAACAGCAAGGCAGAGCATGTAAGTCATATCTAAATGGAAAACATTGGCTTCAATGCATCCTGTTGTGAAATCCCCAAGTGTTGGGTTACAGCACTGACAGCAAGGGCAAAATTAAGAAACATCAAGAGGGCAAAGAAAAAAAAATTCAAAATAGAGAAAGACAAAAGAGGGAGAAGTTCAAAAGGTTGTAGTCCAGAATGTGCTATGTGTCCAATTCTCTTAAATCAATGCTAGTCAATAATAGCAACTATTTATTATTTGCCAAATGGATAGTATGGGTTTATGACACATTATCTTTATCTGGTCTTCTCAGCAACCTTGTGAAGTATTATTTCCCTCATTTTACAGAGAAAGAAACTAAGGTTCAGAGAAGTAAGGAGCCTCGCCTAAAGTCACAAGTTATGGAATTGGCAAAGCTGGAATATGTAGCTAGATACTTTGCATGTCAAGGATCCTGCTGACTGTGTGTGGTCCAGAGACTCTGCACCTACGGCCACAGCTAACTGGACAAGGCTTGGACATCTGACACAAGGGCAGTTAATCCATGGTGTGATCAGCAGCCTATGACTTTTATGGCCCATCTGGCTCCTCTCTTCTGAGTTTAGATTATGGAAAAATCACAGCCACTGAGCTCTGGAAGCTAAGCTGAAAGTTGATGAGTTGCACGTAATAGAGGGGCAGCCATTCTGGGCCATGTGTGAAGTAAAGTGAGGAGAACTGCAAGCAGAGAGAGGAAAGACACAGTAGATGCACAGAGAGAAGCAGAGATGTCAAGAGAACTTAAGTGTAAAATCAGAGAGACACAGAAGAAAGACAGAGAAGGAGGAAGACATTAGGAGTAAGTACAAACAGCCGATGAGAGTGCAGCCCAGAACCATCTACATAGAACTGAAGTTTCTATGACAGAGTCCTGGAAGGAAACCTGGTTGCAACATGGTGCCTATCCTTGAGTTCCTGTGAGGACTCGAAAACCTCACAACAATCCTTTCCACCTGAGCTTATGTGAGTGGGCCTCTGTTGCAACCTTCCAAAATTCTAACTTCAACAGCCTGATGCCAAAGCCACTCTTACTATACTTGGCTACATGTCCCCTCACTCTCTCATTCACAAGGGTGACACCCACCATGTGCCCCAAGGACAGCTGAGATGCCAGAGTTTCTGTCTCTGTTACTTTGGTTAACCTTCCACTGCCACCATCCTTGAGTAAAAATTGGGTATCTGCCTCCAAGCCACTCCCTACCATCCCCACCTTCCCTTCCAGGGCCTATCTCCAAGCCTCCATGGCGACAGGAGTGGCCATAACCTGCCACCATGGTTGTGGCAGCCATCTTCTCTCAGGTTGCTGGTCTGGAGCTCAAGGGACTCCAGGGAACAGGTGGTCAGCCTTGAACATTGCCTCCTGTCTTATTCCTATAGGTTCTCTCCTACCGTGATATCCAGATGTGGGTTTTGTAGAGTCCAGGGATCAAACTGGACATAAAGTAAATAAAAGCAGTGGCAGTTTAGCCATGAGATTGAGATGTGAGCAGACGCTGGCTTCTTGTCTATATTCCTTTCCTAACTGGCTGGGTTACCTTGGACAAATTGGCTGACATCTCTGAGATTTGGATTACTGACCTATATAATGACAGACAGGGTGGATGACATGAGCCAAGGCCCCCACCAGCTCTGACTTTCTAAGATCCAAGTTTAAATGACATTCCCTTTGATTGGCATTTAGAAAAGGGGACCCTGGACCCTCTGTGGAACTTGTACTTTATTATCATACCTGTTTCAGCCAGAAGTATCAAAAAAGTGTCTGTAGCATTGCTGGCTGCACTGTGGAAAAAGAACTAAATCAGCAAGTAAGGTATGTAAACATACTAACTGAAAGTTCAAGTAAGAGAAAGGGGGATCTCATGTCAAAGAGAAGACTTCGTACCAACAGCCCCCCCAAAAAAGTGGGCAACTGAATGGCAGAGGTGCAAGGGCGTGTGCATTGCTGAAGTAGCAAATTCCAAACACATCTATCACAGCAGGCCTCGCTTGCAGGCTTTATTTAGGTAAAACTCCCATTGAGCCTCAGCTCCCAGGGCCCAGTCTGACTCAGAGCTTCAGAATCTTGGCCTGCAGTGCGGTGAGTCATGGTGATGAAATTTTAAGAGAAAAGAACATTCTTAAAATTAGCTTTGAGACAGCAACTGGCTATGTTTTTGCTCTATAAGTGCCTGTTCCAGGTCATTTTGGTAGGTGTCCTCTTTAAGGGACCCAGAATAATTGGGTGAATTCTGCCCCTTGTTGACTGGCCCTCTGCCTCTTGGATTCCCAATGCTCCAGCACTGGCTCCTTTCAAGGAAGCAAGCAAGGACTGAGGTACTGACCCTCAGCCCTAGTCTGACCTCTTCTGCCTGTGATCTTGTTGTGATTGCAAGAGGAGATGGAGTTTTTAGAGGAGCCCAAGGCTAGCACTGGGCTGGGCAGGGTTGACCACCCCAGCATAGAAGCTCCACCACAGAACAAAGATGGAGTGTGAGGGTCTCCTCTTACTCAACCTCACAGCCCCTCTGACTCTGCACAGGCCCACTTTGTGCCTTTTGACCAACCCTCCTCCCAGGGCAGGAAATCAAAGCTGACACTGACTTTGCAGTAGGAATATTTCCATGAGCAATGAGATGTGTATGAACAATTTCTCCACTGTTCCCTGTACAATAGTGGGTTCTGTTGAAATCAGGCAGGCGTGGCTCAGCTCCCATTTTTTATTTACCCTGATGGAGAGCTTGTTCTCTTCAATGTCTCCATGTCTCCTCAGGGACATGTGTCTCATGGGTATAATTGGGATTTCCCTCAATAATCCACCTGGGCAAAGAGCTACCCAGGTCTTCAGGGAACATGACTGGAGCCACATGGGGAAACAATGGACAGAGACTAGCTGGTAAGATGTGAGAGGGTCCAAAAGATCTAAATAAATATGTCTCCCTTTTGCTAAGTCCTTCCTATCAACATGCACACATTACGTCATTGATTTAATAAGAATTGACTGCATACCAACCATATGACATCAATGTGATGGTTGTGGAGAATATTATCATCAGTAAGATATAGTTGCTGCTCACAAGGAACTCATCTTTTAATATGGTGAATGCTGGCAAACAATCAGTTAGGATATGAGGTGGCATGCTATCATAGAGGCCTATACAGAATACTATGAGATACAGAGAGAAGGAATGGAAAGGTAGGGATGTAGTCAGGTTCCAAGGGACAGGTGAAGGTATTTATCAGTAATTAGGAAAATAAACAAACAAAAAATAGGCAATACCTTTTCTGGGTTGTGTAATTAGTATGTTGAACAAGCATGACTCATGGCATAATAGAAACGCAACATTATAGTTGACTCCTCCTGTCCTGATTCTTCCCCTCCCACTCTTGCTCTCTGCTATTTCAAGTCAAAGCCATGGACAGGAGGACAGTAAGGTAGAACAGCTTGGACTTGAGCTTGGCCTTTGGTCACAGAAAGCGTCCCTGGCGGACCAGAGCAGGACTTTTCTCATGGGGTCATGCCATGGGTTCTTCCAAGGTCCCCTTCTGGGACCTCTGTCCTATACTTGCCTTGACCCTGACAGATGTGACTCCATTCCTAGTGCTGCCTGAGTCAATGGGGAGAAGCACATCTTGTCTTCCTGCCAAAATCTGTTCACTCCTCTAGCAGGCACTTTCAGACAAGATCTAAGATGACCCGGCTACATGGTTGTTCTCTCTCTGGTATGGCCCACATTTCATGCACAGGAAATAACCGCTTCCCTTGCTCTGAAGAACTCTGGGAGTACATCCAAACTTACCCAGCACTCTCTCCTGTTCCTGTACCTAGAGAGCAAATCACCCCTCTCTTGTCACCTACCTCCTGGGGGCAGGAGCCAGGTGCCAGTCACCAAGCATGACTAAGGCACTATCTCCCTCCTGCAAGGATTAGCTTTCAATGCTCTACTACAGCGCCTCCATGCCTCCCTCAAAGGGAGAGATCAGGAGCAGCTCTTTCCAGAGGAATCTCTTCTCTAATATGCTCCTGCTCCACTCTGTCTGACCCTTTCCCTGTCTTATTTGGATGAGGGTTTGGAGTGAAGGTACATGAGCCCTTTCCTTGACACATAGCATCATCAGAAACAGAGGCTGGCTTCACTGGTGAGGACACCTGAGTTTCCAGTCTTGGTCCACCCATGAACACCTCTGAAAGGTTAAAAGATGTTCCCATGAGCCAAGGGAGATAAGCATAGCCCAGGATCCCTGGTTCACTAGTGTATCACTAACCTTATGCCACCTCTATATAAATCTGTCCCCAGGATCCCAACAGCCAAGCTCTGAGCCCTGCGTAGGATGTGAAAACTGAGTCATAGATTGGTGACTCACCAGTGAGAGACCACACAATGAGTCAGGCAGTGGAGGCCTGGGGACAAGCTTTTAAAATCTGAATTCTCCAGACTGCCTCTAGAGAACCACCCTGCAAGGAGACAAGGCTCCAGGGTAAATGGGTGGGAAGGCAGGTCAAGACACCAAACTCCACATCAGAGAACGATGACGTGCCTTGGTTTTTTTGCAGGGCTTACTGAGAGCTTGGGATTTTTTGCAATAGATTCTAATGCTGTTTTGTAATCCCTGACACCACTTACTGATAACAAATTCATCAATCACCTCAGGTCTGCTGCCTGCCCTCCATGACTCATCACTTTTCATTTCATTATCTGGAAACTGCTTGTGCTTCAGTATTTATGAAACCATAGATGCAGAAGGACTGTCAGGGCACAGGGCGGTGATACAGAGCAGCAGTTAAGGACACATCTTGCATATTACACAGACCTGGCATCTCATCTGATGGCATCTTAGGCAAGTCACTTGCTTCATTTTTTCCATCATTAAAACAGAAATAATAGTGCACTTGAAAGGTTGCATTCAGGAGCAAATGAGATGCTATTTATAAGTGGTCCAGAATGTAGCAAGTGCTCTACAATTAGGTAAGTATTACACTATTCAGTAAAGATTTGTGTTTCCATTGATGATTGTTCTTCTGTACACTTTTGCCATTTGCTTACAAAGTTAGGTAATTATTTACCATTTATTTAGGGGCAAAGAAAATTAAATTTATGCCAATACATTAAAAAATTCAAAGAGATGGAGCGATTTAAACCACTCGTGGCACACAAACTTCTTGAGAGAAGGGCTACCTTTGGTCCATTTTGTATCTGCGAGGCCTGGCAAAAAGTGCTTGGGAAGTGGTTATAAAGAAATAAAAGCCTGAATGGTATGTATGTCCATGCCAAACATTTTTGGACTTTGTGTCATGCACATTTGGACACATTCATTCAAGCAAGATACCACGTGCACAGCTCTACAGCTGATATTATGTGAGACACAAACAAAAAACAACACCAAAACAAGTACATGCACAGGTGCAGAGGGATTCAAGGCCACCAAGTGACCAGTAGTGTTAGGGTGGGCCTGAAAAGCCTTTCCAGGGGCAGAGCTCAGAGCTCAGAGCTGGGACTTGAGAGAGTTGGTGACATCTACCAATAGCAGGATGAGGTAGGGTGCCAGGAAGCAGGAGAAGGGCAGAGTAGAGACTGGCCTGGCTAGACTAACTGGGTCTTTGAGAGCCTAGGGTGAAGAGTGGGAACCTTGGAGAGAGAACCCTCTGACCCAGGGAGGCAGGGTCATGCTGCCATGCTGAGGCAGAGGTCTTCATCAGCTAGACCCTTCCTAGGAGAGGAGTAAGCTTGCTTGGCCCCTTGCTGGGCCTGACAGGGACAAGACACAGACGGGATAGATGAGCTTCTATTGATGAAAGGTTTATGACCTTGGCCCAAATCACGTCCCCTCTAAGCCTACATTCTCTTGCCCATAAAACAAGTGGGTGGACCTGAGCTGAGGTTCTCACACTTCAGTGTGCAGATGAATCGCTGGGAGAATGTGCCCAAAATGCAGATTCCTGGACCCCACTGCTAGATATGGATTCTCATATCTGGGGTGCATTTTACAAACAGCCCAGGGAATTCTAGGAACTGCAGGCCTAGAGGAAAGTGTCACAAGCCCTTTTGAATATGTGAAGGCCTTGTTTTGCATCAAAAATATTCATAAGCTATCTCCATATAAATATAGGTGGATTTTTATGTTGGCTGTTTGAAGAAATACATAAAACTAAAAACTGTCATGAATTCAGTGACACCTTGAGAGGTATTTGTAGTTTATTCATCTCAACAGGGGCATGTATATTTAAAAAACAGTATTATATGTAGCGAAGGGGGAGGGGATGTAAGGACTATTTATTCAGAATCTAGACAATGTTTGGCATCCTCTGGATTAGACTTGATAATCCACAGATATCCAAGTATATAGCTCACAAATTGAAAACCACTGACCTAAGTTACCTGTAAATTCCCTCTTCAGAACTAGTCATCGATGATTTTAATTAGAGGTCTTAGGGATAACTGGCTAAATATTGGTTCTCTTTCCTATACTTGAAATCTAATAAGGAATCTTGGCTGAGCAAACACTTGGGGTATTCCTGGCTAAAGAACTTTTAGAAAAAGTGACCCTGCTCCTTTTCATGTGTATTTGCTTTTATCCACTGACTTGCAAGGGGGCTGGAGAGTTCACAAAAAGAGGACTTGAATTCTATCTGTCAGTGATGTTTAAATATAATACATATGAACTGTCAGGTGAGAGCCAGATTTGCCAAGAGAAAGAGGGGTTCCAACACACCCAGGGTTAGAGAGGAATCATTTTTCCAGATATACTTTAGTAGCTGATAATAGACCTCAGCTACCCTATCACAATGCACAGCTAGAAGGGGCATATGTGTATGCCCCTTCCTAAACTCACCAATTCTACATGGTGGAAGTTGTGGACCCCTGGCTGGGGGTGATACAGCAGGGTCTTCCTCTTCCTTGGCTGCATCCAGCCTTGGGCAGCAGCTGCTACGTTTGGCAAGCGATAACCAGCACTGATTCTTGGACACATGTAAACATCCCTGGGGCTTCTCAGACATTTTTCAGAGGAGTTTCTATCAAAGACTGATCTTACGCTCAACTAGGTAGAGGCTCAGTGCCCTAGAGCCTTGGGTCCTACACGCAATGTGATTGCCTTGGTGAGGACTGGAATGTTCAGATCATAGAAATATATAAGTTCAGAAACAATATCCATCAAATAAGTATTCTTTAGATGTTGCTTTTTTCTTTAGTAATTGTTGTTCACCATAGTGGTAACTGGTCTCAAAAACAAAAGTCTGTTCTCATGCCAGCCGTTGAGGCACTCACAGCTGCCCTCTCTTTCTATGTCACTCAGTCTCAGGGTGATGGGAGGTGGATCCGAGTGAACCTTTGCTCCACAGTGTCCTGCCCTTTGCAGCTGGCTTCTGGTTTCCTGGGTAACAGCTGGCATGTAGCTTCAGAGCTGCGGGAGAGACGCTGAGGATAACTTTGCAGTGGTTCACTGGGCTCGGAGGCAAGCTCCCTCTTGCTCTGCCAACCGGTGTCCGCCCAGGCTTTGGTGAAGGCAGCTGTAAACCATGTGGTGTGGATGCACAGAGTATTCTTAACCTGCTGCCACAACGATGTCAGGGAAGCAGCGCAGAATTGTTGAAATACAGTCATCCCCCATCATCCGCGTGGGGGGCCTGGGGAGGGATGCCTTCAGAGACCTCAGATAGTACCGAAACCGGTATAGACTGTTTTTCATATATATATATATATATATATATATATATATATATATATATGCATATATATATATATATATATATATATATATATATATGAAAACACAACCTATGATAAAGCTTAATTTATAAATTGGGCACAGTAAGAAATTAACAATAACTGATAATAAAATAGAACAATTATAACAATATACTGTGATAAAAGTCATGTGACTGTGGTCTCCCTCTTTCTCAAAATATCTTTTTATACTATACTTGCCCTTCTTGTGAAGATGCCATCTTGAGATGACAATAGCTGACAGTGACTGACAGTGAGGAGGTGAAGTGAGGGGAACATCACATTCCTTGTGAGACAGTGTTTTGCTGCTACTGCGTATTGACCCTCCGACCATGCGTCAGAAGGAGGATCACCTTCCGGGTCTCTGGATCTCTGGTGACCACGGTAACCAAAACCCTGGAAAATGAAACCACAGGTCAGGAGGGGCTACTGTAATGCAGATTTTGGAAGCTGAGAGATGTGGTTTTGACTCCCAGTTCCGACACTGACCATCTGTGCAGCCGTGCATGAATCACTTAGCCTCTCTGAGCTTCAGTATCATCATCTGTGAACTGGCCTTGATAAATGTACCTCCCAGGGCTGCTGTGAGGATTAGCAGTAGTGCATGTAAGGTGCCTGGCATAGTCATTGCTCACATGATGTGGTGGTATTAGTATAGCAGAGAGGGAGGCTGATTTCAGAGCCTGCATCATCAACTGCATTTGCATTTCTTCATTCCCAAAGATGCAAGAACATCGCCTCTTGTCCCCCTCCCTCATGCAGGGAGCTCATCCAGTGAATGCCCAGTCTCCTTCCCAGTGGCAGCCTCCTTCCCAGAACGTGATGAGTTCTTTCTGCCTCTGGGTGGGACCCGTTCTGGATGCCTCTGACTCGGGTTTTGCTGGGAATGAAAGTAAGATGGCCGTGGGACATAAACAACAGATTGGTGTGGGGCGGCGAAGCTGTCAGCAGGAATGTGAATATGGGATCTTGGTTGAATAGCTGTGGCAAATATTCTTGGAACATTCTTCCTCTGTTCTTAGGGTGAGGAGGAGGAGCTCTCACCCCAGATTGTGGGGGTGGAAAAAATCTGTTCATTAGGGAGACGCTGTAGGCAGACGGACCAGCCCTCCCAGTCCACCTAGTGCTCCCAGCCTCAGTGCTGGGACGCTGGTCCCGTTCTTCCCAGCACATGGACCCAGGTTCTAGGGCACTGGAGGGAGCTGCCAGTTGTCAACAGAAAGCGTTAGATCTTCTACGCTTCTGTTCCAGTTAAAGGCATGTTTCTCATTATATTCTCCATAAACAGGGGACAATCCTCCTGTCACAATTTATTGAGCACCTATTCCAGACATCAGGCTGAGAAACTCCATGTGTAACCAGTCTTCTCCATGGTAAGCTGTACTCTCCTCCTTTTGCCTGATATCTTGCATAATCGTGCACCGAGAAAACAGACCCTATCAGGCAAATGCATCTCACTCACCACGGAGGTGAGGGTCCAACCAGAAAATAGAAGTTCTCCAATATTCAAAACAGAGAGAATCTAATGCCAGATAATGGCTGTGGAGAAGATGGAAGATGGCAGAAGCCAAAAAGGAGGGGATGAGGCAGCCCACAGGTCAGCCTCAGTAGGAAGCTGCTGACCTCCTTGGCCAACAGGAGGAAGCAGTGTTCCCAGGGCCAAGGTGCTGGCATCAGTCTCTGAAACTAGACCATGGTAGATGTGCCTGCAGAAGGCAGGTGCCAGGGAGAAGAAGTGGCTGCTGTAGAGATTCATTTACCCACAGAAGGAGGGAGGAGGAATACCCCTGGGTCTCCGTTCCTCACCCCGTGTAATCTTCTATCAGCATACCCCGGCCCTGTTGACCACACCCTGGGGGAAGCCAGCTGATATGGGAGCTGGGAAATGCAGGCTGCAGCACAGGCCATGCAGAGTCAAGCAGGGGAAGGGGACATTGTCAAGGGCAAGCACACCAGGGATAGGAGCATTCATATTATATTATTTTGTCCCCACATAAACAGTCACACTCCCAGGTAGAAATTATTGTTAACCCATTTTCCTGATGGGGAAGTTGAGTTTAGAAGGGCTCAAAAAAATTTCCCATGGGCCCTTAAAGCTGATATATTTTGGCATCCAACCTGATATAAGTTCTGCCTGAGATTTAAACTCTCACATCTGATTTTCTTTCCTCATGGGACAGCAGGGTAAGCATAATCAAAGTTAGCTAGATCTTTCTTTAGACTAAATCAAAAGCTTTTGGTTTAATTTTTTGAAAACACGATTAATGGGAAACATGTTTGTAACAAAGAGCAAACAACTAAATAAAACAAGGCTGTGGCCTGCTGGAGCTTGACAGCCGGTCAACCTTGGAGAGTAAGCGTGGGGCCTCCAGGGAGGGTCAGCTATGTGTCCGGTCAAGGCTGCTGGAGATCTTGCCGAGTCGTATGAGCATTTATTTCTTCAGGCATCCCTACCTGGTAATATTGATCCAGAACTCCCACTGCTGGGAGTGACCCATGAAGGAACCTGCAGGGAAGGCTATACCGTGCTGCCATGAGCCCCTTTCTCCAGAAGCTGTCTCTGATGCCCAACTTGGATTATTTGATGCCCCTTTTCACTATCTCCTCAGTATCCTATGCCAGCCTCCATCACAAGACTTGATGTCCTGCTTTGCAATGGTATGCTTTCTCATTTATCTGCCCTAGCCGATTGTGAGCTCTACCAGGTCAAGGCCCTGAATGCACCCTGTGTTTAGCACAGCACTGAACACGTAACAGATATGCAATTGAATTTTGAGGAGCGAATGAGTGAAAGGACATATAGGAAACCAGGAAATTTTTAACAGCACGGTTCAGTGGGAAGAATATGCACTCAGATGTCCACTGGACCTAGAATTACAGCCTAGGTGTGTTAGTCACAAAATGTGCAGTCTTGGATAATCACTTGGGAGCTGAACTTCAGTTTTTTCTGCTATAAAATGGGATTAATATTGTCCTCCTTAAAGGATTGTTGTGGCTATTCAAAGAAATAGCATTGCTCAATTATTATAATTTCCTTTTTCCCTTAACATTCTAGAAGGAAACTACTCTGTTCTCCTCTAAAATATTTTGGATCCCCAACAGAATTAAATATTGGGATAGATGAGCCATAGCTTTGAAGCAATTCACACAGGAAATAGAAATCACTCTCAATAATTCAAGAAAAAAAGTGATTTAGTGCAGAGAACTGGGGAAGTGCAAAATTGCCAAAAGGCTGAAAGAGTGGATGTTAAGGGCCACCACTGGACTGCTGAGTTGAAGGGCATTCAGTTCACCATAGCTGCCATACCCATGTCAGGAAGTTACTGTTGCCATAGCTGCCTCAATACCTCCAGTCTCTATAATCCTGTGTGTTAGTTTTCTATTGCTGCATGACCATTTTGCCACAAACCTAGTGGCTGAAAACATGTATTTATTATCTCACAGTTTCTGTAGGTCAGGAACACAAGCACAGCTTACATGGATCTTCTGAGTCAGTGTCTCATAAAGATACCATCACAGTGTCGATAGGGGCTGCAGTCTCATCTGACTTCTGACTGGGGAAGGATCTTTTTCTAAGCTCATGTGATTTTGGTGGCACTCAGTTCCTTCCAGACTCTCAGAGGAAGGGCCTCACTTTCTTACTGGTTATTAGACAGAAGCCATTCTTACCCCCTGGCTACATGGCCACTTCCTTCTTCAAAGCCAGCAGGAGAGAGAGTGTCTCCTAGCAAGATGGATGCTGTAATCTCATGCAACATAATCATGTAGATATAATCCCATCCCTTTGCCATATTCTGTTAGTTGGAAGGTCCCCCCACACACATCCCACATGACCAGGGGTCATGGGGCCACCTGGAAGTCTGTCCACAACACCTTATTTACCAGCAGCCTTAGCAGCAGGAGAATGGCTGCCCTCATTTCTACCTTCCATGTTGTTTACAAATGCATCTAAATGCAAAACAGAATTTACATCTACAACCCTAGTTTCAAAGGATTCTGGAAAAATGTCATATCTAGTTTTCCAACCTCTCTAATCAGATGAAAGGTAGAATTGTAGTTGAGAGACTCAATTCAAAATATCAATACCAGTGGCATTTACTTAGCATGTGATATTGAGTATTTGCTCTTATGGACAATATTATTAATATGTTAATGCAACATGTATTGGATACTTATTGTGTGAGTTATTGTTGCAGAATGGCAAGAACATGGGCTTGTAGTAAGATTGCCTGGACTTGAATTCTGGTTCTGTCCTAAAATCCTCATCTGTAATAAGGAACTGATAATCATATAATCATATAATCAGAGTGCCAGCATTCAGTAAAGGTTTGGTATCATCATTCTTATGGGCCAAGCAATTTCCTGAATGTTTTCCATACATTACGTCATTTGATCTTCATGATAGTGTTATGAAATAGCTATTGTTATTCCCATTCTACAGATGAGGAAATAGTCTTAGGTAGGTTATACACTTAACTCTAACAAAGGTTAGCAAAGCCAATTATTGGCAGAGTTGACAGCTCTTAGTCCTTAGGCTAAACTGCCTCCTCTTTATCCTTTGAAGATAGGTTTAATTTTTTTAATGGTCATATTCAAAATAACAGGAATAATAATAATCCCTTTAAATTGTGTAGGACTTTACAGTTTACAAAATGCTGTCTCACTTGAGCTTTCCAATAGAATGCTGTAATGTGTATTTGCTGTTTTGTTTGAAAATATCCAATTCTGCAAAAGAGAAAAAGAAAAAAATTAGATAAATAAAACACATACAGCATGTAGAAACTATGGCATGTGTATATTTAACATAGATAGAAAGGGCCAAGAGATGCCTCATATTTATGAGGTACAAAATATTCATGAAACATCTGTGCACTAAATATCAGTGATACAAAAGTGTGCGTGAGACCTGAGGCACAAAACGTCCTCGGTACACAAAACATACACAGGCAAACAATATTCATGAGGCCTTGATTCAGCAACACATTAATGACACCCATTCTGGCTCCATGTGTCTTCTGCCAGCTCATGGCCACAACTCATAGCTGTTCAATCGGCAAGTTGGCAAGCTACAGCTAGCGGTTGGTGTTCTTGTCTCTTCATCTCTGCAAGAGCAAGTGTGTGTTCTCAGCTGGGGCACCTTCCAGCTGTAGGCCCTTAGCCCAAATCTCAACTCTGGTCCTGTAGCCAGCCAGCCACGGGGAAGGGCGATGTGGCAGAGAGAGAGAGAGATGGAACAGATGAACACAGCCTACCCAGGATCTGAACAGTGTGGTCCTTCCACCCTGTTCATACCCTTTCTCAGAGTGATAGTATCTTCCCCCTCGCTTCTATGTGTTTTAAATTGATTTTATAATGCACGTGGTTTGAGAGTCTTAATTTGGTTAGTGAGTGACTTTGTTCCATGGCCTTTGGTGGAAAGTACCAGCTTGCCTGGTAGTGACCATGGAGGCTACCATGGCATCAGGGTAATTTCCCAACATGATAAATGATGGAGGTAAGTAAGAATCATGATCCTCTACAGATAAGGAAATTAAGAAATTTGGAAGGTATGTGACTTAACCAAGGTCACACAGCTATTAAGTGGATAAACCGGAATTCACACACAGATTTCTTCAGCTCTAAGCCTAGCTTTTTAAATTCTAAACAAGATCCTTATGGCAATATCTATCTATATCTATGTCTACGTCTCTGTCTACATCTACGTCTCTGTCTATATATAGATACAGGGGGCGTACTGTAATAAAACGAGTTGGATTTTTCTTGTGGGCTTCTAAAGAAAATTTGCAAAATAGACTTCCAAGGCTGTTCTGAGCAGTGGTGTCTGAGCAGAACAAGACAGTATTCTGGTACAGGACTTATTTTGATGGAACCACACTCACTCAGCTTGCCCAGCCTGGGAATGTCCTTAAAAGGAACATCTTGTTTCAGATTCAGTTTCCCTTCCTCTCATGGATTCTGTAGACACAGTGTCCTTATGGGCAAGGCCTCCAGCCAACAGACACGTGGAGGCTCTGGTGCTATGAGGAATTAAGTCCAGTAAAGGGGGAGGCTTGGGCCAGAAAAGGTTCTGTCGTCTTCATGTCCTTCCCAAAGCCAGACAATATCACCCTTGATGATTTGGTCTGTGTGTTTGCTCTGGCTCTTTTAACTGTTGACTTTGGGATCAACTCTAGGTTGGCTTGGGTATGAAACTTGGTTTCCCCAAATTAATAGTTAACTTGAATAAGCACTTTTTGGTTTTCCTTCCATTCCCTTCCTTGCTACCTTTGAAACCGTATGCAAATAAACACTGCTGGCCAAAAGGATTTTTGAGCTGTGACCAAGGCCTTTTAAGAGAGGGAAGTCTCTCTAGTAAGGACAGACCAACATGTGTGAATTTTCAAGCTCTTGTGGGAAACATCAGTCTTTTCAGAGGAGGAAATAGTAGGGTTTAGTGGAACCTTGTAAATAATTTTCAGAAATCATCAGGCACCCAAAATGTGTATGTTTTTGGCAAATTTGCATTGGCTTTGCTCTTGTTTCCATCTTATCCTGGCCATTTTACCTTCTTCAATAGCCCACCAAATCACTAGGTTAGAAAAGCATCACCATAATTACAAGTCACAGTCACATTTATGGAAAACAATAGCTATTAACATGAAAAAAGAACATAATACAATTCTATACATGTTTTCTATTGTGTTTTTGTGCATGTGTGTTTACATGCATATAGGCACACATAAACACAATATAGAAAAAATCTGGAAGGAGAAACAACAAAATGCTTGAATGTGCTTAGGAAGGAATTATAAGTAATTTATATTAGTTTTTGTATAACTCTCTATTGCTTAAATTCTTATAGTCACCTTTCAGTGCTTTCACCATTTTTTAAAAAGCTTCACTATTTCCTTTTGAATGGAAATACTTGACAAAGTCTTTCCTGTTATCAAGGAGGTTGTTAAAAGGCTAAATAATCTCAGCCAAGCTTCATAATATCCCTGGGAAGTCAGAATCATCGTTATATCCACTTTACAGCAGCTCAGACAGACTGTTGCTTACAAGGTTACACAGTTACTAAATAGCAACAATGAGAGGTAAAGAGATATTTCTCATGTTAAAGCCCACTTATTTTCCACTGTGCCATACCTGTTCTAAGTACTTTCAGCACTGAGCCCCTGGTTTCAATCAAAAACTGCTCTGTGGCATAGTGCTCTGGGGGGATGCAAAGATGAAAATCCTGCCCCCTGGGAACTCACAGTCCAGAGCAGGGGTTCTCAGCCCCAGAGGCTCATTAGACTCACCCTGGGCTGGTTTTAAAATTCTTGATGCCTGGGGGCACCTGGGTGGCTCAGGTCATGATCTCACAGCTGGTGAGTTCTGAGTTCAATCTCCACCTTGGGCTCAGAGCCAGCTTGGGATCCTCTGTTTCCCTCTTTCTCTGCCCCCCCTCCAAAGTAAATAAAAAAACAAAAACAAAAGCTCTTGATGCCTGGGCCATACCTCAAATACTCTTTAAAACTCCTCAGATGATTCCATTGTGCAGTGAAGAGAATATCTGATCTACCCGGGAGCTGGCCCACCCATAAGTGCACACATCCCATGAAAGACCATGTACACTCAATTATGACAATTCACTGCCTTCCTTCCAGTAATTGTTTCCTGGTATTTTATGGGTCTTTGGCATATTGGTCTATTTGCATGGACATCATGTGAATTAAGACGATAGACTATAAACGGCTTTTAGTGTTTATCCTTGAAATTAGTTGGAAATAGCTTTTTCATTTTCTTACTGCATGAATGATTAGGCAGTATTGTGTAGCAAAGAGAACTCTAGACATGGGATTCTGGACAGGTTTAGCCCTGAGTCGGTAAGAAACCGTTTTGGGACAAGTCACTTGTCTGGCTCTCAGTTTCTTCCCCTATAAAATAAAAGGGTCTAATTAGATGCCACCTTATGGTCCCTCCAGCTCAAATTCCCTGTGATTGTCCATCATGTAACCCTAGATTGCTAAAAAGCAGGCAGTCCAAGAGATCATGCATTGAAAATCTACCTATCTCGGGGGTGCCTGGGTGGCTCAGTCGGTTAAGCTTCAGACTTTGTCTCAGGTCATGATCTTGAAGTTCATGGATTTGAGCCCCATGTTGGGCTCTGGGCTAACAGCTCAGAGCCTGGAGCCTGTTTCAGATTCTGCGTCTCTGCCTCTCCCCCACTCGCACTCTGTCTCTCTCCCTCTCTCAAAAATAAATAAACATTAAAAATTTAAAGATAAATAAATAAATAAAATCTGCCTATCTCAGTTACCTATTGCTACATTACAAATCACCTCAAAACTTAGTGGCTTCAACAACAGGCTTTTCTGCCCGATTCTGTGAGTTGACTGGAGGTTCTTTCTGCCGTGTTTGCCTGGGCTCACAGGTGCAGCTGCAGATACATGGAGCCCAGCTGAAGCTGGAAGGTCCAAGAGGGCCTGAGTCAGCCAGCAGTTGATGCTGGCAGCGGACCGGAGAGCCGTGGTTCTGCTCCACGTGACCTCTCCTCCTCCAAGAGGACAGCCTGGCCTTCCTCCTAATGCGGCAGCCTTAGAATTCTAAGAAGGTAAGAGTGGGATCTGCAACGCCTCCTAAGGTCTAGACTGTAACTCCCACAGTCCTTCAGCCATAACCAATTAGTCAACGCAAGTCACAGGATGATCCCAGATTCACAACAACAACATCAAAGACAGGACGGTGGAGCAATAGATTCCACCGCTTCTTGATGAGAGAGGCAGCAAAGAGGTTGCAAAGGGGTGTGGACACAGGGAGGTATGCTTCATGGTGGCCATTATTATAACGATCTTCTGTGTAATTTTTGCCTGGAGATGCCATATGACGTAGTGGTTAAGCGCACAGTCGTTGGACTCAGTCTGGTTTCAAATCCCGCTGCCACCATTTACGTGTGATATGGGACAAGGAACTTAAATCATTCTGTGCCCGTTTCCTCACTGGTAATTTGAGGAGGATAATAACTGTGCTCACCTCACGGGGTGACTGTGATGAATAAATGAGATCATGTCTGCAAAGCCTCAGCAGAGTAGACGTGTCCTAAGAGTGCTCTGCTCTTACTATTGGCCCTGATTCTCTGTAGGAGTTGAGAGACCTGTTTCATCCCTCAAGTAAAGGGAGCAACGCTTACCGTCAGTGAGACTGACTGCGGCCATTTGTTGCAAAGCTGAGAGGTTAAAATTCATTTGGTATTGGTTATCATTTAGCTCATTTACATACACGGCATCTCTTCCACAAAAGGCCCATATCTGAGCACTGATTTTAAAGCAAGGAATGTGAATTATGTCCTCGATGGGAGGAGTGTGCTTCTGGCACGAATGGCTCTTATTGTTCCCTGGCAGCCCCGGGCTCCTGACTGCCTGGCTGAGTGTGGTTTCAGGTGCAGAGGCAGCCCTCTGCCCCCTGGGGACCACCTGCACACAGCATGCCACCACTTGCTGGTCTTGGCTCCCACCTGGACTCATCTAAATGAAGGCTGGAGGGGCCCGGAGGTCACTGGTGTGGTCCAACCTATTGTTAAGTGCCTGAGGGGCACAGACTTCCTCTGTCAACACTTACCCATGATTTGTTGTCTGGAATATATGACCTAAAGCTTTCTCCAAGGCAGTTCAGCCATACTCAGCAGTATGGCTCTGGGCTTTGGAGTCAGACATGAATCCAGATTCCTGTACTAGCACCTACAAGCATCATAACTTAGGACAAATGGGATAAATTCACTGTGTCTCAGTTGTTTCCTCTGTAAAATGGGGACAATACTATCTACCTCACAAGATTGCTGTAAAGATTAGAAGTAGGTGTATAAAGCACCCAGCACAGAGTCTGGACATTAGTAGGATAAAATTAAATAATTCGTTCAAAGTGCTCAAGAGCTCAGGGTATGTAATAAGTCCTCCAAAAAAAAAAAAAGTTACCTCTTTTTCAGTATCAGCGTGACTCTAAGACTAAAGTTATTCATTTATTTATTAATTTATTCAACAGATCACCGCTGATCATGCAGAGAACAACAAATGTATATCGGCATCCAAAGTGGAAGCTCCATGAAGGCAGGGACGCTGCCTTTTTGTGACTCAACTGTTTATGTTACATTAGTACAGTGCTTAAAATGCAGGAGGTATAGAGTGAGCATTTGTGGAAGGAAATATAGTCTAATCTCTACCATCACTAAATCTTCATTTAATGAGAAGGTAAAGGTAAGCAATATACACAAATAACTATAATCCCAGGTAGACCAATGCAAGTGATCAGAGAGGGACAAGGGTTGTGGAAGAAATGACACCTCTCAGGACTGAGGCAAGGCTTCAGGGAAGAGGATCATTTAGAATCAGCTCCGAGGAAAGAGGAGGATCTCAAAGTACAGTCTGGGAAAAGAAGATTGAGAACAAAGAGGAAGACCAAGTTTAACCCGTGGCTGGAATTTTATTTTCTTTTAGTATTATTTTTTTTAATGTTTATCCATTTATTTTTGAGAGAAAGGAAGAGAGAGAGATGGGGGGAGCGGCAGAGAGAGAGGGAGAGAGAGAATCCCAAATAACCTCTGTGCTGCAGTGGTGGGGCAGAGGGGTGGTATGAACCCAATCGTGAGATCATGACCTCCTAAGCAGAGCCGAAATCACCAGTCGAGGGTTAACTGACTGAGCCACCCAGGCACCCCCTGTGGCTGAAATTTTAGAATTTGAGGTTCTATGCATCTCCCACTGTATGTCTGTATGTTTATATGTCTGTCATTCAGAAAAACCTCAGAAAGCCTCTCATTATGTGAGTATGCTGTATTTTCCTATCTCTGGATGGTATTCCCAAATTAAATTATACAATCTCTTAAAGAAGTCCTTGTATTCTGGTTGGCTGAGAGATAATAATAATAATAATAATAAGCTCATATATAAATTGAATATTCCTAAAATTCCAAAAATAAAGGGAATTGAGATTGAAATACTGTCAATGTGAAAAAAAGAGATATTCTTATAGAAACCCAGGAAATTTTTTTAATTCAAGTTCTCAGGATGTACATAAATCTTGGGCAAAAAGACTAGTTTGGTAATTTGAGTTTAATAAAAACAGGTCTATTTTCACTTAAAGTTGAGTAAAATACAAACAAACACTCTTATTCTACTTGAATATCTTCTTCCTAAACTTACCCAGATTTACTGATAGAATAAGCTAGAATTACTTCTACTAAATATATATTACCAAAAATGTGAATTTTTGCTTAACCAAACCAAATCATTGTTCTGACAAACTTTATTTCAACAGTAATTATGTTTTGTAGTTTGTCAGCTTGAAGATAATTTTGTTTAAGTAATTTATAATCTTGGACTGGTACTAAATTGAGTTAATGAATACATATCCATTAGATACCAAGATCATTTCTAAAAATAATACTGAAGAAATATTACCAAGTATAATTTAAACTTATATACTTTAGCTTCTTATTTTTATATGCTACAGAGAGGCTATATATATTTGGGTCTGTTCATGGATGTGAACAGGATGTGTCCTGTTTTGCCACTTGGAGAAGTTGTACTATAGTGAAAGTTGCAGAAAAAGGATGTGTTAACAAATACTGAAAGTTGCAGAAGGCTGCTGAAAGGGTATTTCATTGTGGTCAGAGCTAACTACATTTGATGGGCTTATTTATGAGACTTTTATTGCCTTTGAGCTATGCCTCTTTGTAAATTGTAGGTGATTGATATGCAAACTCAGTCTTGTCTGGGAGAGATTAATTGACTTCTTTCTTCCCTATGGAAAAAACAGTTTGGATTTTTGGACTGGATTTTCCTGCAAATTGGACCTGATCCTGTTACCTTGTCCAAATTGTCAATACTCCCCAAATTTTCAATTATTCCAGATTCCTTCAATATCTGGCTACAATCTTCCAAACTAACTTTTCCAGTTTATCTCCTCTCCCCTAACGGTATTACCGAGAACTCTAACCTAACTGTCTTTATCCCTAGTGGGACTCTAGGTTATCTTGCTGCTGGCTATTCATCCCAGGATCTGCAAGCTGAAACTCAATGACTTGATATAAATCTTGAAGGAGTCACCATTGCAGCAGACCATGGGTGAGCCAGAATTTTCTCTGGATAAGCCTGGACTTACTAAGGAAGTCTGACAAAATGCTTGGGTCATTCATGCCTTTATTTATATGAGAGCTAACCTACACTGTGAACAACATCATCAAGAGCATCGACAAGCTGAAAACCTTCGAGAAACTCAATGAGTCACACTGCATAACTGGATGGTTTTCTTCCACTGGCCTGTTGGAATCTACTGGACTCATTACCCTCAGTGCTCAAGTCTTGGTTCTTTACTTTAATACAAACTTAATTAATATTTCCTTTTTTCATTTTAAACATTGTTCCTTTAAGATACCTGATTTCCAGGACTATAAAATAATTAACCTTTGTTACCATCTCTTTGCAGATGATTCAGTTGGTTTTGCAGGAATAGAGGCAACTAAAAGTCCTAGGCACATAACCTCACAGATCCAATGCGCTCTGCATCTCCACCTACCACTTGGATGCATCTCCAGAGGAAAAGTGGGCATGCTCAAACGGACTGAGATTAACTTTCTATCACCAGATAGAATAATAACTTAAAAGAGTAATCACATACCGTTAAAGAAAAGCTATTTTGTATATATTTTTGAACCCACCTATAAATGTATAGGTTGCTACCTTTCAGATGAATGTGCAGACAAAATACCACACAAACCCAAATCTTCCAGGGATCAAGGCCAGGAGATGTAAGGGATGCGGTAATTAGTGGGCAGAGTGAAAACAGAATTGTCTAGGCTTGAGGCTCCAGTAGCCAACCTCCAGCACACCCCTATGCACTAGGAAAAGAAAGTTACTGCTGGAACCACCTGCCTCCTGCCACTGCCGTGGCCACTGTGTGCCTGGGTTGGCAGAGTCCTGCTGGCTACATCTAGTGTGGGACCTGGCCCTGGTGATGAGTGGCCAGCCCTGGCCTTCACCCTTACTGACAAGTTGACCTGTCGTATCAGTTTCCTGGCTGGAAAACAGAAAAGTGAAACAGGGTTGTACTGGTGTAATGTTTTTCATGGAATATGGGAATAAAGCAAGAATTTGGGTAAGGTCTAGTCACTCATGACTTATTTGGTATATAAGAGACCAAATGGCCTCACAGAGAAGCATTCTGGTTTCTTCCTATATCTTTAAACCCATCCATTTCCTTCTTCTGTGAAATAATTTGGATCCTTTCCTAGAAGCTCAGAGGGCCATTTGCAGTGTAATTCCCACCCTCCACCCCCATTCTCTTTTGTCTGAGAGAACTGGGGCAGGTGAGGAATGGGAACACTGCTGGTTGTAAGCCAAGTTTACACACGAAATTCCTGCCAGTGAGGCTCTGACCAGGCCCTGTGCCCCTGGTCTCAGTACCAAGGATTCTTCCTGAGGCCAGCAAAACTCCAGTGGGCTGGTGTGACTGCGCTTGCCTCCCATGGGTTGTGCATATCTGATCTGAAGCCAGAGCAAGATTTGTGTCATTCAGGACTCACAGAGGCACAAGAGACACTGCTCCTCCCCTCCTGTTCCTCTCCCTTCAACAGCCCCACACCATGCTCCATTTGAAAGAAAAGATGTACCAGTTAACCAGGGTATTAAAAAGAGCTCTTAGCCAATCAGAGAAGGTAACTGAGCCTTGTACCACTCAGAGAACGTCTACAGAAAGCCTGACAAGGAGAAAGAACAAAAGAAGGGCAGAGAAGATACCCTAATGGATTCTGCTTTCTGCATGGTGGCCTGATGGAGAGAAAGAGGAGGGCCATTTTCCTCACTCAGCCTTACCCATGGACTTGGGGATACAACAAAGTTACCTCAACACACCACTTTTTAAATCAGTAAAAGTAAAGCAGTAAAATGAAATCTTCTTCTGAGAGTCTTCAGGTCACTTAGATGTAGAATTTGTACCTAAAGTCCCCACAACCCAGACAGAACTCTGATCACCTTTCCCAGGGACCTCTACTCTTACCACTGAAAGATATTTCAAAAAGCTCATTCATCAGATGCCTGGGTGGCTCAGTTGGTTAAGAGTCTGACCCTTTGTTTTGGCTCAGGTCATGATCTCAGTGTTTAGTGGAATCGAATCCCACATTGGACTGTGCCCTGACAGTGCAGAGTCTGGTTGGGATTCTGTCTCCCCCATTCTCTCTGCTCCTCATCCACTGGATCTCTCTCTCTATCAAAATAAATGAATAAACATTTTTTTAAAAAGCTCATTCAGGGGCGCCTGCGTGGCTCAGTCAGTTAAGCGTCCGACTTTGGCTCAGGTCATGATCTCATGATTCCAGAGTTCCAGCCCCATCAGGCTCTGTGCTGACAGCTCGGAGCCTGGAACCTGACTCTGATTCTGTGTCTCCATCTGTCTCTGCCCCTCCCCTGCTCATGTTCTGTCTCTATCTCTCAAAAATAAATAAACATTGAAAATAAAATAATAAAAAAAAAAAAAAGCAAGGGATTTGGAGATGGCTATCTACTTCCAAAGCACAGGCTCTGGTCCCAACTGAACTGAATCGTTCTCAGGATTTCTCCTCTTCCCATATCAGACAAGATCCAGGAATGGCAATGAGCTAGCTACCCACCCAAGTGAGCTGACATCACTTCCCAGAGCCTTTGCCTAGGCCCTCACTTCAAAGCTCCCTGCTGCTGTATGTAAAATGCCACATTGATATCCACCACCAATGATCTTCTTTTAAACATCTTGACTCTTTCCATTGATAAGACTAAAAAAGGGTCCCCTCTCCTGCCTATCTCAAGTTGATTCTGGTACAAATTTTTCCCCCAGGGATTAATGAGGGTGATTTTATTCTTGTAAGGAGGTCACCTACTACAAATATTGGTATGGATTTGCTCCTTTTATTTTTAATGAATTCACTAATTAATTTAAACTTTAAAGCATATTTACATTTCTAAATTATACACATTTTAATATTTAATGCTGACAACAGTCCTAGAAATTAGATATTACCATTATGTCTTTTTTAGAATTTTTTAAAATTTTATTTAAATCTACATTAGTTAACATATAGTATAATAATTATCTCAGGAATAGAATTTAGTGATTAATCACTTACATATAACACCCAGTGCTCATCCCAACAAGTGTCTCCTTAATGCCTCTCACCCATTTAGCCCCTCCCCCCACCCACAGCCCCTCCAGCAACCCTCAGTTTGTTCTCTATATTTAAGAGTCTCTTATGGTTTACCTCCCTCTCTCTTTTTATATTATTTTTCCTTCCCTTCCCCTATGTTCATCTGTTTTGTTTCTTAAATTCCACATATGAGAGGGGAGCCTGGGTGGCTCAGTCGGTTAAGTGTCCGACTTCAGCTCAGGTCATGATCTTGCGGTCCGTGAGTTTGAGCCCCGCGTCGGGCTCTGTGCTGACTGCTCATAGCCTGGAGCCTGTTTCGGATTCTGTGTCTCCCTCTCTCTCTGACCCTCCCCCATTCATGCTCTGTCTCTCTCTGTCTCAAAAATAAATAAACGTTAAAAAAAACGGTAAAAAAAATTAAAAAAAATTCCACACATGAGTGAAATCATGATATTTTTCTTTGTTGACTAACTTATTTCACTTAGCATAATACACTTTAGTTCCATCCATGTTGTTGCAAATGACAAGATTTCATTCTTTTTGATCACCAAGTGTGTGTGTGTGTGTGTGTGTGTGTGTGTGTATGTATATATATATATTCTGAATCCATTTTATCAGTTGATGGACATTTGGGCTCTTTCCATAATTTGGCTATTGTTAATAGTGCTGCTGTAAACATTGGGGTGCATGTGCCCCTTCGAATCAGCATATGTGTATCCTTTGGATAAATACCTTGTAGTGCAATTGCCGGGTCATAGGGTAGTTCTATTGTTAATTTTTTGAGGAACTCCATACTGTTTTCTAGGGCGGCTGCCCCAGCTTGCATTCCCACCAGAAGTGCAAAAGTATTCTTTTTTCTCATCCTCGCCAACATCTGTTGTTTCCTGAGTTGTTAATTTTAGCCTTTCTGACAGGTGTGAGGTGGTATCTCATTGTGATTTTGATTTGTATCTCCTGATGATGAGTGATGTTTAGCATCTTTTCATGTGTCTGTTTGGTTTTACTCATTTGAATCAAGATTTTACGCTTAATTCTTTAATAAGCAGATAGGGGAAATTATACATCAGGATTCCTCTTATGAAGAACACTGTATTTTGGCCTGAAAGTTGTGTAAGATGGGGTGAAAAAGCTTTTATAAATGCTTGAAGCTTGAATTTGATCTTAATCCTTGGCTCCTAGTCCAGATGTATTTCTAGGTCCGGGTAATGGATGAAATTTTCAGTAACAGAGGGAAGAATTTGAAGTTCCAACGGATAACTCAGGAAATGAGGAAAGGTACTTTGGACTGGATACTGCATGAAAGAGGAATTTGAAGAAAATGGGAATGTCTAAAAGTAGATTTTCATGTGACTGCTGTAAAATCTTCTGACGCCTCTATGAAATCTTTAGTAATATCTACAATGCTCATTTGTGCTTTTATGTGAGTGAGTTATTTTGGATGTTGACTTTCATGTCTGGTTGGGGTCATTCTTGGTGTAACACAAAGGCAGCACTTGCAGAAGACGAAATCTACAGACAGATGAGCCATGAGAGAGTAAGTCCTTGGGAAGCAAGTATTGGGGGATACATAGGGCTTTCCCAGGCTGTGAAATTAGAGCCATGAAGCAGGTTTACCCAGATCATGTGGGCCAAGGAGGCCCTAAATTGACTTCTGAGCTACAGTATGATAACTTAGCATTATAATCCAACACTGGCTCCTCATTGTCGAAAGTCCGCACTCCTTGGTGAGAGAGGGGCTACCCCTCCAAATACCTTTCTGTCTTTCTTCAGACATCTTTCCATTTTCCTCCTAAAGTGGCAACAAATCTCTTCCACAGATTCCTTAGTGAAGGCTGGAATTTTCAAAACAACTAAATATTAAGGGGAGAGCAAACAGGAAAAAAGCATGAGTGTAAATCAATTGAATGATGCAATTCTTAGACCCCAGGGCTCTGCGTCTTTGTATGGATGATATACAAAGCCTGTTAGAATCTGGCCTCCTCAACCCTCCATTGTCATCTCTACCAGCACTCTTCCTTGTCACCGCACGTTGCAGTATGACACGAAGCCTAAATGACCACTCTCTCACCTCACCTCTTGGAACTGACCACTCTTCCCTCCACGTTTCATTGGAGGATAGCATTCCAAAACACTTTGTGTAAATATTTATTCGTGTGCTTTTCTATTCCAGTAGATTGTGAATTTCTAATCCAGAATCTAACAAGAGCTTAGAAAGTAGTAGAATCTTATTAAACATTTGCTGAATTGAAAGAATTCCAAAGCAGGATGTAAAAGTAGAAAGGGAGCAGACTAGGTTGGAATGCCGATTCTGTCACTTATAGCTGGGTAACTTTGGACCTGTTCCTTAATCTTTCCAAGTGTCAACTGCCTCTTCCATTAGTAAACTACTTTATAGAGAGAAGTTTAAAGTATATAGAGCATCTGGCCCATAAGCAGATGTATAATTGCTATCAATCAGTAGGCTGGTAGCTTTCAAGATTTTTCTTTTCTAGCAATACAACCCTGTAACAAATGAAGTACTTCACAGGACTGAGTAAGAACAGAGATGCTCTAACTTAGGGCCTCAGAGCCCCTCCTGCTGAGTCACTTCCCCATCTTGACACAGCTCACCTTAGAAGAGCTTTTGGAGGAGAGAGGAAAATTTACTGCCTTACACCAGCACGGGAGACGTGCAACTGGTAGTATGTGAGATAATTTTAAGAGGCATAAAGACATCATTAAACAACACTGATACCTGTAATAAGAAAGTCATTACATTTTAAACTCTTCTTTAATTTTTCTGAATCTTCAGGGGGAAAGTCTCGGTTTGGGGCTAATAGGTTTTTAATTTCTCTCTTATTCCTCCTAAGACTCCAGTATTCAAAGACAGCAGACCTCAGACCTCTAGCCAAGTAGGGTCTGTGCTTTTTCCCTCCTTAGGACACTAATGCTGCTAACAAGACCCACTTAGCAGCTTTTGTTTGAATGCACTCCATCTGTATGGCATCTCTTTGTCATCCATAGAACTCGGCAAATTGTGATATTGTAAAAACAACATGGCTGCCTTACCTTTGGGGACCTCATCTGACTGGTTCATGGATTAGTAGAAGAGCTTGGCAGCAGAAAGGACATTAAACAGCCAAGAATGAATTATAGGAAAGTCAGGCTAATAATAATATTAAGGACTAGCATTTATTGCCAGGCAAAAGTACTAAGTGCTATACATGCGTTACCTGATTTAATCCTCACAAACACCTTTGGAAATAGATACTGATATTATCCACATTTTGCGGATGAGAAAACTTTGGTTTGCAGAGTGATGTAACACTTTTCAGCAGGGATAGGTGAGATCAGTCCCAGTTAGTGCAACAGCAGAGCTGGTACTCTTAACTGGCTAACCGTGGTGCTACAGGCAAAAAAAAGTGGCGGGTGGGCAGGGTGCTTGTACATGCTGCCTGCACCTGTCTGGGAACATCCAGCATAGTTGGGGACATGCTAACACAATCTATGCCAAACTCTGTTTTTGTTGACTTTGTTGACTTATTAGAAGACTGAATAAGATAAGATACACATTGAAGTAATCTGGCCACTCAACCAGTCCCAGTAACAGGATCATTTTTTTTTTTTTTCCTGCTTTGAGCCACATCACCTCAGATTGTAGGGTGGTGTCACCTTTATCGATTTAATCTTTCTTGATTTGCAGTCACTAGGGTTAGTCAGTCCCTAACGGGAGAGACTGAGTTTGGAGTTGTTTCTACCTCTGGAATTATAACATGGCTCTTGAATTTGCAATTTTTCTTTGTTTTCCAAAACTAGCTCTTCTTCCCAAATCTCAACTCCCAGTTGCTAGAGAGCAATGTTCAAACTACTAAAAGAAAAAATCTTTAGACATCTACCCTCAAGGCCCCATATGTGATTGGCCTTCAGACCCATCACTGCCTCCACTGGGACTTTGTCCCTTTGAGGTTAGGCCCTCATGATTCTCCTTACATGGAGATAATTTACATATATATATATGTATATATATATATATGCATTTTATTTTTTTTTTTTTTTTTTTTTTTTTTTTTTTTTCAACGTTTTTTATTTATTTTTGGGACAGAGAGAGACAGAGCATGAACGGGGGAGGGGCAGAGAGAGAGGGAGACACAGAATCGGAAACAGGCTCCAGGCTCCGAGCCATCAGCCCAGAGCCTGACGCGGGGCTCGAACTCACGGACCGCGAGATCGTGACCTGGCTGAAGTCGGACGCTTAACCGACTGCGCCACCCAGGCGCCCCTATATATGCATTTTAAATGTTTATTTGTTTTTGAGAGAGAGCGAGAGAGCATGAGCAGGGATGGTCTAGAGATGGTGGGGGACAGAGTTTCTGAAGCAGGCTCTGTGTTGACAGCAGAGAGCCCAACACAGGGCTCGAACTGATGAACCACGAGGTTATGACTGCAGCCGAAGTTGGACGCTTATCCAACTAAGCCACCCAGGTGCCCCCATGGGGATAATTTTTCCCATTTATTGAGAGCCTTTATTTGTCTAGCTCTGAACTGTGCACTTTCCACACTTGACCTCATGTACTTCCTGCAGCCTGCACAGGCCCCGCGCTCTCTGACAGCCCTTTCACAGGGCCTTGCTAGACAGGCCGTTTCTTCCTTACTCCTCTGTTTTCCTCATCTCCTCACTTTCAGGAGATCACCATGCTGCTTCATGAGGGAAGTGGAGGCAGTCAGACAAGAAGAGCTCTGCTCCCCATAATCAACGTAGCTACACGTGTAAGGCTCACACCCCTTCTTTAAACTCAGAGAAAGAGGCAACCCTCCTCCTGTTTAAACTCACCCTCTCCCATCCCAAGGCCTCCATGCTCTTCATTATCTTTTCTCTTTCTTAAAAGTCTACCTGTCCTGCACCTTCCTGACAGCCCCTGTTAGAATCTTTCCCATCCTTAAACACACACATCCTCTCTTGAAGTTCTGATTCCTTCTCACTTCTTTTTCCCTTATCTTTTCTGCTGAGCTGAACTTCTCAGTTATTTCCACTTGTTCTTTTTATCTTCTTCCTTACCTTCCCTTCCTTGTGGACTTGCGTGCTCACTGCTCCATCAAAACTTACTTGGCAGAGGTCATATGCAATCTCCTAATTGCCACGTCCATTGATAAGATTTTTGAAATGGTCTCATTGTGCATCTTTGGGATACTGGGCACAGTCAATCATTCTTGCTAATTACCTCTTGACTAACCTGACTTAGGAGACTATATGCTCTTCTTTTCCTCCTTTTTATTTCTCTGATCTTGTTCTCTCAAGCCCCTTCATAGGACACTTCTCCTCCACCCTGCAGGGCACATCCCTGAATGTCCCCTCCAGCCCTGTCTCCCACCATGCCCTCCCCTCTACTATACCCTGTAATGACACTCAGTTGTATGTGGCTATCTGTACACGGCACGCAGCTTCATGCCTCCATGCCCTTGCTCATATGGTTCCCCCTCCCAGGGATGCCCTCCTCACTTACTTTGCCTGGTTAACTCTTACTTACCCTTTGAAGGTCAGTCTGGGCTTTATCTCTGCTTTGAAAACTACCCTGTCTCCTCCCCGTTTTCTCCTGGGTCTTCCTCATAGCACAATGGCACCATTTGCTTACATCCTTTGTCACCCTATGTTCTTTTGGCTTTTGCTTTTTGTTTTTGGCTTCTCAAAAGCCAAACTTTTGGACTCTCCCTGGTAAGCCCCTGGATGCATCTCAGCAAGGCCTGAAAGGGACACAGCAGCCCAGACGGTGGCACGTACAGCTCAAGGAAGAGCAGTGCTCTGGCTTCCTAATCAAAGAACTGAATTAGGAGGCTCTGAGTCCTGAGGTCACTGAGGTCCACCGAGGGGCCCCTCACGAAGAATCCAAAGTCTTAGTGCAGCTCAGGCACTCTGTTTTCTCTCTGCTGGCATTGCTTCTGTTCCTGAGCTGCTCAGTGTTGCTGGAAAAATTGCTATGATTAGCGCGACAACAAATCCCTGTTATCTAATCTCAGCTGGGTCCTCAGTGCTGCTCAGAAGGCCCCACTGATCCTAGCGGATCCCTGTCACTTTCCCCACAGCACAATTTCCAACTGTTTCTGCTTTTCCTAAGTCCCTGGCCCACTCGAGCCCCTTTGCCCATGTACTGCTTTGCTTGGGAGATTTAGGTTGTTAATTACCTCCAGTTAGAAGCTGTCTCATTTCTTCCAGTCTTTCCTCTCTCCTTCGTGCCCCCCCCCACCCTGAGGGGCCCATTTGCAGTCCTGATGGGGTACTCCCCGCCCCCAGTCCTAGACTTCCTACTCCCTGTCTCATTCCCTTGTTCATGCATCTCCTTCTTCAGCATCCTCAGGCCCATGGCTTCAGCTGATGAACAAATGTTCCCCATGCAAATAAATGAAAAAGCAAACAACTTTTTTTTCCAACATGCTTCCCACTCACAAAACCATCCCACCTTTCCCTTTAATGGCCACTTCCTCTTCACCTGTTGGGCTTATAGTTGTGGATTATATAAGTCATCTATGCTCATGGTAAAAGAGTTAAAAACTGCACAAAAGCAAAAGGAGAAAAAATCTACTATCCCCACCCCTTGGAAATAACTTTGTATCATCTTGGAGTGCATTTTCTAAACTTTTTTTCCATGCATATATATGTTCATAAATAGTAAAGCAGATTTAAAAGTAAAGACAAAATCATATTCCACATTGTGTTCGGTAACTTGCTTTTCTAACTTCACAGTGTAAATGGAGCATCTTTCCATGGGGTCCACCCAGATAATCCAGGGTCCTCTCCTATCTCAAGATCCTTAACTTAATCCCAACTGCAAAGTTCCATTTGCCAACTAAGGCTACATATTCACAGGCTTCAGGAATTTGTGTGTTGACATCTTTGGGAAGGGGAGACATTATTCTGCCCATCCCACATAGTCAATAGTCTGGAAAAGTAGAAGTTGGAAAAGAGGTGGGGGGTTCTGGGCATAGGAATTCCAGGCAGAGAGCTGTGATGGGACCTCAGTCTCTCCCCTTCCCCAAAGTTTTTGTGCTCATAATTATAGATCTACATTATATTAAAAAATAAGTTTACCATTATGATGGACACTTTGGTGGGGCACATCATCTCTCTTCCTTTTGGAAGATGCCTTTTCCTCCCACAGTATGATTCTGATGGGTTTTTCAAGGAAGGCATGTGTGCTTGAGCTGACCAATCACAGTACTCCACCTCTTTGGGCACAGCAGTTGGTTGAAGGATGGGCAAGTGACCTAAACAGGACCAATGTTCTTGGGCCAGGGTCCTGACCTAGAAGGTGAGGCAAAGAAATTTTCCCTCTTGTGGAGACAATGAGCTCTAGAAATGCTGGAACCATCAGGGTCATCCTTCCCACCACGTAGAAAGATCTCGTCTAAAAATGAATCCATCTCAGAAAAGAGGGGAGGGGTGGGGGAAGAGGGAGCAGGGAGGAGAGGGTCAGAGAGAAAGATTTCGGGAACAGAGGACATCATCTCAGCATTCAGAACTGCCTAAATCCAATTTCTGGACTCTTCAATTGCATTAGCTAACAAGTTCCTTTTTTCTTTCTTTGCTTGAACTGGTTTGATTCAAGTTTCTGTTACTTAAAAGTTCTTACTAATATAATATTATTCCATAATATAGATGGATTAAAATCAAATTAACCAAATTGTCTACTATTTGGCTTTTAGACTGTTTCCAATTTGTACTAGTACTATTTTAATAATACCATAGTCAACATCCTTGTACATATGTCCCTATGCATACAACTGATTATTTAGAATAATCAAGGAAACCCATCAATTTAACCTACTGTAGTCTGGCTGCAACCCACAGCTCCACTTAAAGTGCCCTCTCTTAAGTCCCCAAGCATCTGAGTGACTATTCCCATAACCCTTTTCTCCATCCTCATGCTCTTCAGCTTTTTCCCACTCCTTCCACTTACAGAATGTCCTTTGACTTGAATGAGTCTTTCTCCTAGCTTCCCTTGCTACTTCCAGGATTGAACTTGGTGCCGGGTTTGAAGTATTGGTAGGACTACTTAGGGAGTACTGTGTTGAGGTAGCTTTTTGAAATCACAAACAGGCTCAGAGGGAGAATGTTTACAAATGCACTGAGGCATGCAGTGGGGAGGAAAGACTCAGGTAGGGAGTGGTGAGAATTGTTGAACATTTGTCATTGTTGTAACAATGAGGTTATTAACCTGGAAGAGATAGACCAGGGGATCCCCTTGGGGTTCCAAAAATGACTGAGGGGTTTCATAAATCCTTCACAGTTGCATGCAAATATTTTTGTAATTGTTTGTTTTTCTAGAAAAAGAAAACATAGCTTTTATCAATTTTTTAAAGGGATCTTGAACCCAAAAAAGATTTAAAGCCACTTCTGTGGACAGCCTCCTAACCTGTGTTTTCCTCAAATGGCCTTATGGAGCCCCAGGTTAGAGAAGGAGAAAGTCAAGTAAGCCAGTAATTACCAACCAACCTGACACATACAATGACATCATGAAGATGTAGGAAGTCCCTGAGAGAGTCTTCAGGGAGAAACATGGGTGCCACTGAACACTGCTCTGTGGTCCAGTCCCAGAGAAGGCTTAACTGAGGGGGGAGAGCAGGCAGGCAAGGTGACAGGAGGTACAACCCCTCTCCATAACGTGCGTTTCGTTATTTAACTTGTTCTCCAACATTTTCTGTGCTGCTTTGCCTCAGGTTCTCCCCAAACTACTCTTACTCGCTGGTACCCAGGAAGCCAGCACAGTGCATGACCAGGGGCTGCCCTCCAGCTGTGCCCCAAAGCATAGACGTTTACGACACCTGGAAATTTGCACATCCAGGAACAGGGCTCAGGCTAGCTACCATATTTAACTTTCAATATGGTTTCCTCTCTGCCTTTTATGTTCATTGTAGGCCTCCTAAATCATGGTGGCTCTGTGAAGATCTCCTTATCTTAGTGACTATCTATGTTTTGAATTCCTTGCTTCCCTTACCCCAAGTTGAATGGGAAATGTTTCCTGTCAACATTTCTCTGTCCTCTCTGATGACTATAGCTTGAGCCATTTTGTTATCTTCATGAATTCCATTAAAAAAGGATGAAGATCCCTTGTTCCAAGATCACTTGTGAAGATATTAAATAAACCAAGAGTGACCTTCAGGCTTCATCACATCCTGTGGAGACCTCCCAGAATCTGGGCTAATAACTTTGTATTTTTATTTATTTCATGGTCATAACCCATACTGTGCCTTGACAAACCACACTGGATTTTTTCCAAGAATATGATTTCTTGAGACCAATTCAATGTCCCATGAAAATTAATCTGCCTCCTATTCCCCAGGAATGTCTCTAACCCATGCTTTTCAAATATCATTCAGCTTTCCACACAGTGCCTGTGCTTTGGATATTTTCTTCCCACATGATCATATGGAGTATGGCTGCACACACACAAAAAGGCCCATGGATCTCACTCTGGCATTCAAAGCCCTCCGATTTGGTGACTTTTCCTTTTAGATGTTTATCCTCTACAGGGACTTGAGCTCGACTCAGATGACCTACACTCGAATTCTGGTTCATATACTTCCTAACCGTGTGACTCTGGGGAAGCTGATTATCATCTCTGAATCTCAGTTTCCTCTGTCACAGAGGGACTGAAAGGATTAAATTACATAGAGTAACTGAGGGGATTACATGAGATAACAGAGAATGCATTTAGCAAAGTACCTGGTCCATATGACATGTTGTGGTAGAGCGAATGGACTCCCAAAATGTCCACACCCTGATCTCTAGAACCCAAGAAAGAAATAGCATGGATATAGGACACATTAAGGACCTTCAAATGGGAAGATTATTCTGGATTTTGTGGGTGGGCCGAATCTAATTACACAAACCCTTCAAAACAGAGAGCTTTCTCTGGCTGGAGGCAGAGGAGATTTCTCCAGCTGCGCAGCAGCAGGTGAAGTGTGTGCTGGGCAGTGCTGGCAGCTCGGGGTGTGCACCTGGGGGTGGGTTCCGAGGCCAGGAAGTGAGTGGTGCTGACGACTGGCTCAGGGCCTCCCACGGTGGAGCAGGTGCTGGAGGATGTGTGGGAGACTCCTGCCAAGGACCCCATTTTCACCATCCTGGTCCCAGAAGCCTCCCCAGGCTTCTCCGGGAGGGCAGAGGACACTGAGGCCCAGCTGGAACAGCTCTCCCACCAGAGGCTGGCCTACATGGCCATGAATCCGTAGCTGTGGGAAGTGCATGATGGGCTGGGGCAGAAGTGTGACGACCTGTGGCAAGCTGGTGAGGAGTCAGAGCAGGATGTTGGCCAGTGAAGCAGGTGGCACTGCCAGGGGCCGTGGCTGCCTCCTTGGGCTGCCTTGGCCCACCTGCTTGCCTGAGCACATGCCCCCTGGGCAGGGTGTGCCATAGGTTTGCCGGAACCTTCAGTCCTCAAACCACACCTGACCTGGCGCACCTCAGACATGGGCCCCTGGGTCCCCAAAACAGGTTCCAGGCTCTCTGTTCCAGGCCTATGCATGCCCTGGTACCCGGAGACCACAGGGGACAGAGCCTGCGTGGGGTGTGACAGATGCATGTGCCTCAGCTGGGCACAGGGCCTTCCCTGACAGTCAGGTTTGGGACAGTGTGGATGCAGCTTGCTCTGGAGCCAGGGAGACCAGGTTGGATCCATGTGGGGTCCCTAGCACCTAAGGGCCAGTCCATCCATCCTTCCCTCCCTTCCTCACCCTGCTTCACCACATTATTCTGATAGACTGCGCTGGCAAAACTCACCACTGCTGTCTCTGCTCATCTGTGTGTGAACTATGGGCTCCCAGAAGTTCCAGAAGAGGATGGGGGTTCTGTCCCTTCTACCACAGTGGCTGTTGCTGTATGGAGAGCAGTTGCCCAGCAGGGCCCAGACGAGATGGGGCCCCTGGTGGGTGCCACCTTTCAGCACCCCCAGCACCCTGATCTAAGGTATGGGTACTCTTCCAGTAGGCACTTCCTGGTTCATGGTTGGAATGCATGACCAACCTGTTAGCTGTGGGATCTGATCACATGGGGGCACCTCACATGGGCCCCTATGAGATGATGAGCTGGTCAGTCACCCACCTGAGCCCTCACTGGGCTGCCTCGGTCCTGGCAAGCTTCGACTGTGGGTAGTTTGTAGGGGCATGGAATAGGAGAGGACCTTCGAAAGGGTTTTTCACCCTGAAAGGTAAACCATGGGAAGACCAGAGAAGCAATGGCTTGCAAGAGTTGGTTCAGAGGCCAGCCTGCCCATGGGTGTCCCTACTGAGTCCCTCAAGTGAAATCTCTTCTTGCAACTGGCCACCTGACAGTGACTCTGTGAGCTGTGGTCCCTGGAAGCTCAGGGAAGGCTCGGGACCCGCCACGGCAGGGCCTTGACACAGGTGACTATGAGCATCCTGGTAAGCGTTTCTTTTTCCTTGAAGAAGGGGAGCCAGCCTAAGCCTCAGAGACCCCCAAAACTGGAAACCAGACATTGGGTCATGGGAGCATGGGTGTGCAGACAGTGTGAACTTGGCTCCAGTTATAGCAATTGATGCCAAGGCAAGCCTGTCCGGAGTCCCCCTTGCCCTCAGTGCACCCTTCCCCAGCTGGTAACAGTTTGCCCTTGGTGCAAGGTGCTTCACACCTCCCTGCTTGGCCCTGGCTTCCAGGGGCTGCATGCCTCTGGAGTGCTGTCTACCTTCCAGAGGCCCCCTGGGGTCAGGGAGAGACACTTCCACTGACTTCCCTCCTCTGCCGTGGTGGATCCACACCTTGGCTCTGCCTCCAGAGATCTGTCTGAAGGAGTCTCTCAAGCATGTCATAGTTTCTTTGCTCCTGGAGGAAGCCAGGCTCTGCAGTCAGCACATGGACCCAGGATGGAGGTGAGCAGGATGGAAGGCACACAAAGTCCCTCTCCCAGCCTCACCCTATCCTCATTCACATAGAAACGGGGCCACAGGCAGCACGGAGTGTGACTTGAGAGCCGTGTTTATTAAAGGTGCACATAAGAGACAAGAGAGAGGTAGCAGCAGCAGAAATCAGAGATATTAGAAAGAAGAGGAGGGCCCACCATTGTGGGTTGAAGAAAGGAGTGACCCACAGATGAGGCTACAGAGAGATTTCCAGAAGCTAAAGACAGCACGGAAACAGGTACCTCAGCCTTAACCACAAAGAACTGAGCCCAACACCCTGGATGAGCTTGGAAGTGAATTCTTGCCCAGAGCCTCCAGAAGGGAGCATGGATTTGTTTTTAGCTGGGTGTGACCGGTGTGGGACTTACGCCTCACAGAAACCGAGTGATAATAAATTTGTGTTTTAGTCACTATGTGTGTGGTAATTTATGGCAGCAGCAATAGAAAACTAACACATTGCTCAATAATATCGGCCATCACTATTTGTCAATGACACCAGCCTAAGACGATTTTCCAGCTCACCTGCATTCTTCCAGTCTCTAGAAATTTCCTTCCCTTGTGCACCCATCTTCAATCTCACCTCCTCCTCGGGGCCTTTCCTGATCCTTCCGTGAGAATCAATCCCCCGTGAGCTTCCAGAGAACAACAGTAAATGTTCCACTCCTTCCACAGTCTGTTTTCTTTCAGAGCTGCTCACCTACTCATCTGGTGAGTCCTGGAGGAAATGCTGCCACATTCATCTATATTTTGCCCTGCACGTTGGTCACAGACTTCTCTCTGAGGTACATGTGAGAGGAAAGGGAAACTAGCACTCCCTGAGAGTTTTTTCTGTGTTAGGCTCTGGGCATATAAATTATTTTATTTCATTCTTATAAGAACCCTATTGGATAGATATCTTTTTTTTAACTTGAATTTTTTAACTATTTATTTGAAAGAGAGAAGACAGGATGATCAGGGGAGGGGCAGAGAGAGAGGGAGAGAGAGAATCCTAAGCAGGCTCTGTGCTGTCAGCACAAAGCCCGATGTGGGGCTCAATCTCATGAACCATGAGATCATGAACTGAGCTTGAAAGCATCCAAGAGTTGGACGCTTAACCGACTGAGCCACCCAGATACCCCTAGATACCTTTTTAAAAATAGATGCCTCAAAGACAAATATCATATGACTTCACTCATATGAGGAATTCAAGATACAAAGCCCATGAACATAAGGGAAAGGAAGCAAAAATAATATAAAAACAGGAAGGAGACAAAACATAAGAGACTCTTAAATATGGAAAACAAACAGAAGGTTACTGGAGGGACTGTGGCGGGGCCGGGGGGGGGGGGGTTGGGTGATCAGCTAAATGGGTAAGGGGCATTAAGGAATCTACTCCTGAAATCATTGTTGCACTATATGCTAACCAAATTGGATATAAATTAAAAAATAAATAAATCATTTAAAAAAAATGTCTCAATGAGACAAACTTGCCCAAAGTCCAAGAGTAATTAAGGAGAAAAGCTACGCTTTGACTTCCAGTGAATTCAGATCTACCTGATTCTAAATTTGTTGTTCTTTCCATTGTCTTATGGTGTTTGGAATAAATACTACCTTTGCCACCAACACTAGAGCCCCTTGGACACCCCTGTGAGCATCCTGCAGCGCTTCAGAAAGCTGTTCATGCCCCCAACAACTTTGAGGAAGGCTTTATTTCTGTAATTTTAAAGATGAGAAAATTGAAGCCCAGGGAGTTTAAATGATCTGCCCAAGTGCACCCGTGCCCTGAGAGACACAGCCAGGGCTTGAGCTCTGGATTTCTGACTGCAGAAAAAGTTCAATGCCCTTTCTGCCATTCCACAGGGAGTTGCAGTCGGTGTTTACGAATTAAATGTGCAGTCTCAGCCTTGTTCTCCCTTTCTCTTTTCTAAAATTACTGCAAGGCAGTATTTCTAGCGTCTCTGAGTCAGATTTCAGTGGTTTGTCTGTCTTGACTATACGAGCCACACCTCCCGATGCTGGGTTAGCTGCAGATTATGTTTGTGTCACCCTGACTTCTTCCAGACTACACACCCAGAGAGGCAATGAAGCAGATTCTGACTCCAGCTTCTGAAGCCTCCGGGCCCCACCTTCTTCTTCCCCAACATAGGCAAACCAGTGCCAATTCCCCTTTGTTTAGGGTCTGGGTCAACCTTTAATCAATGTGACTTTTTATAAGTAAGTCTTGATTTAACCTTTAGTCAATGTGACTTTTTATAAGTCAGTCTTAAATTATTTTCATTTCAAAATAACATTATCAACTGTGAAAAAAGAAATTAAACATCACATTTAATCCCACCAGCCGAAAAACTAGAGGACATTACTTTGAAATGGAAATGTTCCTAAAGGCAGCTTAGGGATTCTGTATCTAATACTGTAAAAATGAATACATTAAATGCATAATAATATCTTCCTTTGCCTATTTATAGACCTAGTATTTGAAAATCAATGTGGATTGAACATGCTTTATTTTTTTTTAACATTTGTTTATTTTTGACAGACAGAGAGACAGAGCACAAGTGGGGGAGGGGCAGAGAGAGGGGGAGACACAGAATATGAAATAGGCTCTGAGCTGTCAGCAAAGAGCCCGATGCGGGGCTTGAACCACAAATCGCAAGATCATGACCTGAGCTGAAGTCGGTTGCTTAACTGACTGAGCCACCCAGGCGCCCTGAATACACTTTCTTTTAAAAAAGAAAAAAATCTTTATTGAATTCTATAATTTTTTTTCTTAAAGTCTCTAGGCTTACTTTTTAAATTTTATCATTGTTTCATTAATCTTACTAGTTGATGAAATAAGATCTGCATTCCTCCTTGAATGTCTATCACCTTTCTGATTCTGACCTCTAGACTTACTTTAGTTTTTCCTTAACTTGTTAATGCAAATACTCGCTCCCTTACTGCTGAAACATTCATCTAGCTCTGTGGGTTCTGCAAAGTTCCCATTTGCTAAGTGCTCCCCAGCCTGCTTTCCATCAAGAGTTACAATAGCGTTTTCATTACCTCCTAATTCTCTATACTATTGGGCTCTGGATACCTTATGAACAGAAGCAAATAATAATCTGTGTGATGGTATTTTCTGTTAGTTTCACTATTTCTTCATCTGCAAAGTTTGACTTACTGCAGCATTTTCTGTTTCTGTAATTATACATAGCAAACATTTTCTCAAAGCCCTCAGCCTCGTGCTACTGACTCTCATTGTTTGGGAGTCCCCGTCTTTATTTCAGGATGCCTCAATTTAGGTTACTAGGTTTTTCTCATGTTTCTCCTTTTTATAAAGTGTGGGCATTGCTTTTCCTATCCTAACTTCACAGATGTGGTCCTGTTTTAATTACTTAAGAAGTGAAACATTTAATGATATTTTATTTGTAGAGGGTGTGCCTGACCAGTCACAGTACAATCTATTGAATTGATATTTATTGATGATCTGGGTTGAGATTGTTAAATCATTTATAAAGTATTCCATGAATATATACTTACATATGTTAACTTGCTCATCACAACAAATTTGTGATAACTGTCTTCATTTTACAAACAAGAACATGGAGGCACAAAAATATTAGTATTTTACCTGAGGTTATACAGCTAGTAAGGGACACAGCCACAATCTGTACCCAGGCAGTCTGGATGTTAGGTCAAGTGTTGGTTCATGGGACATGTCAGTGGCTTTTTAGGAATACACATGAATTTTCAAGTAAGTATTATTTCAAGAATTAGAGAATATATTTATATTTTTCAAAAAACAATTAGTAAATATTGACTCTCTGCCTCCACTATGGTATCTAACACTGAGGGAATTTAAATATAGCTGAGGAGTCCGAAGGTACAGATGTGACACAACTAAATAACAATAGAATTAACATTTGAGGAAAAGATTATATGGAACAGCTTGTCTATGATAATGGGGAAATAATTGTGGGATCTATTTTGTCACAGTATAATGGACTAGCACTGCATGAGTAAATTAAAGGAGATAAGAGGAAAACCTTGATACCATAAATTGATTCAATTAACTCAAACAACACTTATTAGGCACCTACTACGTATCAGGCACTTTTTTTCGTACTGACTGTTAAAGTATGGAATGCATTATTGAGGGAAATTATAAAATCACTTTCTCTTGGAGACCTTAAAGTAGGACAATCTATAATTAGTTATGCCCAGAGGCAGGGAGATGAGCTGGGTGATGATAATTGTACCTAATAATACCAGGCTGACCTGAAAGAGGGACACTTCACGGCCCTCTTTATTGCTGTCCCATTGAGGTTTACAGGGAGGAGAGTCAACGGATATCTCAAGACCTCACAGAAGTTCAAGGCTAGTGCTGTGTATTTTCATCATCTAACCCAATCCTTCATCCCTCATTTTCCCCTATGCCCTTTCTAGAGCCTTCCAGAGCTACACCTATGACTCACAAAATCCCCTATGTCCTCATTGCTCTGACCACTCCCTCTTCTGCTGGCCTCGTGGAAACCTGGCTTTTCCCCTGAGACCACTCTTCTCCCACAGCCCCTCAACACCCTGTGCTCTCTCACTCCAGGTGTATCTCAAGTATAGGAAATGGAAGGAGTATCCTCTTTTCACCTACTGTAGCTTAAACCATTTCTCTTAGCTTCCTCTCTCAAAAACCACAACTTCTTTGAAGCCCCTGCCTTCGGATTACACACATTCCTGGTAGTTGTCAGATACCTGCCCTTCCATTCAATGGGCACTTATGCTTCTTTTATCATCGAAGGCTTTGCTTTGGGTCTCATTCTCCTACCCTTCCTGTCGTCTTCCAATGCCTTCAACATACACATGAATGGACTACCCAAATCCCTGGCCTCTCTGCTCCTTGTCTTTCTCACCTTCCCCAATCACAAACATCCACTCCCATGGTCCTGCCCTAAACCTTGCTGTGGTTGGCAGTTCCACCCTGATCTCAAACATCCCACTCCCTGATGGCATCTTATCAAAACCTCCAGGCTACCTACCCTGTCCCTTTTCCCTTTTCTACTGTCACCCCCATCCTCATCCTTCTCGCCCAGTTTAAACAACCCCTCCCTTGCAGTCACCCTCAATGCCTTTGTGGAACCAATTTTTTCATTCTCTCTCTCCCTCTCTCTCTCTCTCTCCACTGTATTCATTTAGAAAAGCTTCAGCAGTCCTTGATCCAAGTTATCTGCCTTTTCTGTGCACACACCCAAGCAGCTGAATATTCTTGGGAAAAGGAAGCATAAAACTCAACCAGTTGGTTTCTCTTTAATTTCATGCCCACAAACCTCAAATGAGCACTGCCTGAAAAATTTACTATGCTTGTCCAGCAAATTCATTTCCCACTTGCCAAGCCGACCAGCTCACACTTTCTTCTTTCTCCTTAAACACTCCCCTGTCCATTCTTACCATTTCCTTCTTCTATTTTTAAGGTTTAAAATTTTTTTTTATCACTTCTCAGCCTTTTGGCTAAGATCAAGTGTAAAATTTTATTTTAGAGAGAGAGAGAGAGCACATGTGTGAGTTGGGGAGAGGGAGAGAGAGAGAGAGAGAGAGAGAGAGAGAGAGAGAGAATCTCAAGCAGGCTCAATACTCAGCACAGAGCCCAATGCGGGGCTTGATCCCACAACCCTGGGATCATGACCTGAGCCAAAATCAAGAATTGGATGCTCAACCGACAGAGCCACCCAGGTGTCCCATTACCATTTTTCTTCTTAATTGGAGACTTGTGCTTCACTCAGAAAACACATACTAGTGGAGAGGAATGGCCTGAAATAGCCACTAAGAAAATGTATACCAATCTTCTTGTCTCCTCTCTTATTAAAATGGAAGAACGGTCCCTTTTGTATCAGTGCTTCACCCCTTTATTTGTGCTCTCCATCCCATCTCTTCGAAACTCTTCAGAGCCACACTCCTATTTTTCCCTAGATTAGCAGTTCTCAGAGTGTGATCTGCAAACCTCTGCAGGTCCCTGAGACTTCCAAACCGGTTCTTTCCAGACGTGCCCCACCCCTTCTCTCATCAGTGGTCAGTTAGGTGAAATCCTGGGAGTCATCTTGACTCTCCCTTCCCCTCATTCCCTTCAGATCTAGCACTAACTCTTGTTGTTCTCCTAATCAGCACTTGAACTCTCCTCCCCACCTCTATCGCAGCCACTATCTTCCTTTCCCAAACTGGCATGAAGGTTATCTAACACAGTTCACTGCTTCTGCTCACATCCCGCAAGTCCAACCTCCACACAGCAGCCCGTCAGCTCTTATGACCCCAAGTCAGACCACGTCATTTCCCCCCAAAGAGTCAGTTGATAGCTGTCAATTGCTAAAAGAAAAAACCCACAAGGAGCTGCAAACTTTGGCTCCTGCCTCCCTCCCCCATCTCGCACATTCCATGCAAGTGGAATGCTCCAAGCCCCTTCCACCTCCCAGCTTAGGCACTTGCTCTCTCTGTTCACCAACTCCCCTGATGATCCACATATTCTTATTCTTTGGGCCCCTGACTCAAATATCTTACTCAGAGAGACCTTCCCTGACAGACCTATCTTAAGTGGCCTCCTCAGATTACTTTCTGTTGTTTACCTGAATGTTTCCTTCATGGCATTTGTAATAACCCACAATTATTTATTTGTTTCCTTATTTATCATCTGCCTCCCAGGTAGGCTACGAACTCCATGAGGGCAGGGATCTTATTTTGCTTAGTTGTCCCTGGATTTCCAGCACCCAGAACAATGGCCAGAAAGCAGGTACTTGATCAACATCAAACATTTGCGTGCTGTTCCCTTGGCTATGTCCTTTGAATGCATTACCTCATTTAATCATGTTAACAATCTTGTGAAACATGATTACTATTATCTTCATCTGATCAATGAGGAAACGGTGGTTGAGAAGAGTTACTTGCTCAGCCACAGAGCTCACACGGAGTCTCTTTGTCAGCTTAGTCTGCCATAACCGAATATCATAGACTGGGTGGCTTAAATAATGAAATTAATTTTCTCACAGTTCTGGAGGCTAAAAGTTCAAGATCAAAGCTCCAACTGGTTTCTGGTGAGTGCTCTCCTCCGGGCTTGCAGACAACCACATTCTCGTTATGTCTTCAAATGACTTTTCCTTCATGCTTCCACTGGAGAGAGAGTGTGAGCTCTCTAGCCTGTCTTCTTCTAAAGACACTAATCCTATTAGATGAGGGCCCCATTCTTATGACCTCATTTAACCTCAAATATTTCCGTAGAGTCTCCATCTCCAAACATAGCCACACCGGAGGTTAGGGCTTCAACATAAGAATTTTGGGGGGACACAAACTTTCAGGCCCTAACACTGACAGAACCAGGATTCAAATCCAGACCTGTCCAATTCTGAAGCTCTTACTCTTAATTCCTGAATCACAGTGCCATGTTGTATCTGGGCCCCTAGCTCTGCCCTTGTACTGAATCTTTCCACGTCAGGCTTCACACATTGCCAGGTGCTTGTGTGGCTCTCCTCTGGTGCACACTTGCCTGGCAGTTAGGAGCCAAGGATGCAAAGCCTGGCTTTTCACTACCTCTGTGACCTGGAGCCAATATCTTGACAATCCTGGACATGCCTCCATTTCCCCATCAGTGAAAAATAAACAGTAACAGAAGATACTTCTGCAAATTTCCTGCAAGTGGCGAGGAAGAAAAGAAAGCTGTCCTTATGTGAGTCCACTGAATGTTCTGGAGCAAACACCGCATGATTCCATTCTCTTGTTGTTATGAATATTTCCCTGAGTAACATTAACAGCTGCATGGATGGGGTGCAAGAAATCTGCCTCCACCCCAGCGTGGTGACACAGCCTGTGGGAAGGGCACTTACATGGCTGTGACCCATATTTTCCCCTTCTTCCTCCTGTTGAATCATCAAGCTTTTGTTTGAATTAAGCATTTTTCTATTTGGCTGATTTGTTTAGAAGCTGGGAGGAATTGCCCCAAGGGGATCATTCCAGTAGGTGGCCTGATCCCACTGAGATGGGTGTCACCCTTCTGGACGTTCTCAGGAATGTAATGAATCCACTCAAGATCAATGGACATCTGACGGTGGACTAAACAACAGTAATAATCACAACAACAACAATAACAGTTATGAGAACACTTAGCACCGACTGTATACCTGGCACTCTCATGAGCACTACATGGCAGCAGTCCACTTACTCTCCACAGTAACCACACCTAGAAGTGAATGATGCCTCTAGGTAGGTAGTATAGTAATCATTCCCACAGTGAGTAAACCAATGGGCTAGGAGATAAACTGAGGGACCCTGGCTCTAGAGCCTGTGCTCTGAGCCATAACAACACAAGGCCTTTCCTGACACCTGGTGTTCCTCCCTGCCTGTCTCATAGCCCTAAGTGCTGGGAGAGGGGGCCATCCCTGAGGACAGGGAAAGGACACGCCATCCGCTGTGGGAGGGGAGAGACACAGGGCGTCGCATCTAGGATTAAAAGCAGAAGCCATAAATCTGTGTGATCTGCAGTCACCACCTAGAAAGGTTATGGTTGGTGGCTCTCCCAGGGCTCCTAGATCACCCTGTTTTCCCTCTCTCAGCACTAAGCAGCCTGCATCATGACCATTAGCTCACTATTTCCTCCCGGATGCAGTGAGTTTCTTCAGGACAGGGATGGCATCTAGGTCCAACAGCGTCCTTCAGCAGCAGGAGGCGGAGGACCTAGTCCATAACCCTGGGCCCTATCTCAGGGGAACAGGCATTTGTGAATGAGTGGATGAAAAGGCCAGGAAACATAATTCATTAGTGCTAGTATAATGGTCTTTGCACATTTGTGATTTCTTTATCTTTTGTTTATTTCCTTTTAGCACAAAGGCCCTCAAACTTGAATCATTTGAGGAGTTTGCTAAGAATGCATGTTCTCAGGCCCCAAACCCCTGAGATTCTGATTCATCGGGTTTGGGTGTTGTTGTTGTTGTTGTTGTTTTTTTTTCAAGCATTTTATTGGAATATAATGTGCAACCATAAAAGTAGTATATAAGTAAATATATAACTTGTTGAATTTTCACAATCTGAATATCCCTATGCACCCAGCAACTAGATCAAGAAACAGAACATTATTAGAACAGTTTTGAGAGTTTCTAACAAATAACTCTGATGATTCTCATGAAGGTCCCCTGAGCACTGAGAAACTCTGTAGGAGTGATTAGCAGTAAAATGCACGAGCTCATGCCTACATCTTTGAGGACAAGGACAAGAGAACTGGGAAGGGACCCCCAGGAACACAGTGGGACGCTTGGGGTGGGGGGTATAATAGGTCGACTGAGTCACCAACTGGCCTTCAAGATATAAGAGGAGCAGAGCTCATAAACTCCTAATACCTGAAAAAGGGCCCTGAACATTCAATGGGAGAAAAGTCCATGGATGCCAGGTGCAGGCCTTTAGGTTATGAAACTGCTAAAGCAAACAAGCTTTCAAGGCAAAGGCACAGGGGCCTCATGGACCTTCATCACCGAGCCAGCTGTTTCCAAAAGGATATGTGTCCCTTCTACAACTTGTATCTGAACCAGAGTGAAAAGAGGCCTTCATAAATTAATTCTCAATCTCAATCTCTCTCCCTCTCTCTCTTCCTCTCCCTCTGACACACACACACACACACACACACACACACACACACACACACATACAAGACTTGCTTTGCTTTGGAATGTTCTTTCCCATGCTCCAATTAAGGTCTTTCAGTATGGGTCAGACTTATTTTGATTCTTGAAATGCTTCTGTCTTTTTCCTCCTACTTTTCCTTTCTTCAAGATTTTTTGATTCCCGATATTTAGATCTAATGACAAAACTAGAAGCTGTGAACCTGGCCATCCAACAAGTAAAAATATTGAGCTGTAGGAAGAGAAAGCATTATCCTGATTAGCTCTTCATTGCCCATCTGCAGATTCACAGGGGTCTGAAGTCAGCCTGAGCATTACAAAGGGGGGTCAGAAGTTTCCCTCCTGCATCCAACATCCTCCAGAGCCTCCCCTATTAACAAGTACAGATTTAAATGGAGGAATGGGGGCATCATTTTGGCATTGGACCTTAAACAGTTTCTCTGGCTTTCGATTGTTAAATCACTAACAATTTCTCCCACTTTAAGATGATTGAAGTGCTGTATATTCAACACAGGGTTGGATGTTTCTTCTGTTTACTGACAGTGGCTCCTGAATTCTTTTCCCAGAATTTGTTTTCTGTGGGAAAAGAGTTTGAGGCATTTCAAATAACTCTGGAAAGAAGCTGCCCAGGCCTTGCAAGATTCAAGATGATTAAGATGAGTAAGTTCCCTGCATAATTCCTTGTCTTCCAGCCAATCAATAGCCAAAATGACAGTCCCATCCTGTGATCCTATGAAAAGCTCGACCAGAGCCCATTCCCAGAAAAGTCACGCAGAGGGCACCCTTCACAGCCTACTATCCATTCATCCAGTCACTCATTCATTCATTCATTCATTCATTTCTTCAACAGATTGTTACTGAGAATGTACTATGTGTCCGGCAACATGTAGGTACAGGTCGCCAATTGCAAGCTCCTTCTCTGGCTCCTCTATCTCTTGGTGGCAGCACTCAAATAAAAGAAGGGAATATAGATCACTAAAATCATCTCTTTCCCTTCCAGCTGCCTCCAGTCTTCCCAGTCCCTAGTTGATAAGCCACATAATTGAGTAAAAAGTTATTCTCTCCTAACCAGGGTCTTCTCTCAGCACTGTTAACACCTGTGCTGCTTTCCGGACGATCCTTAATAGCCTAATGAGGGCCAAGAGGCTCCTGGGCTTTGCAAATCAAGCTCATGTATTGCTGTGAGCCCACAGCCTTGCAGGGCTTGGTGGTGGTTACAGGAATGGCCTGCTTCCACCAGACCAGTGCACTGGTCAGCTTTGCAGAATCAAAACTCAAGTGTTTCGGGGTTCTGGCTGGCTTAGTCGGTTAAGCGTCCAATCGGGTCATGATCTCGCGGTTCATGGGTTCGAGCTCCGCATCGGGGCCTCTGTGCTGACAGCTTGGAGCCTGGAGCCTGCTTCAGATTGTGTGTCTCCCTCTCTCTCTGCCCCTTCCCCCAACCCCCCTCTCTCAAAGATAAACATTAAAAAAAAATCAAGTGTTCTGCCAGGATTGTCTTTTCTCATTTTCAAACTTTTGATCTCATTCCAAATGACATATAACAGCAATTTGCATGAGCAGGATGATGATCATTCTGGAAAGCTGAAAGAGCAGCTTTGTCACATGTTTAAAAATGTGCAGTTTGTGTGTGTGTTTCTAATAAGTTGATTCAGGCTGCCTTTAACACTTTTCAAATTGACATTTTCTACCTCATAAAAACAGACCCCAAATTTAAAAGTCCCGTAATGGGATTTATCATTTTCTCAGTGCAGCTCAGGTGTACATACCTGACTTTCAAGCAAATCTGCTATGTGAAAACGCAAATCCACCCACTAAGGAGGGGGAAGGGATTCACTTTACAGACTGATGGGGATTCACTTCACAGAACGATCCTTTTCTTTACCAAAGGGATGTCCATTGGGGTTTCTAAAAGGGGTATGATTTCCTAGTGTACTTAAACACTTGGTAAAATTTTGATTCAAAAACACTGCTTAGACGTCATACCTACCACGTAGAGAAGACTGCTCAGTTCAAGCAGATGCCCCCATGTTATTTTTAGAGCCATTACCCCATTTCAAATGGAATACAAATGACTTGTCAACATCTGGCTGGCATTCAGTGCCTTGCCTAGATGGTTCTGAAGCAAAGCTTATACTTGCTTCAAGGCTTAGGTCAATAGTTTGTCTTTTGCCCAGCCCTCTCAGACAACTCTCCCTTCTTTCCCATACTTGAAATCCCTCTGGCACATTTGTAACTGCCCAATTTGAATATTGCCCTAGAAATTGTGTTGGTTTTATTCACATTTTATGAGCCAGGTTCTCAAGAAACTTGCCTACAAAAACTGTTGCAGTGGATGAAATGGAATGAGGAGCCATTACTGTTCTCAATTAGTATCTTTTTGTTAGCAAGAATTCATCATGTGAGATCTGATTTTGGTCATGGAGCAATGTCTTATAGTGGTCTACAATTAGGCCGTCTTTGTGAACAAATTATTAGGACACTAATAGAAAATAAATGACCAGATATGGGTCTAAGCCAATCACAAAAAATCTCTCGGAGCAGAGGGAGTGCTTCAGGAATGTACAATGGAAAGCAGGTCTCAGGGCGTTTTCTGGACCCGATGAGGAAGACAATCTCTCTCTTCTACTACATTTAACCATCAGAAAATAAAAACTAGTAGCTTCTGGAGATTGCCGTAAGGTGAAATCAGCACTGAATCAGCACTGATGATGTCATTTGAGCCCTGGGATCCAATAGTTCCTGAGGCAACATCTTTTTTTAGTACTTTTCAGTTAAGTGAATAGGTAAATTACCTTTATTTAGGCAAGTTTAGGCTATTTGTTATTTCTAAATGAAAGACTGCCAACTCTCCCCTTCCCAACTGGTCTTTGTATCAATTACCAAGAACTATGATTTCTCCATCCAAAATGTCTCCTATTAATTTGCTTACCCCCATCCCAGTGCTCATAATCTGGTTCAGGTTCTCATGACCTTTTACTTGGACATGGAGACTCTTAGTTTGTCCCTCAGCCTCCACTTTTTCTCCTTGTATCTTCCTATAAGCTGCCTAGTTAATCCTCAACAAGCACAGTTATAATGAAGATACTCACTCCACTGTCCCAAAACTTTCACTGACCCTCCATTGCCTACTGAATTAAAAAAAACCCTACAGTCTTGGGGTGCCTGGGTGGCTCAGTCTGTTGGGCGTCCATCTTTGGCTCAGGTCACGATCTCACAGTTTGTGGCTTCGAGCCCCACATTGGGCTCTGTGCTGACAGCCTGGAGCCTGCTTTGGATTCTCTCTCTCTCTGCCCCTCCCCAACTCACACTCTGTCTCTCTCTCTCTCAAAAATAAATTAACATGAAAAAAATGAATAAATAAATAAACCTACAGTCTTATCCCCATGTGTGTCTCTTTGGCTACTCAGAACACGTCACCTCTGATATTTCTGACCACCAAATGTTGGGGAGGGGATGGGTGGGGTTTCCACACACCAAGCAGTTTTCCATGACACCAGATGGGTGTCCTACAATTTAATTCAATTCTGACATTATCTTCCTGGAAATAGTGTCAGATCCCACAGGTGAAGGTCTCAGTCCTACAAAACTGCCACCCTCATTTTGATGCCTACTGCCAGTAGGAGGTCCCCCAAGATTTCCTCAACCCCTTTCTCAAGTTTGATTAATTTGCTGGACAAGCTCACAGAACTCAGGGAGACATTTACTCTTACCAGTGTATTAAAGAATATAATAAGGGATATAAATGAATAGCCATACACATAGCAAGGTCTGGGAGGGTCCTTAGTGAAGTAGCTTCTGTCCTTGTGGAGTTGGGATGTATCATTCTCCAGGTATATGGATGTATTCATTAACCTGAAAGCTCTCTGAACCCCATAATTTTGGGATTTTTTGGAGACTTCATCATGCAGGCAATATCAATTATTAACTCTATTTCCAGCCCTTTTCCTTTCTCAAATGAATAGGGAGTGAAGCTAAAAAATCCCAAACTTATATTTGATTTTTTAAAAAATGTTTATTGTTTTTGAAAGAGAGAGAGGGAGAGAGAGCAGGGGAGGGGCAGAGAGGGAGGAAGACACAGAATCCAAAGAAGGCTCCAGGCTCTGAGCTGTCAGCACAGAGCCTGACACTAGGCTCAAACTCACAACCAGCAATATCATGACCTGAGCTGAAGTTGGACACTTAACCAACTGAGCCACCCAGGCACCCCTAAAAATCCCAAACTTCTAATCATGCCTTGGTCTTTCTGGCAATCAGCCCTCATCCAGGAGCCATCCTGGAGCCCACCCAGAGTCACCTCTTTAGAACAAGAGACACTCCTACTACTCAGGAAATTACAAGAGTTTTAGGACTCCTCTGTCAGGAACTGAGGTCAAAGACCAAACAGAACAAAAGATGCTCCCACTGCTCTTATTACCTAGGGAAGTACAAGCATTTTTAGGAGCTGTGTTCCAGGAACTGGAGGCAGAGGCCAATATATATATTTTCTGTTATCTCACACCTACTGAGTAAAGATCAGATTCTTCAGTCTGACATTCCAACCCCTCTATAATCCAGCTGCAATCGCTACCTTTCTAACTTTTATTTCTACTATAGTTCTATGCTATTTATACTCAAGGATTCTGCATTCTGGTTGGATATTCAAGTCCTTAGAGCAAGTTTAATGTAGAGCCAAGGCGAGCTCACTATTCCCATTTCTAAATCTTCCAACTCTGGTCAAATGACACCTTGTCCTAAGCCTTCCTAATGCCACATCTGGGAATTATGTCAATTCTCTGAACTCTTACAGCCCCTTATCTATTCAATCCTTAGGACTTTACCTCTCACTTCCTCTTATCTTTCTACATTTTATTATAGCTGCTGGGGATATGTTCTGTCTAGTCTTCTCTCTAGAACTTTTCCATACTGGATAGCTACTCTCCTTCAGATAGGGTCTATTTGGGATTCACTTTTGTGTGCATCCCATCCCCTGCCCCCATGGTAACATTCCACATAATTATGTGTATTGTATTGGTATAAATAAAGGAATGAGAAAGGCTGTTTAATAGATTCTTAGGAAACTTGCTTTTAATGAATAGAAGAAATAACTTATAAATAACCTGTCCATATATAAACAAATTCTAGCGGCACCTGGGTGGCTCAGTCGGTTGAGTGTCTGACCTTGGCTCAGGTCATGATCTCGCAGTTCGTGGGTTTGAGACCCATGTTGGGCTCTGTGCTGACAGCTCAGAACGTGGAGCCTGCTTTGGATTCTGTGTCTCCCTCACTCTCTGCCCTTCCCCCGCTTACACTCTGTCTCTCTAAAATAAACAAAAATGTTAAAAAACAACAATAAATTCTATCAGAGTTCATGAGGGTGCTTGACATTTGCTTTTCTTAAATACTAAATTTCACACTTTCCTTGTTTTTGCACTATTAATTTTCCAGTACAAAATTAAAATTTAGTTAAGTCTTTAGCAAAGCCTTAAAAATTCTAAATTATTATCTTGATGATGATCAAGCCCCACATATGAGGGTAATTGAAAAAGTGTCTTCTGGCCAACAGTTCTCTTTGAATAGTGTTAATGGACACAATAGTACGCATCTAAGTTGTGTGTTGTAGTTTACAAAATGCTTCTATGGACATTATTCCATTCCTGTTTCACAGCCTCTGAGATTAGTAGGATGAGAATCATCAGCTCTGTTTCCCCAACAAGGAAAATATAAGGTCTAATGCTATAACTAAATAAATGGTAGAACCAGGACCAAAACCCAGGATCCCTGAGCTCTAGTCTAGAACTCTTGCAATTATTCCATGTTGCTTACCTCAAACTAACTAAGGCAACTCATTCCCTTGAGAGTGGTTGATTTAAGAAAGGGCTTATGACCATTGATTCTGACCATTACCATATGAAGAGAGGCCTAGGGAGTGGCATACATTTCTCGCTCCCAAAAAGGAGGCATAGGAACAGAAGCCGCCCTTTTTTTGTTCTTCTGAATGTAATTCTATATGACATCTGCTTGTTATTTCTCCCTCCATCTTGTCACAATCCTGTAGGCAGAGAAAACGCAGAAGAGGGTAGAGCTAAGAGAAACACAGTGTTGGTCACCAGGAGCCACCTTGCACTTGAACTTCTTGCTATGTGAGATGATTGATCTCCTTATTGGTCAAGCCAGTGTGAGTCAGTTTTCTGTTACTTGTATCTGAAATCATCCCCACAGAAGCAATATGGGAGATGATATATGGATTTGAGGTAGAGAGTCCTGGGTTTGAATTACCTCCCTCACACTTCAAACTAGGAATGTCACTTAACTATCTGTAACTTGAGGGTTATTTGGTCAGATGCTGTAAGAGGTAGGAAGTGTCTGGCACATGGTAGATAATTCATAGCCATTATCGTTGAGATAAACTCTGACCATACCAATGTCATAAGTACTTATACAAAAAAAATTGTTCAAACCCTAATTTTACACAGAACAATTTTAGTGGCTCCCTCATCCTTTCTCTGCCGGTCAGGCAGACATTAGGGTAATCACAAAGGTTGATTCCTATCAAGCTTAGATCAAGAAAGCCCAACCTCTGAGTGAACTTCATTTCCCTGGAGCTTTGAGATCATTGGGCAGGGGATGAAAGCGTTGATAATAAAATCGTGATTGGAGCTAGGTTGGGGTGCTTCTACCAAGATTGGAATTTGCCTTGAAGTCAGCAATCAACTCTTCAAAGAGTAGTCTAACAAATCAAAGACTTGTCATTTATTTGTTTTTAATTTTCCTTCAGAAAGGGTTTTAAGGATTTAATAGTTCAATTTTATTGCACCGTTACAAAAAGAGAGAGAGGGAGAGACATCGCCATCTCTTGTCCTAAAAGGGAAGGTAGCTTGAGTAACCTCACATTAGCAATATGCCATTTATACAACTGGGAGGTCACCGTAGTTTAGGACTGGGCTGGGCCTTCCTGGGTCTTCCCACATTCGAACCGAGTGCCTTTTTCATTTCAACACTAAAACAAAAACTATCATGTCACCTTGGAATGACTGGTGGCACACTGCCAGGAAGAACTAATTTTTATTGGCAGCATAATCCCCAAACTTCTCTGTCACCTGTGATCCCTCTATTTGATGGAGGACACCCACTGCTTACCTGGGCAGTAAGCTCTTGCTCTGGCGTAATCAGCTGTCCAATTAGGGCTTCTGCCAGCCTCGAGTAAAGAGACAAAATATCTGTGTGCCCCAGGAAAAGCCAGAGGACCCAAGCAAGCTCAGGTCCACCAGGAGAGCATGAGGTTTAGGGGTGTTGTGACTTCAGAGGTGCTTACTAGTAAAATTGGCTCATGTCTTGATTTTTCAGAGACAGGGACGATAATGTGAACTCCTTACAGATGCCACAGGATCTAGGGCTAAGTGTTCTTCTCACTAATTTTAGTCTGCCGGAAACCCGGATAAAAAGTCACTCCTCTTTGAAGGAAGTCCCTACCTGCAGCTGCTGGTGTCAGTACAGGAATCTCCTCCCAGCGTGACCTTCGTTGCTCTGTCAGGGTGACAGGCTCTTCAAAGGCTCTCTCTGAAGAGCCTGTCACCCTATGAACGTGCCCTTCCTCCAAGAACACAAGCTGCAGCAGAGGGCACCTGTGGGGCCACCAGCTCTGACATCCACTTGCCTTCAAGTGGGTAAGTTTCCCACCCTGAACCCCACCCCCACCCCCCAGGCTTCTATGAAAGGGCTTTCCCTAGAATCAGCCTCCCTGGTTCAGGCAGAGAACTAGCCCTCCACATGGCATTCTGCAGGCTTTGAAGTGCAAAAAAACAGTGGTGATTATTCTTGTTGTTTCTCTAATCTGTGTACCAAGGGCAGCGGGAGCCAGGTGATCCTATGTTTGAAATAAAACAGGTTAGTGATCTGAAAGAACAGGAAGGAAATTGCTCTATAGACACAAACCCTCCTGCTTTACCCTCGGGCTGGCCCTCCTGATTGTGCTTTCAAAACATGAGAAATCGCTCATTCGCAGGCTTGGTGGTGGTGGTGAGCTGGTGCTGGTGAGCTGGCATGTTTTCAGTAACCCCTTTTGCACCGAGGGGCAGGAAAACCAGAGGCCAAAGACTGTGCCTAAGGAGTGCCAAACAATCTGCTGAAAACTAAAAATAAGTCTTAAATTTAGCTCTTTGTTGTCTGTTTTCAAGGTCAGATTGACTGAAGATGTCAGTGAAAACAGCTAAACTAGCTTCCCTTTTATCTCCATGCAAAAGGGCTCCCCATCACCTATAAAATGCCATCTATTTGGGGCCTTGCTACAATAAGTGGGGTTTTGTGCTAAATGTGTGAAGGCTACAAATTAACCAACACGTGATATCTTCCTCAATTAGCTTTTATACTATCCATAGAGTTCTTTGAGTAAATAATAATAATAATAATAATAATAATACTAAGTAGCTACTCTAACTGGAGAACCAGGCACCATACTATTTTGATGCATTTCCTAATTTAATCCTCACTATAACCCTGTGAGGAAAGGATTGTCACTGCCCTATTTTGCAAATGAGGAAACAGAGGCTTTCCCAGTGTGCAGGCTATTCTCTGCCCACCGCCACCCCACCCCCAGCAATTCTCCACCCTTCGCTGCCCTGCTCTGTGCCCATGAGGCTGAGCCTTGCTGACACCACAGTCCAGCTCTCCTGTCAGCTGTCTTTGGCAGGCTCCAGAGGTCAGAGAGCAGGAAGAGAAGAGGTCAGGGTGTTTCTTTCCCTCTCCATCCTTCCCCTGTGCCAGATCTCTGGCAGTGGCTGCCACTTCCCTGGACCATGCAACTCTGGCAAGAGGCCCCCTCCAAGGTGCTCACCTTTGGGGGCTCTGCTTCAGCCTTTCCTCCCTTCCATCTCCCATCTGAATAGCAGTGATGGCTTCTCCCTGTTGCTAGACCTTGGGTACCCTCTGGCCTTGTTTCTTCCCTCATCCCTTTTCTCACCTCCGCAAGTAACTACTTCATTAAGTCTCTCCACTTGAACCAATTAAGGGCAAATTGTGTTCCTGTCAAGACTCTGACTGATACATCCAGCAGAAGTGCAGACCAGAGATTCAAACCCAAAGTATTCAGTAGTTGGGGAGAGGAAAGGTAAACTGAGAATAAAAGAAATAAAATTAAAAGACCCATAAGAAAGTTGTAGAAAGTGTCATGGAAAATCAAAAGCCAACAAAAACACTTTGGAGAGGAATGAGACATTGTGTTAGGACTTTAATACATGAGTAGAACTGAGACAAGGGGATATGAAGAAAAGAGTTTCAAATGCAAACAAAAGCATTGACGCAAAAAAGCACAAACCACATTTTGGGAACAGAAGTGGTTCCGTACCAGAAGTGGAATAAGCTTCCACAAGAAATGGATGGTATTTCTCAAACTGCAGCCTATAGAATTCTACTGTTCAACGAATGTTCTACCGTATTGAAGAGAAGAGTCCATAGTCAAATAAGACTGGATAACTTTGATATAAAGGAGCTTAACCAGGTTTCTCTACTCAGGGCTTCTCAGAGCATTTGAAAGACCAAGACCTATATTCGATTACCTTTTTTTTTTTTTTTTTTTCATGGACAGTCTATTTTAACATCTTCCAGAAGTGAGAGACGACATAGAGTTTGGAAAACACATGTTGTCCAATACCCTGGCAGACCAAATCAGAATGCTAGCACCCAGAATTCAGAGCATATTCCAAGGGGTTCTGCAGAAAGTCAGTGGGAATGTTACAAGTCATGAGCAAATGATACCTACAACACCATCATGTAGCCATAGTATAAGTGGTGAAATGTAACAAGCAGGCCAAGTGGAAATTGAATTTGTTACCTTGACATGCCTTGTAAGGTAAAACTGGTGAGAGGGCATCAAACAGAAATTTGGATTTATATCCTAGGAAACATTGGAGCTCCCACGGTAAAATTTTATGCACAATGAGTCCTGCTCCTAAGTGACTGGCAAGCCAAGTGATTTCAGACCTGATATTTTAAGCAAATTAGAATTTCTCTTATTAACTTATTCAATCATTTATTAATAAAAATCAATTGAGCTTACTATGAGCCAGGTTCTCTGCTAGATTATAAAGGAAAACCATAAAGACAAGAAAGAAAAACAAGACAGAGTGTCTGCTGATAAAGAGTTCAGGACCACTTGAAGTTGAACATGTAAATATATATAGTTGACCCTCAACAATGCCAGGGTTATGGGGTGTTGTATTACAGTAATGTACTGTATTTACTGAAAAAAAAATCTACACATAAGTGAACCCATACAGCTCAAACCAGTGTTGTTTAAAGGTCAGCTGTAGGGGAGCCTGGGTGGCTTGGTCAGTTAAGCAGTTGGTTAAGCATCTGACTTCAGCTCAGGTCGTGATCTTGCAGTTCTTGAGTTCGAGCCCCGCGTTGGGCTCTCTGCTGTCAGCTCAGAGCTTGGAGCCTGCTTAGGATTCTGTGTCTCCCTCTCTCTCTCCCCCTCCCCTGCTTGCACTCTGTCTGTCTCTCTGTCTCTCAAAAATAAATACACATTAAAAAAATATTTAAAAATAAAATAAAATAAAGGTCAGTCGTAGTTAACAATTTTAGACATAATGTCAATACAATTCTCTGAAAGCATAGAAGATGAATTTACATATACGGCAATGAAGGGGTTAGAAGACTTCAGAGAAGGGTTGATATTTGAGCTTGAAGGACAAGTAAAATTTGCCAGAGGAAAAAGGAGACAACTCTTGAAAGACACTGAATTTCAACATCCAGACCCCAGGGCACCCGGGTGGCTCAGTTGGTTAAGCATCTGACTCTTGATTTCTTGATCGGTCATGATCTCGGGGTTGTGGGATTGAGCCACATGTTGGGCTCCACGCTGAGAGCATGCAACCTGCTTAGGATTCTCTCTCTGCCCCTTTATGTGCTCTCTCTCTCCTAAAAAAAAAAAAATCCAGACCCCATATTTAACCGCATAAAACCTTGCTCCTTATAAGACAGAAAAGAGAAAATCCAGTATTTATGGATTGACAGAAACATAAAAACAAAGGAATTTCCCCAAAATGCCCTTGAAAGTTATAGACATTTGGGAGAAAATTTTATAAAATGACTATAAAGAGAATGACAAAAGATTATTAATGTCTATTTCAGGGCCAACAGCTCTGTTGCTTCTCCTTGAATTAAAGGAAGAAAAAACCCTTATTTTCCTTTTTGTTCTTGTTCATGAAGTCCAGTGTGCGAGTTAGAGCACTGCAGAGAAGCTCAGTGCTGGCCTCTGGAGACTTTTTGAATCTGACCAGAGAAAATGAGAAACACATAGTTATTTCAAAATGTTTCTAATTTTTCAGTTTAGAATAGTGCCCACGGTTTACAGGAAATTGCTAGTGCCAAAGCCTGTTTTTCTTCCTGATAATTTTAAATTGCTATATTCTTTTAAGTAGGATTAGAGTAAAGCTGCTCTGTTCTTTGCTATGCAGCTTTTTTTTTTTTTCCTTTTTAAGGGTACCATGTATACCAATGTGGCAATTTAACTCTTTGACTACTTTATATAGCAATCTTTTACATATTATACCTTCACATATTTATATTCGGAGTGTGCTTATATTTCTAAACACTTAGAATGAGTAATTTATACTAAAAAAAAACAGGGTTTTTTTTTTTAAAGTTTTAAGTGCAATGCAAATACATTTGTTTTATCAAATGCTATAAAGATTTGTTTGTTTAGTGGTTCTTTTTGCCAGCTTTTTAAAACAACTATGGTTAATTATAGGTTTGTGGTGGGTTTTATTTTTTTTACCATGTAAGATTTTAAATCTACTATCATAAGAAAAAAAATCTGGTTTTGCCCTTAAAATCACTGACAAATCTATAGACAAAATCTATTTGTCTATAGACAAATCTATTGACAAATCAACCTAAAATCTATTGACAAATCTATAGGCAATATTACTGGTTCAACAGATGTTTGTGGAATAAATAATTGGTGGAAAAGGAGACAGACAAATACAAACCCTGGCTCCCATTTGAATCTACAATTTTTCCTAAATTCAATTCTTAAAAACTCTTGGTTGCTACAGACAAGAGTTCTGACAGGGAAACTTGAGGGCGGTTGAACAGGAGTCCTGAGATCATTTCTTCTTAGAAGGCCTGCCTCAAACTTTTTAGCATTGATGCTATAACAATTTGATTCATTCATTCAACAAATTTTAAAACATTTATCGAGCATTCACACTAGTAGTAGTAGCAGTAATTACGATAATATTTGTACCAGGTAAGTCCACTTTAGAATTTATTTTGTGCTGAACCCTGGGCTTCGTACTGATTATGTGAGTCCTCACAATAGCCCTAAATTAGCCCCAGTGCACAGATGAGAAGAATGAGGCATGGAAAGTCAAATCCTTGCCCACGGTCACCCAGAGACTAGATGAATTCTAAAGTGGATCCAGGAGAGTCTCACTCCAGAGTTCCACGTTCTTGGCTACCCTGGGATCCCAAGGTAGGGGTGTCCCACAGGTAATGATATACGTGGGTCAACCTTCCACAAGGATTGCGGTGTTACAGATTCAAAGACTGCAGGAGCAGGGTCATGTAGGCTCTCTTTGTACAGATGACAAATAAGGCTGGTAAGTGAGGTGATTTACCCAAGGTCACACAGACAGGTTTAGAGTGCCCCCTACCCGATCTCCTGTATTGTTTCTCATCTTACCTCTCTTCACTAACTACATGGAGCTGTATACCCTACTTAGCTGAGATATTATCTACCACCGAAAAATTCACATTATCACCTAAGAAACCACTGGAAATGATTTTAAGTATGTAAATATAGCTCCTTAGAAATAATCCTCGTTGGTAACTTTCGAATGGACTTAAATTTTTGAAGCTGCACATGGGTCTTAGACTCAAAAATTAGCACTAGAAATTGCATTTAGCAGTTTCGATTTAGGTTGGCTTTGGGTGTCTCCCCTCCCTGCTACCCTAAGTTTCCAATGATCTTTCAGTCTCATCTAGTCTGCTGCCCTAAGGCCATTTAACAGGACATTACTCAGTGATTTCACAACTGGAACAAAAGGAAGACAGAATCAAAAGGTTGTTTAGAGCTGGAGCTATGGACACCAGCAACTGATTCAACCTCCTTACTGTAAAGCCCGAGAAAAGGCAGGAAAAGGCAGGTTGGGGAAGCAACACAATACAATGAAAAAAGACTCCATCGGTTCCCTGGAGACCAGATTCTTACCAGCAAACACCCTGTATTGCAAAGCCTCAGTTCCTCCTACTGATAAAGTGGGTCTGTGACGGGGGGCTAATATAATGCTTGTATATGAACTGATGAAGCTCAGGCATGGGAAAAGAATTAATCGACTGCTACAAAGAATCTTGATTCTCTTGAGGAAGACCTTGACTTTCCTTGAGATCCATCTACTACCACAGAAGCCAATATGGCCAGGGCTTATAATTGGGATGCAAAAAGAAGGAAAAAGAAAAGATGATTCTACCAAGAACAAAGCGTAATGCTGGCAATTAGAAATGTGGTTCAGTTTTCCAACCGAGTTATTTAAAAAAATTTTAATGTTTTATTTGTTTTTGAGAGAGAGCACAAGCAGGGGAGGGACAGAGAGGGGGGGAACAGAAGATCTGAAGTGGGCTCTGCACTGACAGCTGCAAGCCTGATGTGGGTCTCGAACTCACAAACTGTGAGATCATGACCTGAACCAATGTTGGACGCTCAACTAACTGAGCCACCCAGGTGCCCCCCAAACATGTTATTTTAAATACCCCAAAGTTTATCCCTAAAGGTTGACATGACTTCGGCTGATTTTTTAACAGCAAGAAAGATAATTAAAACTTAAAAAAAAAATGTGATGAGTCAAAAAGATGGCAAAAGAGTGAGACAGACTGGGCAGAAGTCATAGCTGTGTTACTTAGTAGTATAACAAAACTGGGTATCTCAATCACTCTGAACTTCAGTCTACTCATCTGCAAAATGGGAACAATCCTCATATCTATTTTTCTGTTTGTTGAAGGTTGCATGCAATAAAGTGTACTTTATACTATTTGGCAGATAGTATGCATTGAATAAGCAATAGCTATAATTATGACACTTCAGTGCTAGTTCTTCCCCCTTCATTCACCCACTGAGTTGCTCACTTATACAGTGCAGGAACTCAAAGAGATAAGGCTTAGTAAAGACTTGATCACATCTTCATCTTTTGAGCTCCACCTCAAATTCTATCATTTCTTGGAAGCCAGAGTAGGAATTCATGATTCCCTCTTCCATGTTCTCTAGCTAGAAACTGATCTGGCCTATATCTCACTTGCTCCTGTATCTGATTTTTTGTTTATTTCGATAGCATACCTTCTTTGGGGCGAGGGAGATCTGCTCTCTCTTTCACAGTCACTTTATACAGAGTGGGCACTCAGGAAATATGGGGGCCTTGCCCTGAATGCATTTGTAACACTTGAATTGCTATGTGCATGAAAAGTATTTGAGAATTATAATCATGGATTTGAACTGAGTTCTTAAAATGAAGTGAGGACCTTGGTTTTTCTGGTTTCGTTTTTGTTTTGGGGGCTGGAGAGTGGGGCAAATACATAAGGAAAAGCAAATATCTAGGATCAGCATGAGGACATCTGCTATTTACACAGGACATTTACCTTGGAGGCCAAAGTACTCTACAGATCTGTTGTTGGTATTCTTGTGGCAATTGCCATGATAACCTAAGAGGCATGTAGTATCCCTTCCTTTCACTATCGAAACCCCCAGGAAACAGCACAGTGGGCGGCACTTGTTCAAGCCCTGAGTTCCTGTGGGTCATCTGCAGTAAGAGCTTCTTTGGGTAGGGAGCATTAGACCTGAGACTAGCTGTAGGAGTGGCGATAGGAAAGGGATGTGCTCTTGGGTCCTTCTGTGCCTCAGTTTCTCTCTCTGGACGATGGGAATAACTATCTTATTTTCTACCATCCTATCTCCCCAGATTGGTTGCAATGTAATTTTTATAACTGCCAGGACAAAGGAGCAATGAACGTGGGTTGAGGTTGTGTCAAAAGAGCTGGTTCTGAACCAGAGCTAAGGCACATTCTTTTCACGTAACAGATGTAACACTGGCTAATACTTATTAAGGGCTTACTATGTGTCAGGCAGCGTGCTAAGCAGTTTATGTGTATTAATTCACTCAATTCTTAAAACTACCCTATGAGGTAGTCTCCATTCTACAGAGGAGCAAACTTAGGCACAGAAAGGTTAAGCCAGAGCTACACAGCCAGGAAGCAGCAGAGCCCAGGCTGTTCTGTCTTCCTGCGGCTCTCTCTTTAACTTGGTACCTACCACTATGCTCTGCGTGTAACAGGTGCTCGATAAATATTTGTTGAATTGGAGTAAAACTAATGAAACTCAAGCATGCTTGAGAAGTCCCTTCTTTCTTCTCTTCCTTCCAGTTCTGACCCCAGCTCCTCTATTAAGGAAGGTATTTGGCTTTTAATGCAGTGTCTCCCATTGGGAGCTACAGACCCTTGGAGATCCATAATGCGTGTTTTTCATAGTTTTCACATAAAATGAATATAAACACATTGGCATAACGATCTAATACCAAGAAGTGTCTTACAGCTTCAAAGTCTATGTGTGCTACGCCTTGGGGCCGAGAGTTATAACTTTACCCATTATGCTAATAAGAAAGGAATAGCAGAAAGTTAACCTCTAAATGGTATAATAGAGTCAAGTGAAAGCCAAATGTTATAATGACAAAGGATGTGAACAGAGGTGTGGTAGCTGCAACTGAGGAAAGATGAGAGAAAACTGTGTCAGTATCTGACACCTGACACAGCATGAGAACTGACAGAGCCAGACACAACTCAAATGTACCCATACCTGGGCAGTCAGTACCACATGATGCTGGTAGTAGTCGAGTAAACATTGCTAATTTAATGTTATTGTTCTGGGAGGGGATTTCATATTTAATTTATAAACTTGTTTTGGCTTTATTCCAGAATTGTTCATAAGCTGTAACATAACATTATATCCAGTTTAATGTTTATATAGGTAACGTTATAAAAGAAACTAAGCCAATACTGGGGAGGCCTGAGAACATTTTGTCTCTAAAATAGCAGAGGATATATCCGTTTCTCTCACGTTTGAGAAACAGAACAGCACTTGCTGGGGGCTTTCCTGTTTAAAATTGCAAACACAAAATCATTAGTGTACCCTTAACACCCTGGTGTGAAATAGCATGTTAGGCCCTCCCTTTCTGAGAGCTTGGACTTTGATGGGAGAAAGGACAGCTAAGAGGCCTGAAAGAAAAAATGTGCAGAGGCAGGTCATTAAAACTCTGTAACCTTCAGTTCCTTCTCTCTAAAACTGGTTATCTGCAACTTGGCCGCAAGGATTTATCTGTAAAGCTGGTTCATAGAAGGCACTCAATAAATCGTCATCTCTGTTAAATACTGATGTACTTGGGAGTGAAGAGGAAAGCTCTAGTCCTAGGTTCCTATATGGAGTGGTCACCGGCCTGGCTGGGGGAGACCCGGAACTTGGGATCCCAGCAGCGACTCAAGGAAGCAGGCCCGCTGGGCGAGGAGGTGGCTCCACCAGCTGGTGCCCCTCTGCAAAGCTGAGGCGGTGGGCTCACCAGCCCGCCCGCCACTCGGAAGCCACCCAGCCCTGCTGTGCCCCGGACCCTACGCACCCACCGAGCGCCGAAAGGGATGCCAAGCTTTGCTGGTCCTGCCACCGGGACGCAGCTTGGCGTTCCTCAGAGGAACTGCGTGACGGGGAAGGAACTCGGTCATCCCCTAAAAACTCAAGTGCACAGATTTTCCACAATTCCTCAATTTGCCGAGGGGCTCCCCACGCCCCAGGTGTAGCCCGAGTTCTTAGCGCTAGGCTGGGGTTGGGGGACCACCTTGGGGGGCACCCAAGGTCTTCGCGAGCAGGCAGCTGAGTGCAGGCGGCGAAGGCCCGAGGCTCGCTCCGGAGGCTGCGCCCGAGCCGCGGGGGTGCGCGGTGCCGGAAGGGTGAAGGCGCGCGGCTCCCGGGCCGGGCGGGCCCTCCGCGAGACCGGCGCGGACTGGCGCGGAGAGGCCGGGACCGGCGCCAGCCGCCGCAACGCGGGGGCCCACCTGCGCGGACCGCACGGCCACCCCCGCTTGGGGGAGGGCCTGAGGCGAGGGGCGGGGGCGGGTGCGCGGGCAGGGTGCGGGGGTGGGGGGCGGGCGGCGGCCGCGCGGCTTCCCCGAGGCCGGAGGCGGGGCGGGCAGGCCTCTCGAGGCGCGGGGGGCGGAACCGCCCGCTGCCGGCGCCGCTCGCCCGCCCGCCTGCTCGCACTCGGTCGCGCCGCGGGGCAGGCATGGGAGCCGCACGCGGCCTCCCGGCGCCCACACCTGTTTGAACGGCGCGGCGAGCCGCGGCCCGGGCGGGCTGCTCGGCGCGGGTGAGTGCGGGCGCGGGCTGGGGGCACCGCCGGAACGCGCGGGGAGCGCGGCGCCGAGAGCAGCGGGACAAAGGGCCGGTGCGCGCGGCTCGGGGTGACTTGCGGGCTGCGTGCGGGGGGCACCCGAGACCCCGCCGGGCCGCCCTCGGGGCTGGAGGGCTGGGACCCGGGCTGGGAGCTCCGCGGAGACTCCGGGGCTGCGGGGCGCTAGCATTCACGCAGTGTCACCGTGCAGCGGGTGGGAAGGACGGATTGGAAAGTGCTATCTTGGATGCTGGGTGGGAGTAGGGAAAGAGCCGGCTCGGGCAGTTTCGCCTGCAGCTGGGCTGTGACAACACCCCCACCTCCCCCGCACGCGCACACCCGCACCCACCACCACCTCTTACTTTTCTTTGAGTTTTGCATGTGTGTGTATTCCAGCATGATCTGAGAATTAATTTTTAACTCTGGGCACGTGATGATGAACACATCCTAGCCAGCAAAGAAAGGGCAAGCAAACACAGGTTGGGGATTAGGATAGGATCTTTTTTCTGGAGCCTTGGGTGATGACTGCGTGCTTCCCTGTAAACTATCTGTGAACTATCATCGTTGTTGGAGGCAAATGTTTCTTCTACGGCCTGTGGACATTCATCCCGAGTTAACTTAGATAAAAGTTTGAAAAGTTTAAAAATTGTTTTAAAAGAGGAGGGAGAATAATTATCTCGATGAGGGAAAACCACCATTCCCCTCCAGAATACAAATTAGGGTTGCTTTCCAACATCTCTCGAAAAAGCAGCTGATAAAAATCCTGGGTGTTTTATTGTCCTTTCGGGGACACCCACGGAGACTTTAGAAAAAGAAACAGCCCCTGGCTGGTGGAACGCTCCAGGTTGCTCAGGATCTGTTGTTGAGATGGTCTGGCTTCCCTCAGCCCCTGAGACGGAACATAAGGAGTCCCTACGTGCTCCTCAGGAGCAGATGGGCCAGTGGCCTTGCTGGAAGGGGTTGAATTTATAGTTTGAAGTCAGCTGTGGCCAAAAGCATAATGCCAATTAATAGAGGGTATTTACTGCACTTGTTTCAGGATCCTCCTGGTGTCCAAGACGTTTTAAACAGGCGGTAGGACTCTGGGTCTCTCCACAAGTCTGACAGGAGTAGATTGGAGGTGGAGTGGGGAGAAGGAATTTAGGAGATGCTACAAAAGCCACTATGTTTACTTGGGAAAGTTTGGTGGTAGGCACACCTTCGGCATTTGAGTAACTTGCTTCACCTGTGTTTTCCCCACTTAAACAGTCAGGAGATAACTTGTCATGCTTTCCTGTGCCTGAACTGAAAAGGAAGCTTCCTAGGTAACTAATAGGGATCCTATTTTTGTAACACTGACAACTTATTCAGTTAGATGGTGAATATGGGTGCACTTTTCTGTCTGTAGTTTAAGTGCCAAAGTGCCCATTAGTGGGTCTGAGGACATTACTGGCCCCCCGTCTGCAGTGTTTAATAGCCTCAAGTTCTCCTGCATGTTTCTTCTCATTGATCCCTTAGGATTCAGTCCACCAGGCCTTATTCATGCATAACTCCCCCTGACTCTGGGGAATTCACATCTCCTGGTCTCACCACTGAATTTTATACACTCTGTTCTTGTTCTGTCACCAGGTTTGTCCCAAGCTCACCAGGATAGTTCATTTTGCCTAAAATCTGAGAAAAAGTTAAACTTCGTTTGACCACAAGTTATGTTTCGGGTGGCTGGGCTTGTAAACGCCCTGCATTTCTTTCCTGTACAGGCTATAATTCTTAAACCAGTATGTGATTAGGTCTGTTTTCCTTTAACAGGTTCTGTGACTCAGGAAAATGAGAGCAAGCCTGGCTGCAGAGGGTTCACAGAGCTTTGTTCGTTTTTAGGTATTTGCTTTAGGAATTAGCATGGTTTCACTGTTCAGTATTCCTGGCCACAGATTCCATGGAAAACCCTTTGTTATCCTTCCAGATGGTGTCCAAAACTTTTATCTCTACAGACTTTCCCACTGTTTGTTTCGACATTACTGTTTATAGTGGTCACAGGAATTCATCTGTTGTACAATAGAGAATGTATGTCCTGAGGATTAGATTTTTTTTTTCTTTTGCCCAGCACTTGTTTGCTGTAGGAGTTAAATCCTTCCCCCAAACTCTTGCCCTCTTGAGGAGACCTGTGTTGTTGCAGTTTTGAAAACTAAGGTGCAGATCTAGGACAGAGAGGTTCCAGTGTCTGGTCTCCAGGCAGATAGATGTTGTTTGTACGTCTCTGATGATGTGCAAGGTCCCTTCACCATAAGATGATTAGTGGACCGTGAAGCAGCAGCATCCTCATAAACTATAAATATTTGTAGACAGTGGACAGCAGGACAGTGGCTCCTATTGAGTGATGAAACACAGAATGTGTAACTCTTATGCAGCAGATAGACAGAGCTGGAATAGTTTCTGTATTACTAAACATGGTAATACACCTTAACTTTTCATCCTGTTTGTCATTCAGGCGATACATGAGGATACTTAGCTGAGAACTTTGAAAGATAAGGGCACCTGGGTGGCTTAGGTGGTTGAGCGTTGGACTCTTGATCTCAGTTCAAGTCTTGATCCCAGGGTCATGAGTTCAAGCCCTCTGTAGGGCTCCACACTGGGTGTGAAGCCTACTTCAAATAAATAAATATATATATATAATCTTTTTAAATGTAAAAAAGATAATTATATATGTGAGGAATCTTTAGCCAATAAAAGCTTATTTCTAGAAATGAAACGTTGTAGGCCTGAATTTTCTTCATCTGGATTTATATATAGTGAGGCTAAGATTTGGAAATCTTCATTCTTTTTTTTTAAGTATACATATTTTCATCAGTTCTATTTGGATAAAGTTATTCATTTGTGAAGGCAAGAGAGAATTTAAAGTTATGTAATCCATCAGTTACCTTTCCAATAATGAGATTATTAATGTTTATTTATTTTTTATTTGAGAGAGAGAGAGCCAGGGAGAGGGGGAGGGGAAAGAAGGGGAGAGAGAGAGAGAGAGAGAGTGAATGAATGAATAAATAAATGAATCCTAAGCAGACTCCATGCTCAGCCTGACTCGGGGCTCGATCCTACGACCCCTGGGATCATGACCTGAGCTAAAGCCAAGTCAGAAGCTTAACTGACTGAGCCACTCAGGTGCCCCAAGATATGAATGTTTTTATTCTTTCTGTTTGCATCCCAGAGTGTTTGTTTAAATAAACTTAAAGGGGCATAGTGCAGACTTGCTTTGAGTTTATAAAAATGGAAACTAATTGTGTCCTGGGAAATTATTCAGGAAATTATTATCAGGTGAGTTGAGAAATTAATGCAAAACTATCACCCTAATTTTTAAGTATCATGGTTATCGTTGGTGTATTAATAATGGGAAAGGGGTCAGGGTAGGGTGTGAATGCCTAGGGAAAGGGCCTTAGTGGGTGAGGTTTCCCCCTCACACTTTTCTGAGACAGCACACCCAACCATTCTTCTACTCCATTCTTGAAAGCTGCCCTCTGCTGGAAGCATTTGTTTTCTTGGCCAACTGATGAGGGAAATCTGGTCTCCCAGATAGGCGAGAGATTAACAAGATACATTTTCCTTTTTCCCTCTACCTCCTTCCTCTTTAATTGTGTGAAAGTAAGCTCCTGAGCAGTAAAGGATGGTGCAGACCCTGTTTGTATACAACACGGTGCTTGCCCTGGACTTTTGTGACCCTGGAAAATTATAAAATTAGAGAATCCCGGGCCTGAAATGACCAGCACTAAAAAGACTAAAGAGATCATCCAGTTCAGGTTGCTATTCAGAATAGTTTCTAAACTACCCTAAACACACATTTGAATAAGGGTGGGGGGAGCAGCTTATAAAGTTTGTAACCTTTAGTACAGGTGTCAGTTTAAACCCATTAGGGAGCCTGAGAATGGACAACTTTATCTCCCAATTTACAATCAGTTATTTAAATGCTATTAGATTGTACACCTGAAGCTTATATGATATTTCAATAAAACTTAAAACTTAATCAGTTGGAATAATTTGACCTGAATTAGTCTGCATTAATTTCTAAATCTGAATTAAAGTCTTTTTAATGCAGTTTTATAGTTTTCAGAGTTACAAAGAAAATTTAATCAAGATATGAAACATCAGAACAAGGTCTTATCACAAAAGTTAATGAGTTTAAGCAATAATATAGGAACATTGGGGACAATATTTCAGACTACTAGAAATTAGTGTTTTTGAGGTACCTAAGAAGTTTATCTCTAAAGGATTAAAGCTTCAACCTACCCTGTTGGTTTAGCAATCCTTATAGATGGCTGACTTCTCCTTCACAGGCTACATGATCAGAATTTAAGTTGTAAGGGGTCTGAATTAGTAATATTATTTAATTAATATTGGATATTCTACCTAGAATATTTTGTGAGTTTATTTATTTATTTTGAGAGAGACAGAGACAGCATGAGCAGGGAAGGAGGAGAGAGAGGATCCCAAGCAGGCTCTGCACTGCCAGCTGCAGAGATCCAGCCGGGGCTCCAACGCTTGAACTGTGAGATCATGACCTAAGCTGAAACCAAGAGTCCATTGTGTAACAGCTGAGCCACCTAGGTGCCCCATCTACCTAGAATATCAATATTCGATAGAGAATATTCATATTCTAATAATAATCTGCAGTAGACTCTTTAGCATTCTCTCCCAGCGTTCTGTGATTTGTAAATGACCCCAAAGTTCCTTGGCACAGTTGTCTGTCATCTCTCTGAGGAACAAATTTGATCCTGTATGTTGGGAGGCTGCACTGAAGTTGTGGCTACTGAGAGAGCCTAGCTGACTGCCCAGCCCTCACACCCGGGAAAAGACTTGTCTCCATTTCTCCAGACCCACTAGGTTCCAAAACATTTTTTTTTTTTTCTGTTTGAAAGACAGACATTAAAAAAAAAAAAAAAGCCATAACATCACTGTGAAATGAAACACGCTTCAAGGACTTTGAAAGCATTTTTTAAACAGGCTTGCTATATAGGCAAAGCACTTAGAAAAGTGAGATTAGAGTTAATTCTGCCTAAGAGGAGGATAATTCATTAAGATAGGGTTCCTAGTCAAATATATTATTTTAAAGTGTGTTTGAACTAGTTTCAGACTCTTTCTTGCCATTCTCTTCCCTGACACCCTTGTCAATGGGTGTTTCTGTGTTGGGTTAAAGACAGATGGCACTGGAGCAGTTCTGCTGCAGTAGATAGTCCAGACTCTGCACTCCCAGGATCCAATTAACACTTATATTTCCGATTGAGATTCGAAGATGCAGGCTCTAGATGATGAGCATATGAGACCAACACGTCTGCTGCTCAGTGTCAGCAGGCAACAGCATTCTCCGTGTTAGTCAAAGGGAGGAGGAGGTGGCGTGTAGGGGTCCAAGACATGGCGCTCCTAGTACATATCACACTTGGCAGGTATTCTGGTGTGGGCGGTGTTTAGTTACGCGGACAGCAGCTTACATAGAGGAGAGGCTGTCCAGGACCTGGATATGTTTAAGGACTGGGTCCTCAGCCAGAATTTGGGGATAATCAGACACAGAGCCATCTCCTGAAGTTTCCTTAAGGGTTGTCCTCACCACACCTATCCCACCCCCGAAGTCCCCTTTGGGGAGGATGGCTTTACTAGCATTAGCATCCCCTCCCTCATCTACTTAGAGCCTTTAGTCAGGATTGTATCCACCCCCTCACTCCCCCCACAACAAGCACGTGCAAACACCTGTATGCGCACACACATGTGCCCTATGGTTTTAAGGATTTAGAGAAAGAAGTAGATGTGTTTCCTCCCTATAGAAGGGCCCAGGGACTCTTCCTATTTGGAAAAAGAGAAAGAAACAATTTCAAACAATCAGGAAGTCCCAAGGAATTACCTTTTCCAGGAGCTCATTCCTTTTTTAGCCCATCCCTGTTTTCTCTGACAGAAGTGGAATCAGAAAGAAAGAATCAAGCAGAAAGGTCTCAGCAGTGGTTGGGGCAAGCTCGCTTAGTGACGTTGGGAGTGTGGATTGTCATGCTCAGCTGGTCTAGATCAGATCAGTGGGATTTTCCAGTTTGATGTGAAAGAAAGCAAAAGGCATCCAAAAGTTGCAGGCAGGTCTGTACTCTCAAAGAGGAAGAGAAGGGGGATGAGAAAATGGTTTCTTCGTCACTCCTGCTAGGTAACAAAGCCTCTGAGACCTAACCCCTGCTTGTCCTTTTGGGAATGCCTCACTGTGAACAAATTACTCCACCTGCCACGTCAGCTTCTCCTGAACAGAAGATTCACAGCTAGTCAGAGCCATCCAGTGCTTGAATACTTATGAAAGTACTCCCAATCTTGTTTTTTATTGTTATTTTTCTTGTGGGATGATTGATCCAGATCTTTCAACATACACGTCAGGATAAAATCCAAACTCCTTCATTTAGTATACAGAGCTTTGCATAATATGGCTCTTGTTTGCTGCCCCACCATGCCCTTTCTCCCACCCTTGCTGAGCTAAACACAATAAATGTCTGAAATGACTTCCACTGTTGCATGTCTGTGTCCTTGCATACTGTTGTCCCCTCTAAGTGTTCCCTTCATTCTGCCTTATGTTATCCACCTTCTCTTTACCTTCAGCACCCGTCTCCAGCATCACCTCCCCTGAAATGGCTCCTCTGTTCTTGTAACTCCCCACACCTGGATTTCATGCCCTTTCCCTGAGTTACCACATCATCCACATCCATCTCTGTCATTAGCACTCAGTGCGCATCATTCAAAACTGTGGGTTTTTTTAGCCACGTTAATTCATTCACTCTTCCATTGGTACAAGTATTCATTCAATAAATTTGTTCAATAAGTTTTTGTTGAGCGCTAGCAGAAGCCCAAATTCCAGTGATTCGGATGAGCCAGGAACATAGATACAAACACCTGAAAAGTAACCAGCAGTAAAGCTCACAACGTGATGACAGAGGCAATATTAGAGCTTCAGATCTTTGACAGAGATCCTGATAGTATACAACCAAATCCAAAGGAAGGAGGAATAGCTTGATTGTTAGAGACCTGGCTACTCTGGAACTAAATTTATAGTAGTTAAGTTTGTTTTAAATTCATAGAAAAAAAAAGTCTCGTGCCCTCTTTGGAACCACTGAGATGAATCCCAGTAAGTGTTATGCTGTGGAGGTATAACCTTCCTTGATGCCCGGGTCATTCAGTCAGCTGCGTAATTTGAATTTACATGAGCAAGTTGCTCTGAGGATTTTCCAAGCACATGCTGTACTGAGAATGAGCAGAAAGAAGGAAAGAAAGGCAGGTGGATCGGGGATGCAGGAGAGGGCAGAAATTTAGAATCCAGCCCAAAGAAGGTTCAAAATTACACAGAAACTGGGGCTAGTCAAGCAGCTCATCTGGGGATTAATGACGTTTGCACTCCGCCTCCCAGTTGGCCATCACTGGGGGCATCTTCAACACAGAAGGGAATGAACACCCATTCATTTTGAGCACGAAAAAGATGTTCCCAGGTCAAGACTTTGTGTTGTAAGTGAGACCATTATCTAGGGATTCATCTCCACACCCTGATTCCTGGGACAGTTCACAGATTTGGAAACAATGACAGGCATGCTGCCGGGCTGTTTCCTCAGTCAGTCGGTGCCGAGCCCCTTGCCCTCCTGACCTGCTTATCTTTGTTCCTACAGAGTGGTGCTCAGCATGGCGGGGATTCCAGGGCTCCTCCTCCTCCTCCTCCTCCTCCTCCTCCTCCTCTGTGCTGTGGGGCAGGTGAGCCCCTATGGTGCCCACTGGAAACCCACTTGGCCTGCTTACCGCCTCCCTGTGGTCTTGCCCCAGTCCACCCTCAACTTAGGCAAGCCAGACTTCGGGGCTGAAGCCAAATTGGAGGTGTCCTCCTCATGTGGACCCCAGTGTCACAAGGGGACTCCACTGCCCACTTATGAAGAGGCCAAGCGGTACCTGTCTTATGAAACGCTCTATGCCAATGGCAGCCGCACCGAGACCCAGGTGGGCATTTATGTCCTCAGCAGTGGTGGGGGACAGGAGTCTTCAGGAAAGTCTCGGAGGAAGCGGCAGATTTATGGCTATGACAGCAGATTCAGCATTTTTGGGAAGGACTTCTTGCTCAACTATCCCTTCTCAACATCAGTGAAGTTATCTACAGGCTGTACGGGCACCCTGGTGGCAGAGAAGCATGTGCTCACAGCTGCCCATTGCATACACGATGGGAAAACTTACGTGAAGGGAACCCAGAAACTTCGAGTGGGCTTCCTGAAGCCCAAGTTTAAAGATGGTGGCCGAGGAGCCAACGACTCGAGCTCAGCCATGCCGGAGAAGATGAAGTTTCAGTGGATCCGAGTGAAACGCACCCACGTGCCCAAGGGCTGGATCAAAGGCAATGCCAACGACATCGGTATGGATTATGACTATGCCCTCCTGGAACTGAAAAAACCCCACAAGAGAAAGTTCATGAAGATTGGGGTAAGCCCTCCTGCCAAGCAGCTGCCGGGGGGCAGAATCCACTTCTCTGGTTATGACAATGATCGACCAGGCAATTTGGTGTACCGCTTCTGTGACGTTAAAGATGAGACTTATGACCTGCTCTACCAGCAGTGTGATGCCCAGCCCGGGGCCAGCGGGTCTGGGGTCTATGTGAGGATGTGGAAGCGACAGCAGCAGAAGTGGGAGAGAAAAATTATTGGCATTTTTTCAGGGCACCAGTGGGTAGACATGAATGGTTCTCCGCAGGACTTCAACGTGGCTGTTCGAATCACCCCTCTCAAATATGCCCAGATTTGCTATTGGATTAAAGGAAACTACCTGGATTGTAGGGAGGGGTGACCCAGGGTTCCTTCCTGACGGCACTTAATGGTCTCCATGTACTTATTTTAGGACAGGCCAAATTTTGTCATTGGTGTGTGTGTGAGTGTGTGTGTGTGTGTGTGTGTTTGTGTAATGTGTCATAATTATCTTTTACCTAATTTTTAAAAATTGCAAGATGACTGGCTTTATTTGAAAACCGGTTTGTGTATTATATAGCATTTAAACAGGTTAAAGGCATTCTTTTGCATAGAAGTGAAAAAAAAACATGCTGATGTTTGGGATGATAGGGAATATTTAGCAATTAAGTTAATCTTTTAATTTCTGAGAACTTTGATTTTTATTTCATCTGAACTTGTTTCAAAGGTTTATATTAAATATGTGGCATATGGGAGATATAAATTCTTAAATTCTTATGTGTGTATGTATGTGTATTTTTTCCTGAGATTCCTCTTGTATTTTTTTTTAATGCCTAATCATTAATGTTTCCAGATGGCAGTATTCCCCACCCATACAACCCTTAGGAAATTTCACGATACTTCTTAGGCAGGTATACTATTTTTGGATTTGGAGGCATTTACACCATAGCCCTTGACCAGTAAAGTAATTTGTTAACTATATTGGTACACATCTTAAACTATATCTTACAGTAAGTCAGTATCCCCAGCTGCTTTCAGTGTTGAAATCATTCTCTCCTGAAGACTGTTGCTCTGCTTTTGGGGAAGCCTCACAATGTGGCCCTGTCACCTTTGTGACACAACAGAGTAGGCAAGATCGTTTATGCCAAGCCTTCCATTTCACAGGATTTTACTCACATTTCTGAACTAGCTATTTTCCAGAAGACAATAATCGGGGCCTAATTAGAACAGGCTGTATCACTTCCCAGCTAACGGTTGTGGTCACACAAAAACAATCATTTCATTTTACCCCTGGAGTATAGCACATCTCATGTTTTATCATTTGGATGGACTGATTTAAAATGAATTAAATTCCAGAGAACAATGGACGTATTGCTTGGCAGATGTCACAACAGAATAACCACTTGTTTGGAGCCTGGCACAGTCCTACAACCTAATCAAAATTATTCTACATAGTTTTCAGTGTGGTTTCAGGGAGCTATGTACTTGTGCAGCTTGGAAGCTTTCCTCTTTTACTTATTTTATAGTAAAAATACTGGGATGGCACTTTAAGAAAAACCCTATAGGACATTTTCCCCACTAGCTTTAAAAGGGCCTCTTTTACTGGGATGCTTTAGGCTACAGGCACATATGATCAAGTACAGTGGCAAAACTGGAAATTGGGAGAATGAGAAGCAGATCAGAATCACCACTCCAGTCAATGTCTTTATGAATGTCTTATCAATATGATAATCACAGTTTCTAAAGCAAAGAATTTGACTTATTTTATGTTTTCATTTTATGCATCTTAGCCTGAGCACATCTTCTGAATGGATCAGTGGAGAAAAAAAAAAGCAAATGGATTATAGGGCAGATGTTTGCTGGGCTTATACCTTAGGTAACAGCCTGGCTTGTGACTATTTGTGAGGACATTCAGATACAGCACTGATGCTTAGATATTCTCTGTGTGGCTTTTGGTTTGTGTTTCTTGAGCTTTTCGGAAGAATAATCCTGAAAAGACACTGAAGAAAAGTACAGTCATGGTGCTTTCTTCAAGTCACAAAAGAAATACTATGCGTAGCAAAGAGATGTAGGACCCGCCAGGATTCTTCTGAGCTCCAGTACAGTTTGCTTTGGAATCTAGCAGGAATCTAGCCTGAGGAAGAAGACAGTCTGCATCCCTATGTTTGGTATTTGGGGCGGGGGTGGGGCTTGTTTTTGCTTTTGCTTGGTGTGAAAAGAAGTTCGCTGAACACATAGAACTAATTAAAAAAAAAAAAAAAAGATGCTCCTTTTGTAAAGCACCTGATTTCTTGATTTTGATTTTTTGCAAAATTTTGGATTTGGAGGCATTTACACCATAGCCCTTGACCAGTAAAGTAATTTGTTAACTATATTGGTACACATCTTAAACTATATCTTACAGTAAGTCAGTATCCCCAGCTGCTTTCAGTGTTGAAATCATTTCTCTCCTGAAGACTGTTGCTCTGCTTTTGGGGAAGCCTCACAATGTGGCCCTGTCACCTTTGTGACACAATAGAGTAGGCAAGATCGTTTATGCCAAGCCTTCCATTTCACAGGATTTTACTCACATTTCTGAACTAGCTATTTTCCAGAAGACAATAATTGGGGCCTCAGCAAGGGTAGGTAATGGCAGAAAGTCAAAATAATATCAGTGTTTAGTTCACAAACAGGTATAATTTACTAAAGAATAGCACCATATGTTCTGTACAACATAACTCACAGGTGATAAAATAACCCTAAATGCCCAGCTTTTCAGTGGTGACGAGAAGCATGGTATCAAACCTTTGTGGATTTGAAATAAAAGACAAAGAAAGGACTCTCACGATATTATTAATATAATTAGTGTTTTACATGTATTAGTTATACACTGTAAGGGTATATTCCTAGTGAGACGAGTAGAACAACATTCCTAAAATGTGTGCCACGAAAACTCATCCTTCCAGATTTCCTACCGCAAGCAAAAAGGGCACCATCATCAAGGAGGAGGGAGATGCCTCCCAGTACTCCGTCTCCTTATCAGGGATTGCATTGCCTATTTGCCCTTTGAACACTCTAAGAAGTCCTGTAGTAAAGAGACCTGTTCATGTTTTAAAATCAGCATGTCAATAAAGATCTTCCATTACTCAACCCTCGTTTTCTCACATAATGCCCATGAGCAATTTAGTGTTCTAATAACTACATCTTGGGGATCACCATAACAGCCCTTGCTCAAGGTGATGGTGTGGAAAGTACGATGAGACCCTAGTGGCATCAGATATTGGTGTGTTTGGGGTTTAACCAGAACCCTGTATCCAGATTCGGAAATGCTCCGAGGGTAAAGTGGGAGAGGATAAACTTGCAAATCACGTGTCGCGGAGAGTCAGAAAGTTATAGCAGAATTAGGGATACTTTTTTCCCATAGACTTTATTCAGAATTTTGGATTTTAGAAAGAAGCTAGTCGAAAAAAAGAAGAAAAGAAAAGAAAAATAGGGCTAAAGAGGTAAAGAAATAAAGAGGTAAAATAGTGAAGTGTTATACGTAGTTTTTTTTTTTGGGGGGGGTGCAAAAATGAATTTAAAAAAACTGGAAAGTAAATTGGAACATCAAGATCATGTTCTTCTCTTTCTGTGACTCTGTCTACCTACTCAGTATGAGGACAAGTCCCCAGTGATGCTTGGGTCAATATTTAAGGTAGTGACTGCTCTCCAAAGCCTACCAGAGTCTTTGGTCCAGATCTTGTTGAGGATATCAAGCCTACACCGGAATGAACAGCTTCTATTCCATCTACCATGTGCTACTGAAGGGCAAACAACAGCCATCCAGGGTGATGGGGGTGGAAATGAGGGGTTCTGCCTGCGTCCTCAGCACTGCCTCTCTAAGGGCTGCTTAAGGGGCCTCAGCCAGTGAGTCTAGCAGTCGGGCCCTGCACTGGTCTGCCTCCCCTTGCTTGGTCTGAGTTCTCCTTTCATGCCTGGCCCTTTTCTTAGTCATTGTCGTGAACCAGCTCAAGGATGCCTTGAAGTTGCCTTTGTCAGTTGATTTCTATGGATATTTGGGAAAGTGGCCATTTAGTTTCTCATCCAGAATGGAGCTCTTTGATGATTGAAAAGGAATTCTGTGAATAATGAGGCTAGGGCAGCAGGCATTTCCCAGCTATGCCTGGGGAAATCCAGCATGTCTGCTCACTTTAACTTGGTAAGCCCTTCAAAGCGCTGTATGGAAGGAGTGCAGACCGACAGCCATCCTCAGTAATCTCGGAGGGACTGGGGCAGCAGCTCCCCGCGTGTCTCGTCTCTGCTTCTGCTGTGGTTCCTACTGCGTGCCTTCTTTGCTTGGATCAGTACTCTGAGGGCCTCCAATAGGGGAAGGGCATTTAAAAATCCTTTGGGGACGCTTGGGTGGCTCAGTTGGTTGAGCGTCCAACTTTGGCTCAGGTCATGATCTCACAGCTCGTGAGTTCAAGCCTGGGCATCGGGCTCTGGTGCTGACAGCTCAGAGCCTGAAGCCTGCTTCAGAGTCTGTGCCTCCCTCTCTCTCTGCCCCTCCCCCACTCATGCTCTCTCTCTGTCTCTCTCTCTCAAAAATACATAAAGATTAAAAAAAATCCTTTGGATGAGATGGTGTCTAGAGTAGCTAGGTGGTAAACATGGGCCATTCCTACCAGATAACACATCTGTTTTTAGTCTGCTGTTGGCCCAGAGAAAGAAAGAAACCAGCTTTCAGGATAAGAATAAACAAGGGTAAGAGCTAGAACTGCAGACTGGTGTGGGAACATAATGGCCTTGGAGTTGGGCAGACTGATTCCATAGTTGCCTTTTGGCGAATAAATTTCAATGCAATTTAAGGCTTAAAACCCTCCTCTCTGATTCAAAGATCCTCTCTCTTCTAGGTCCAGCTCCTTCAGTGGGCTGGGGTGGAGCAGAGGAAGAGGGAAAGGGCAAACATTTGTGTCCTCTCCTCAGTGGTTGCTGCTTTTCAGGTAACGCAAGCTCTTCCATCCTCCTTGGCTCTTATCTCTAGTGATATAACCTTCTGCCTCCTGCTGTTGGGGTAGACTTACCTGGCAGACAGCCCTCTGGAGTGGTGAACTAGCAAAATACCTCAAGCCCAGGCTTGCTACACATGAGCTACTCATTGGAGATCAGCGTGTATGGGGAGAATGTTCCAGGCTGAGGGAGCTGGAGTGTGAGGCCCCCTAGCAGGAACAAATTTGGTCTGTTCAAGAGGTGAAATGAGTGAAAAGGATTAGAAAGTACAAATTGCCAGCTATAAAATAAGTAAGTCATGGGGACGTAATTACAGCATGGTGACCATAATTAAAAATACTGTATTGCATATTTGAAAATTGCTGAGAGAGTGGATACTAAAAGTTCTCACCACAGGAAAAACATTTTGTTGTAACTACGTATGGTGCCAGATATTAACTAGACTTGTGATCATTTCACAACAAATACAAATATATAATTATTATGTCATATACCTGAAACTAATACATCAATTATACCTCAATTTAAAAAAGAAAAAGAGGGGTGCCTGGGTGGCTCCATTGGTCGAGAATCCACCTCTTGGTTTTTGCTCAGGTCAGGGTCACATGGTTTGTGGGTTCGAGCCCCACGTTGGGCTCTGTGCTGACAGTTGGAGCCTGCTTAGGATTCTGTCTCTCCCTCTCTCTCTGCCCCTCCCTGATCCCTGCACACACACACACACACACACACACACACACACACACACACTCTCTCTCTCTCTCTCTCTCTCTCTCTCTCTCTCAAAATAAACATTAAAAAAAAGAGAGAGAAAAAGAATGACACTCAGGTTTGGGGTCCAAGTATCCAGCTAGATTCCAGGTGCCACTTGCTGAGATGGGAATGACTGGGGGAAAGGACTTGGTTTGGGATCAGGGGAATAAAAATCAAGACTTTTTGTGTTGGTCATGTCAGGTTTGAAAGAATAGACACGCGAGTGGAGATGTCAGGTAAGCATTGCAATTGTAGCTTGTGAAGCTCAGTAGAAGGATCTTGAATCCGCATGTGGCATTTAAAGCCACAGAGTAAGATAACATCACCAGGAGAGAGAATCGGGAGGATGTGTCGTGAGAAGAGGGCTGAGGACAGAATCCTGGTCCACCAACATTTAGAGGTTGGGTTTGTGGAGGAGGAGGAGAAGGAGGCAGCCCAGAAGCTGGGAAAAAGAAGCCAATGAGGTCAGAGGAAACCCAGGAAAATGTGGTCTCACAGAAGCCAAGAGAAAAGAGTCTAAAGCCGAGTGGGTGAGGAGGGAGGGCAAAGGGCTGGGTTGTATTTAGAAATCTCCCTCTGCCTGCAGTGGGCCAGGCAGCAGCGTGAAGGGCGGGAGACCAGGGAGGGGTCACCTCATCCTCCAAGCAGAACATGACCTTATGCATCTCTGGGCTCCCCACTGTGTGGGCACAGGCTGTGCTTCCTCAGTGTCTGACATGACTGATTAACTGAACCCTCCCGTGGAACCTTGAGACAGCTCTGCCTGTAGGAGGTGCAAGGATCCAGGGCCACGCCCTCCCTGGGGGAGTCTGTGCTTGGAGGGGCCAGGAAAACATGGGCTCAGGGAGGCCGAGGGGTGGCTGTCCCCTCCTGCCCAGCCTGGTGTTTGCTGAGGGCGGAAAGTGCAGGATGACTCTTCAGTGTGGTATTTGTGTGTGTATGTGTGTGTATCAAGTGTGTAAAAACACCGAGTTTCTCTTAGTCTTGATTTATGACTGCCCCCTATCTTCAGACTTTAAAAGGACTAAGGCACTCTCTTCCATAAAGAGTTTTGAGAAGCGTCGAGTTCCACTCCAGTGAAGCAACACTGAAGCGCTTCTACTAGAGAGAAAGAGGAGAGCTCGGAAAATGAAATAAACAGAGCGAGTGGCTGAGATTGGAGCCGCATCCATGGGAACAGTGCTGGCTCCACTAAATTGTCTCCTTGGGAGACACCTTCTCGAAAAGGCCAACCCTCCCCACCCCCTGCCTTGGACCTTCTTCCTTCCTTTCCCTGCTTCACTGTCTCTGCTTAGCACTAACCACTATATCACATGCTCTTATGTATATTTCTCTTGTTTTTAGAATGTAATTTCATGAAGGCAGGGATTTATATCTGTCTTACCCCCATACTTAGACCAGTGCCCGGCACACATGCTCTCAGTACATAGTTTTTCAAACGAATGATCAAACAATCCCAGTAGCTTCGTAGAAGCTGTAATGCCATGCCTTGGGGTTACTGGGCTTTGGATATTCCTTGCATCCAAACATATCCCAGAATAAAACTCTTGTGATGTCTTGTACGTGTTCTCTTTTAGCATGTATTACATTGCTGCTATTTATGTGTTTGTCTCTCCTACTAGACTATAAATTTTATAAAAGTAGGGGCTGAGCCCTGTTCTTTCCTGTATCTTCCATTGCCTGGCCCCTGGTCCTGCACAGGAAATATTTGGTGAGAAAATAAATGGATGTCTGTTATGACTTAGCCTGTGGCCCAAAGACTCCTTCCTCTCCCACGCTTCATAAGTAATCCGGCAACATGTCCCGCGGATGTCTATGCTACCCATCTCCTCTCTAGCTCCTCTGCCACTACCCTGCTTCTGTCCCCCCCATCCTCTCTTCTTTATACCATTATAGTAGACTCCAAGCTGGATCTTGAGCTCTCCTCTAGCTACCCAAGGCATGTTTTAAAGGAAAGACCTGATCAGGTCACTCACTTATGTGTCCTATTGGCTAGCTTTTGGCCCCTAGAGGATGGCGCTTAGTTTTCTTAGCCTCAGATCTACCACCTAATCCAAGATGGTGGTCATGTTTATCCTCCATTGCTCCCCGGTCATACAGCCTGCTGTCCATCAGTCTACACCAAATGCATCCATGTCTTCAAGCTTCTCTCATTGCCCAAGCACTCCTCCTCTGCCTAGGTTGCCTTTCCCCCATCTCTTCAATTATTGAATCATTCGCTTGTTCATTCAGCAATAAGCCCTTCTTGGTGCCACTCTGCTCACCCTGGAGCTGCAGAGACAAATGAGACACACCCCTTTGCTCGAGATGTTCATGTGTCTTCTTCTTTGGAAGTCACTGTAGTCATGGCTTTTATTTTACCTCCAACAGTGGTAAAGCTCAGTGACTGTTCTCTCTATAAGAATATTTTTAGTGTCAGTGAAATGGAATTGCCATGTTGTAAATGGAACTAATTGAATGGTCCTCTCACATTTTAATCTTTGAGTTAGATTGTCCTGCCTGGTTTCTTTCCTAGGATTTATTAATATTTGGTCTACATCCAGTTTCCTGATTTTGAAAATGCCATGTTTGGTGAACTAATATAGCTTAAGCATGACTAATGTCTTCCGTGGATAAGCCATCTTAGACACAAGGACATTGTCCTTTAAAAGTGATACGTTTAACCACTCCAGGATATTTGCCAGACTGGCCAAACATAGAGTTAAAAGAGCCCATGGAAATGCCACCATCTTTTTCTATCATCATAGGAAAAATGTGTTTGTTGATCGACTATATCGTAATATGAAGAAGAATTCATTCAATTCCATTATTACATTTTTATTGACCAGCTTCTTATTCCTCATTAAGTTCTTCAGGCTGTTTTTGTCCCATATTCTCTTCAGTTTCATTCATCTGCGATATTAAAAATGGTAAAATTTATAGAGATTAATCTAGAAAAGATTTTGACTTGAAAATCCAATTATTTATAATACCCACTGTGTAAAAAGGATAAAACCTATGAGGATCACATTTGAGTCTATGAATCTGGACTTTAACACTTGCGAATAGATTTATTTTCAGTCCATATTTTTGCAAATGGCCCATTTTTGCTTGGAAGTATAGTTTTTTGGAGTAAGAGCCTTTGATTTGATTTTTAAAATTACTTTTCTTACTGTGAGTTTTTTTCCCCCCTCAACATTTTCTATTCCATTTATAGTAGAGATGTAGTGTTTCTTTTAGATGCCATTAAAAAACCTTTCCTTTTGAAATATTATTGATCTGTCTAGAGAATCAAATTAGTGAGCTGGCTTTTTAAAGCTCTTTAGATGGTTACAGTTGAAAAGATGAAAAACAAAGCAAGAAATTCTGTGACTACAGATAAAACTATAGGACTTTTCTAAGCAGCTGACAGGCATTTTTGAGACAAAACTCTATAGTTTTATTGAAGTGCCAATATTTCTGGCTCACTGATTTTCACTATATTCTAGAGGGGAGACAAAGAGTCTTGCCTGGTAGACCTGAACACCAATTAGAGTTCCTTTTTGTAGAGGGTATTGCTGTTCAACTCTCCTGTCTACCTCTGGTCCATTGACTTTTTATAGCCAGTGAAGACATCCAAGGACCCTTCAATTTCCTCATGAATTTGTCCTTATGATGAATTTACACTGAGTTAAGGCAAGTATCAAGTCATTCATTCATAGAATCAACAAGCATTTATGGACTACCTGCTATGTGCCAGAAACTTTTCAAAATACTTTCCACATGTTCATTCATTTACTTCTGTCTACAAACCTGTGAAGTAGGCATTGATTTTTTCCCCCTCCATTTCAGAGACTGGAAATTCAGGGGAAATTGCAGCATATAGAAGTAATTTGACAAAAATACACAGCGAAAATTGGGATTCATATCCTACCAGTCTGCCTCCAAAGTTTATGCTCTTTTTCTACTTAAAGCAAGGTGCCATGGAACTATTGAGAATTTAGCCACTAACCATGCTTCCTGGTTGGGGGAGGGGATGTCAGGGAATGTAGCACAGAGCAAGAGATGTTTGATCCTTGATGAGGCTCTTGTTAAATCCCTGTGAGCAACTGGTTAGCATATACTGAGTTATCTGGAAAGAAGTTGCATTAAAAACAATGTGCACATAGTTGCAAAGCCACGTTACACACCTAAGAAGTTGTAACATCAATACAAGTATAATACAAATCATGTATGATTCTACTCATTTTATATGTTAATGAAGTGCTGTCAGATTTCTTTTACACTCTTGTCACATATTATGTGTGTTGTTAATGTAAATCTATTTAAAATGACCAACACTTGGAAGCTTCTCAAGTGCCTTGGAGAAGGGATCTAAATTTTAATGTTTACTTGTTTTTGAGAGAGAGAAAGAGAGCCAGAATGTGAGACGGTGAGGAGCAGAGAGGGAGGGAGACACAGAATTCGAAACAGGGTCCAGCTGTCAGCAGAGATCCCATCGTGGGGCCTGAATATACAAACTGCAAGATCGTGACCTGAACCAAAGTCAGATGCTCATCCGACTGAGCCACCCAGGCACCGCAGAGATTGAAAATTTTAATATACGCTGTTGTTCTGATTCTGTTGTTTGTCATGATAACATGATTCTAAACAACTCTTTATTTGATAATTGTTCCTGACAATTTAGGAACTACTTTCCTCCCAAGTCAAAATACACCCCCTCCAAATAACAGTTTGAAATGTCACCTTGCTCTACACATTGAGGCTAAACAACATCAGATTTCTTCAAGAACCCGAAAAATACATTTAAAAAACCCCTCTCTTCCCAAGAGAACGTTGCTTTGCCAACTGGGCTGCCGTTTGCTCATTCTTGGATCGCCCCCTAGTGGCTTACTTGAGTTATGACTATTTCTCAGGTACTTCTAGGGATCTCCTGGTTGCTTTGGATGTTTTTAGCTTTGTCCCTTACACACTGTCTGACATTTGCCCAGAGGGACCTCCAAAGGCAGCATCTTGAAATAAAAAGTGAATAATCTGCAAAGTGATCAAGACACGCTGTTGCCGATGATAGGGATTAATCCTTCCTTCAAGTCTGTACACTTGCTTTTCCTCTTTGTATCATGATACCATATTTTTATTTGTCCATCCCTCACTCTCTTCCTTTTGTCAACACCCCACTGGACTGGTGCCAGGTCATCTAAGGATGAGACAAGGACTAGGCAATGCTGTGCCTTGAAAGTGCCCATGAAGCCCATCGAATGCTGCTGGGCAGGAGTCCCATACACCCACCCACATAAACAAGTCACCTCTCTAGAGGCCTCTGTCACTCTCAGACTTCCCGGCTCCTTCTGGGCAGCTAGGGTTGTGACATGCTGGCCCAGCCACTTGAGTATCATCCAAATAGCACGAGAAACATTTGTGTTGTGGTTTTGCCAATTCTAGGCAGGGCCCAGCCAGCACAAGGGATCTGACCCTGTGCAGAGCGCTGGGTCCCAGTCTCCTGCACCAATTAGACCAGAACCAGGACCCTCAGTGCAACACATCATTACTCTGAACAATCTTCTTTAATAGCAATAAGCCAATCAATGGCTCGATTTAGTAAGTAAGAATGCCAGTACATTTTTTAAGTATTTAAAATATTTTAAAGAAAAAAACCACTTGGCTTTTGTCTGAACTTTTAAAAAAATATTAATTTATTTTGAGAGAGAGAGAGAGAGATAGCAAGCAGAGGAGGGGCAGAGAGAGAGAGAGGGAGAGAGAATCCCAAGCAGGCTCCACAGATGTCAGTGCAGAGCCCAACACGGGGCTGGAATCCATGAACCAAGAGATCATGACCTAAGCCGAAACCAAGAATCGGACGCTTAAATGACTGAGCCATCAGGCACCCCTAGTCTGAATTTTAAAAGAAGGCTTGATACCACATATGAAATGATGATTGAAAAAGAGAGGATCCTTATTTATATGAAAAAATAATATCTGTAAAATGGGACTAGTCATTTCTTCCCAGGACAGTTGTAACAATTAGAAATAGTGAATGCAAAGGGACCAGTGAATTGGCCAGCACATTAAAGTGGGCCATTCATTCATTCAGAATATATTTATTGAGTACCTATTCTATGCAAGTTTAGGTAAAACTGAAAGTATGTGTGCCCTGTGAAGCTTACATGGAGATTTCTTATCCCGTACCTCAAAAAGACAACTTAGGGAGGAAATGGCCACCATCTTTTAGGGACTTGTGGTATTGTCCTGGACAGGGAATGCCATGTTCTACATGGTTGTAGAAAGCAGAACCAATGGATGGACCAGTGGATGGACTTTCAAGAGAAGCTGTTTTCACTCAATGAAAGGAAGACCCTGGTTGTACTCAGTGCTGACCAGAAATGGGATGGGTCTGCCTCTGGAAGCAGAGAGTTGGTAGGCTGGAGGGTGTTCTGTCAGTGGAAGTATTATATAAGGAATTTAGGAACTAGTTAGTGTCAGGGATCTCTGCAGTGTGGACAAGGTGGGAATACACGGAATCCACGTTGCCTTCTACCTCTTAGTACCAATCTGGGACTGGGGTGGAAAGGCACTGCCTTTGCCAGAAAGTCAGGTGTAAGTGCAGATGCATTCTAGATACAGATGAACTGGAGCCATAATTCCTGTCACCTTCTGTCTCCAGGAATCAAGCACCTTGAGTCTGGATCACCCTGGGTCTGGATCTGACCAGGCTGAGGGTGGGGAAGACCCTATCAGGAAATGGGGCAATTTGCTGTGCTAAAAGAGTCAGAAGGCCATTTCTGGCAACTGGACACACACATAAAAGCAAAGGGCAATAATGATCACACCCACAAGTTATTCAGAGCCTATTTCTCTTACTTCAGCATTTCTAATCTTTAAAAGCATCCTGAAAAGTAGGGGCAGTTAATCCCATTTTTCATTATGATATAAATCTCACCTGTTTCTAAGAAACCACATCTCTCCTTTCAGCTCTTACATTGAGCTAGTGGGTGCACAGTATGAGCAGTGAACTGAGACCAAGGTTTGGGCGCCAGTCCTGCCAGGGTGTTGATTTAAATGCATGTGGCTCCTTGACCTTGTCTGTGATATAAAGTATCACTAATCCAATAAACCCAGAAAGGAGCCTTTGCAGAGTGGGATAGTGGGAAGTCATCACCTCCCTCTGTAGGCACAGGCAAATGGGGCTGAGATTACAGTTAGGTATCTACATGAACAGAACAATTCTGCAAACCGATCAGCATAACCAACAAGTTTCCAAAACAGGAGAAAGTGCAAGCCTCTTTCCAGTCTCCATGGATCGTGGCCCACATTCTTGTAGGGAGGAACAGCTCCATGGCATTACTGAATCTGGAATCTAAATATTTACTCTAGGAGATTATAGAAAGGCTGTTAGGTCATGAATGATGTCCTGATTTTGTGTTCTCATGTACAGGCCAGTCCTTATGTTTTATTGAAATGGAGGAGTGTGTGTCTCTATCACTCTTTATTCTTTAAAATGTTTCTTCCAAACTTCTCTCTGTGTCTATTCATCATTGTTTCTTAATTTGGTCTCTAGATTTTATAGGATACTTTATAATTTGACACCTCTTTTGCTCCCCTCTCATAACAGCCCTGGTCATCACCTTCATAATCATATTTTCTTACAACTATGCTTTGCTCTTCACAGTTAATAAAACACATATTCATGATCTCATGCATCCCCTCAAAGCCCCCTGAGGCCGATAAAGCATTTGCTCTTATACACATTTTACAGGTGAAAAAACCCCAAGCAAAGAAGTTAAATCATTTGCTCCAGGCTGCTAAGCTCAGTATTTGAGATTCAAATTGAACCCAACTCTCCTACTGCTGAACTCTTTGCTTTAGCCAACACCCAACATCAACAAAATCTCAACATTTGGACTGTGACAAACCTTATTTGAGACTTGGATTCTTCCTTGATAAAACTTAGAAAAAAAATAAAAATAAAAATTTTTTAAGGTTTATTTATTTTTGAGAAAGAGAGAGGGAGAGTGAGAGAAAGCACAGGAGCGGGGAAGGGGCGGAGAGAGAGGGAGAAACAGAATCTGAAGCAGGATCCAGGCTCTGAGCTGTCAGTACAGAGCCCGATGTGGGGCTCAAACTCACGATCCGTGAAATCATGACCTGTGCTGAAGTCTGACACTTAACCAACTGAGCCACCCAGGTGCCTACCCCCCCCCCCCCCCCCCGCCGCACAAATTTTTTAAAACAAATCAATTGTGTGACTTATAAGTCAAAGTGTGTATATTAAAAGAAAGTCACTTATTTGGACTCTCAATAAACTTTTTATGGTGCAAAATGCCCCCCCAACACACACATCCACATACAATCTCCCAAGATGGATTACCATTACGTGGTAGATGCTCAGAATTTTTGTTGAAGGGATGGATGGATGGATGGATGGATGGATGGATGGAGTGGGTAGGTGGGTGGATGGATGGAGGGATGGATGAATAGGTAGGTGGATAGATAAGTGGTTGGTAGATGCATGGATATGGGACTGGCTGTCTTCTGGGTCCTGGAGATACAACATGAGGAAAATAGGCAGGTACCCTGCTCTGCATCACTCACAGTCAAGTGGAGAGGCAGACCTCCTACATGCAGTCTCAGTTATGTCTGATGAGTGTAATAATGTCAAATGTTAAGTTTATTCTAGTCTTGACATCATGATGGGCCTCTTTGAGGAAACACTGTTTATTCTGTGACCTAAAGGCTGAGTGTGAGTTGTATAGAGGAAGTGCCCCGGGCAAGGGGGGATGTGCATGAACAAAGGCACACAAGGAATAAGTGCCCGGGGGTTCCAGACATGGGGAGCATTCACAGCACTCAGATGTAGGTGTCAGGAGGAACAGTGGAGTATGAGGCCACATCATAGAAGGTCTTGAATGCCAAGTTAGGCTTGTTTAGGATTGATCATGTAGAAAGCAGGAGTCACCAAAGTTGTTTGACCAGGGAAGTAGCACAATCATGTCTCCTTGAGATGATAAAATCCACATAATATGGCCTGCTAAAGATTTTCACACACTTGACCTCATGTAAACCATAGTATAACCAACAGCATGTGGTTAATATTTTTTCATAGTTCTTAATAATAGCTACTGTTGACTAAGGACCTAATATTTGCCTGGCACAGAACTAGAGCTTCAACATATGTTATCTCTCATAAATCATTTCTTTGCAGTATTTGTACCTCGATTTTAGATGAGAAAATTGAAACAAATGTTGGGTGACTCATCCGGGGCCCACAGCTAGTGACAACAGCTGGCACACAAAGTGAGCAGGGCTGTTCTATCCATTAGGCCCGTAGGTGCAGTGCCCAAGGCTCCCCAAGCCTTCTAGAGAACTATAAACACACTTGACCCTGTGAAACAAGATTCAAAATACAATGATTCTAAAAACTGTAGGGAATTTGCAAAAACAAAAAGAATAAAAATCTTAAGATCTATTAGAGGTAACATATCAACTTTGTTCAATTAGTTTTATTAATCTTTTGTCTTACTTATTTGTTAAAATTTTCATTACAGTTGAAAACAATTTAAGGTTAGAATTTCTCACATCACAAGATTTCCAGAGAATGCACTAAGATTCCCAGATATTACAGCGATCCCAAAGTAAATAAGTACCATAACCAAATAATTTCAAAAGCATAACTATAAAAAGACTTTCAGAAAGCTCATAGCATTTGTACATGCATTTAAATATATCTGATATCAGCCAACAATAGCAAGAGTGCCTGGCTTCTGCCATCATTTAAAACAACCTCTGCCTGGTGGATTCAGCCTAACTGTGGGCTTCTCGTTCCAGAGAACCACTGGGTTTTAATATTCAAATGTTAAGATATTTGTGAGATGATGTTTGAGTGCAGGTAACTAAAGGGAGAGATGAAAGGAGGGAAAGAGGGAGAGAGAGAAAGAGAGAGGAAAAACATTTTTAAAAGCTTGACTTTGGCATGGCTCCTGCCCTCAGTAACACCATATGTCTCTGCCAAGTCGAAAGAAATGGGCTGCTAAGATATGGGTTTGTTCTCAAATAGGTATGACAAATACATAATTTACTTTTCTTAGCTCTAGTGCAGGACACCCTGGCCATTCAGACACCTCATAGGCACTGGCATTAATCCAGGACCTAAATAGCAGCCCCATTTGCAATCCTGGGGAGGGTGTTGCACAGGATGATTTATTTTGCTCAGTTCCTTCTCTGTGGCCGAGAGCAGGGAAGCAGGGCTATAGTGGAAAGAACAAAAGAAATGATCAACTCTCTGCAACCTGCAGATGAAAGGAGGCAAATGAAATGACAGCTAATGCCACGCAGAATCCCAGATTGGCTCTGTGTCATGGATGGAGGGGGAACAGTCATAATGGACATGATCAGGGCAATAGGCAAAATTTTAATAGGACTGTAATGTATAGTATATGGAAGGTCACTTATTTTGATAGAGAATATCCTTGTTCCTAGGAAAAGTGTTCTAAGGCATTCAAGGGGGAATTAGGACTGATTGTTACACTCATGATAATAACAAAAATGATGACTACAATGGTTCTTGTAAGAAATGGACACCCTCTTGCTGGAGACGGGGGATATGGTGAACATCTCTGTTTGTGTCTAGGGATCCTACCCCCAGAACCTTCTATATCCACAACTGCCAGAGAGCCAAGACTTAGCAAGTCCTAAATCCTGTCATGATGTAACTTGCTGATGAGGAGAGTGGGTGGGGAGGTTCCAGAATTTGAGTAGTGGCCAGAAATTCAGACATGCAAGCTAGTAAAATAGGTCACTTAGCCCTACCAAGGCAGGACCTGTCAGTGGTAGGGACTTTTCTGGGAGTAGAAGGACAGGATAGGTCATCTTAGGCAGCACCCTTTGTGAGGAGATAACAATCTCACTCTGCTTAAAGGAGTGGGGGCATAAGGCACATGACCTTCAACATCACTAATGGCCAATGTGATGGTTAATTTTATGTGTCAACTTGACTGGGCTGAGGGATGCCCAGGTAACTGGTAAAACACTGTTTCTGGTGTGTCCGTGAGGGCGTTTCTAGAAGAGAAGCACACTTCATTTGGTAGAATGACCAATGTGAGTGGGCATCGTCCAATCTGTTGAGTACCTTAATAGAACAAAAAGGTGGAAGGAGGGTGGATTTGGTCTCTGCTTGAGCTGGGACATCCATCTTCTCCTTCTCTCAGACTTCAGCTCTATGGTTCTGGGGACTTTGGGTTTCTGCTGAACTACACCACCGACTGTCCTGGGCCTCCGGCTTGCCAATGGCAGATCATGGTGCTTCTCAGCCTCTAAATTACATATCTGATTCCTCAAAATAAATCTCTTTTGATATATTTATATACCTTTTGGCACTATTTCTCTGGAGAACCCCGACCAATACAGCGAGGCATTGTGCTAAGCACTTCACACACGTATCACTTAATCTTTACAAGCCCCCATTTTACAGGTGAGGGGACAGAGACTCAGAGCATGGAAGCAATTCACCCAAGTTCACATGACCGGTGGTGGTAGAATAGTGTTCTAACCCAGCTCTGTCAACTCCTACATCCAGTGACTCGAAGCAAAGTGAAGCACAAGAAGTAGCCAAATGTATATTTGAGAAGTGGCCTCCAAGTACCATTATCGGGACCCAGAAAGTTCTCGGAAAAAAAACAGCTGTGACTTTGAAGGCCATCTAGAACTGAGGCTAGCAAACCGGCTCCACCATATTTGTGTCCCTTTGGGAGAAAACCACCCCCAAATGCTGGTGAGACTCCTGTGGGGTCACTGCTCGGAGGACGCCAAAGCCAACACAGTAAATAAGAGTTCAGGTGAGCCCTTCTGCTGTGAAAGACAACGAGGTCTCACTCTCCCACCCTACCTGTCCTCTGAGAGATGGTGAGGTTCACCCACCTGCAAGCCCCCAGCCAGAGACCCAAGGATGTCAACCATGAGAAAGTGCTCCATAGCCTGACTGTAGGGCCAGCCCCTAATTCACTCATCCATCTGTTCGTTAATATATTCACCACACATTTATAAAGTGCCCATTCTGTGCCAGACAAGGGCATAGATGCTCGCATGAAATATAGCAATACCTAAATCAAGACCTTTGGGTATGTTTAGGGATGGGGGGAATAATTACAGAACCACTAAGTAAGAGTCAGACTTAATTGAGCCTGCGATAATAATAACTACACTTGATTAAGAGTATACTGTTGGCAAGCATTTTGCTAATAACAGCTATAGATCATTGTATAATGCTATAATTATACATATATAAAATATATATTATATAATTTAAACCTCTTTACAGTACTCCAAGTGAGATGCAGAACTTATAGCTTCCTGAGAGAGCCTGAGTTATTTGCCCCAGGCTGCATAACTGCTAAACAACAAAACTAAGATTTAAAAGCAGTTCACTCCAAAGCCCCGGGCCTAGCTCTGTACATACGGGGCTGAGAGAAGGTGTAGAGAAGGTTGAGAGCATGAGTTCTGGAGATAAATTACCAGGGTTTGAATGTCAGCTCTGCCAGTTTCAGTTTGTGTGATTTCAGGCAAATTACCAGCCTCCCTGTGCCTCAGTTTCTTCATGTGTAAATAGAGGGCAACAGCACTTATCTGCCCCATGAGCCTGTTGTGAGGTTGAAATGAGTTAACAAATGCAAGACATTTTAAAAGTGCTATATAAGGGTTTTCTTTGTATGGAGAACCCATAATCTGAAAAGGAAACCTCAGAAGCTAAGCGGGGCAGAGGACAGAGCTAAAACAGAAATCAGAATAAATAGGGCAGTAAAATCAGACAGGCATCAGGAAGTGGGGATATGGGCCATGAATGCTGGGCAGTTAAATTCAGATCAGGAAGGACAAGGCAAGTAAGGAAAAGGAGTGTGAGCTAACACTGGTTTTAAGGCAATGACCTATATTAAACTTGTCAGAGAGTATGTGCACGTTTTTAGAAACTTGTTTCCAGCATTCTGGATATGTTCAAAAAGAGCGTGTTTGGAAGAAAGAACCCCATTTGGGCAAAATGAAGTCATCCTGTTCTGTATGCAAAGTTCCTTCCTGTTCCCCATGATGGATTAACTGGACATGGACACAATGTCTGAAACAGTTGTTTGAAGACACTGGGTAGTAGGCAGCCCAGGAGGGTGACCTCTCAAAAAGGGAGACGGATGAGATGCGCTCCATGATCATGCTTCTTTCAGCCCAGACCATCGTGCCAGAGGCGGGCACCCAAGCAGAGCAGGGCCATCTTGTTGAGCCGGGGAGCTGGAGGTCACAGAAGCTGAGGAGGCTGGAATTGTGGGGCAGATACCAGAACTCTGGATGATGTGTAGAGTCATCCATGTTTGCTGTAAGCTGATATGACATCATCGCCATGTTATATTGTTAAATGAAAAAGCAAAGGGCAAAAGAGTATATATTGTGTGCTACTTTTTGTGTAAGACATAAGGGAAAATAAAGCATACATGTATCTACGTACATTTTTTTCTGAGAAAAAAAATCATGGGAAAAAGCACCAGAAATCTAAAAAAGATCCCCTTGAACCTGTTGTTGAAAACTAAGCCAGTCCTGTAGTTGAAAACTAAGGGGCGAAGTTACAAGATATCCTGGGATATGTTGTTGGGCCAGAAAGTAAGGATGTGCTCAAAATAATGATGATGATGATGATGATGTTGTTGTCATTGTTGTTGTTGTTGTTGTTGTTGTTGTTGTTGTTGTTGATAGGGGCAGACCAAAAGGACACAGGAGTTATAAACCTTTACTCGTCTTACCTATCATGATCCTCAAAACAGGAACACTCTGAGGATCATAAGAACTAAGGATAGGAAAGACACAATTAATTCATTGAATAAAATAGTTATGGATTCATGAGTTCATGGAGAGAAATTCCCTGGGTTTGAATGTCAGCTCTGCCAGTTTTAGGTTGTGTGCTTTCAGGCAAATTACTCATGAATCCATGAGTTCATGCTGATAATAGATAATAAATCGGGGCGCCTGGGTGGCTCAGTCGGTTGAGCGTCCGACTTCGGCTCAGGTCATGATCTCTCAGTCTGTGAGTTCGAGCCCCACGTCGGGCTCTGTGCTGACAGCTCAGAGCCTGGAGCCTGTTTCAGATTCTGTGTCTCGCTCTCTCTGACCCTCCCCCGTTCATGCTCTGTCTCTCTCTGTCTCAAAAATAAATAAACGTTAAAAAAAAGTTTTATAAATAGATAATAAATCAATTAATAAACAGGGGAGAAAGGAGAGCTCTTCCTTATAGTATGAACAGAGTGCCATTTGATTGGTGGGGAAGGAGGACTAGGGTTGGGGAAAAACAAAATCACCATTTTACAAACATCATAGAAAAGTGTAGTTCAAGGAAGATCATCAGTAGACTCCAAATCTAGGAGGGAAAGTTTTCTGAGATGCCAGATATTTGCATGATTACAGTGTGCCTCCCTCAGACTGCTAATCAGTTGCAAGGGGAAGAATCATAATCACACAGTGGAGAAACTGAAAGCATCGTGACCAGGTCATCAATATTAGCCTCGCCAGTGAGGGACAAACAGATGTGTGTGTCTCCAGATGTGACACCCAGAAGGAACATATTATCTAAGAAGTAATCCTGCAGCAGATGTATAATCAGAAGCTAATCTTGAGGAACTATTAGATGGAAGTTTCTTTAAAACAACCGGACTGTATTCTTTAAAAATGACAATATGGGGGCGCCTGGGTGGCGCAATCAGTTAAACGTCCGATTCTTGATTTTGGCTCAGGTCATGATCTCATGGTTTGTGAATTCGAGCCCCAAGTCAGCTCTGCCCTGACAGCATGGGCCCTGCTTGAGATTCTCTCTTTTCCTCTCTCTCTGCCTCTCCCTTGCTCATGCTCTATCTCTTTCTCTCTCTCAAAATAAATACAATTTAAAAAAATTTTAAATGTAATTATCAAGACAGAGACTGAGGAATTTTCTTATGTTAAAAGACATTAAAGACAATTGAATGCAATACTAGATCCCAAACTAGAGGGAAAGAAAAGCTAGGAATGATGTTATTGGGACAATTGACATAGATGGAGTCTAAACTATAGACTCGATTTTAGAAATGGAGTAAACACCGTAGAAAGTATTATATACATGTTAAGTTTCCTGCATATGATAACTGCACTGTGGTTATGTTAGAGAACGTCGTCATTCTTAGGAAGTACTCCCGTCAGTGTGGAGGGGGACATGATGTAGCAAATGGTTTCAAATGGCTCAGAAAAATAAAGTGTGTACATGCACGTGTGTGTGTGTGTGTGTGTGTGTGTGTGTGTGTAGAGACAGAGAAAGTCAGGTAGAGACAGAGCATATTAAATGTAGAAAAAATTTTAAAATTTATTAATCTGAAGAGTATGTGGGGGTTCTCTGAACTATGCTGGCAACTTTTCTGTAAATTTGAAAGAATTTCAAAATAAAAAGTTAAAAATAATAGAGGCAGTACTCTTGCCTCAAGACAGAAGAAATCTGTGGTCGCTGGTGCAGTTTATGCCCCGGAGGCCACTCTTTGTGGGTCAAGCCACATGAGAGCATGTGACAACATTCTGGCTTGGCTGTCTTCTTCCTGTCCTGCTTTACTCCCTCCTTTACAGGATTTTCCTAAAATACATCATGTGCACCCAGATCCTTGTCTCAGGCTCTATTTCTAAGGATTCCAACCTAAAACACCTATTCTAACCAACCCTATCCATCCTTCATTCTTATTTCCCTTTATTCTGGGGAAGGCTGAATAACAGCCCCCTCAGCACGTCCGTATCCTAATTCATAATTCCTGGAAGCTGTGACTGTGAGCTTATATGGCAAAGGGACTTGGCAGATGTGATTAAGTTAAGGGTTTTGAAGTGGGAGATATTATCCTGGTCTCTCTGGGTGGACCTCATCTAATGACAGGAGTACCTGTAAAGAGGGAGGCGGGAGGTAAGGAGAAAGCAATGTGATGACAGAAGCAGGCATTGGAGTGTCAGGCTTTGAAGGTGGAGGAAGGGGCCAAGGAATGCAGGCAGCCACGGAAGCAGAAAATGGCAAGCGAATGAATTCTCCTCTCGGAGCCTCCAGAAGGAACCAGTCCTACTGACATCTTGACCTTGTAGCGCAGTGAAACTTGAAACTGACATACAACTTCTGACCTCTAAAGCTGTGAGGGAATAAATGTGTGTTGTTTTAAGCCACCAAATTTGTGATAATTTGTGACAGCGGCCATAGAAAACAGGAATGCTCCCCTACCTTTTCCTTTTTCTGTTGCACATATCATCTTGTGGTGTGCCGATCATTTACTTGTTATGCTTTTACTATCTTGTCTTTCTCCTCTCCCTAGAATGGAAGCTCCACAAGGACAAGGACTTATGTCTGTTTTTCTCATAGTTCTACGTAAACACCTAGACCAGTGTCTAGAATATAGCAGGTGCTCAGTTAAATCTCCTGAATATCTGCTATTCATGTTTTCCTCATCACCCTCCTCTCCGACTCTCCAAACTCTGGCCATTCTTTCAGGTTCAACTAAACCCATGGGCTCCATAAAGACTTCACTGACCTTTTTAGGTCACAACTGTCTCTCCCTCCTCTGAATTCCAAGAGTATACACTCCCTGTTCCTTTTATCCGCACTTAATCCTAGTGGCTGGCATGTGGTGTGAGCATAGACCCTGAAGTCAGACGACTTGGTTCCAGATCCTGTCTCCATCACTCTCTTTCTGTGGGACATGGGCAGAGGCAAATGTACGAGTTAAACAGATCATGGGGGTGAAATGCCTGGCACATAGTGGATGTTCAATAAATGGTAGTCCCCATAGTGAGCACCCAATAAATGTTGCTAAGAACATAATTTCCGAGTTCTGTTTTGATATTTTTTTAAACTCTCCTCCCTTCCTATAACTTTTTCCTCACTAAATAAGGAGTCTCTAGAAGAGAGAACATTGGCTCCAAACACCCTAGTACCCTCATAGCACCCAGCGGGATATAGGAAATGCACCAGATGCTCATAAGAGCCAATGGTAGGCTTCCTGACCACCTAGCCTGGTGTCAGGCTAGGGACCAGGCGGTTGCACAGATCTGGGTAACTCAGCCCTCTGTTTACATGTCTCCGGATGGGGATACCTGGGGACCTGTGAACATTTGAGGTCACAGGATATTTAGGCAGAATCCTAACTTGCAGAATTTAAAGCCTCGCAGCGACTCCAAATGCTTACAACACAAAGTCCCTTTTCTATTTATCCTCCACTTATCCAGATTTTCCCAGACCTGTTTTCTCTTTCACAAAACCCCTTCATAGACTTCAAATACTTCAGCATTCCCCCAGCCCCAAATGTTTTTAAAATTTTGACTTTCTAACGAGTAACATAGAAGAAAGATAAAGCCACCAGCTGTGGGCAGAAGAATTAAAATCCAAATTCGGGTCTGTAGTAAGGGGGGAAGCTTGCGTCGTAATTCTGTATTGCAGAGCAATGCTTGGCACACAAGAATTGTGTGCTTTCCAAATACCTGTGTGGATGTTACACCTGAGATCTCTTTGGAGCTTGTGTCCATGACTCATGTTTAAAATGCATAATCATAACACGAGTAGCTGTCGTTTAGGGAGATTTGACTCAGTGCCTCACACTGTGCAGTGTATTTTGCATAAATCATCTAAATTTCCCCCACAGCAGTTCCATGAGGTATGCGTTCCTGTCCTCATTCTGCAGATGAGATCACCAAGGCTAAGACGTTAAAAACCTGGCCTTGAGTCTGTGGTCATACCCATTACACATGCTGCACAGCCTCTAGTGGTGATTATTTTTACTTGTTTTTTTATTTTCTCCAAAACCTGGTGGTCCTGGCCCGATACGGGACCTGGCAAAGGTAGACACTAAGAGGGTGGCCGAGCCAGCGCTGGGAATCAGGCACCTGCAATAGGCCCAGTCCTAGAGGTGAGAGGCAGGGTCACAGCAGGGAGCCAAGCTAACACTGAGGTTTCAAAAGCAGGTCTGGAGTCGAAACCCAGAGAAGGTGCCATGAAGCCATGCCTGAGAAGCATGGCAGGTGGTGCCACCAGATCTGGCCAATGATGTCAGTCTCTCTGGGGCTGCCTCTACCAATCACCTGCTCTCATGGTGGCTCCTGCCCTGTGGTGACCCTAAAGGCACCTCTTGTTGTCTGGCAACGTGTAATATTTTCCAGGTTGTATTAGTTTCATGTTGTTGCTATAACAAATCGCTCCATGCTTAGTCCCTTACACAACACACATTCATTATCTTACCGTTCTGTAGATCAGAAGCCCAAAAATGGGTCGTAGAGACTAAATCAAGGTGTCAGTAGGGCTGTGTTCCTTCTGGAGGCTTTAGAGGAGAATCCATTCCCTTACCTTTTCCGGCTTCTAGAGACTGGCCTCATTCATGGCCCTAGTTTTTGTCTTCAAAGCCATCAGGTAGCATTTTCCAGTCTCTCTGATTCTGCACATTGCCCTCATTTACTATGAGTCTCCTGCCTCCATCTTTTAAGAACTCTTATGATTATGTTGGGTCGTCAGATAATCCAGGATGTTTCTCCCATCTCAAGATCCTTGAGCAGCTATATCTGTGAAGTCCCTTTGCCACATGAGATAAGGATCAGGGTGTGACCGTCTTCAGTGGTGGTGGAAAGGGTCAGAGCATTATTCTGCCTTCTGCACAAGGGAAGTAGCAGGAGCTTGGTGGATATTTTTCCTCCTGGAACTGACCCTCTTGATCTAAGGAGGCATCATGATGCAGTGAGAAGGCCACAGGCTTTGAAGCCAGACAGATGTGAGATTCGATTTCCAACTCTACTGTTTTTTGTAGTTGTGGGCAAGTTACTTCTTTGAGTCTCAGTGCCCACTTGCAGGAATGGCTACAGCACTTACCTCCTAGGGTTCTTGTGTGGCTTGGAGAAAATGCATGCAAAGTGCATAACTTGATGAATAAGCAGCCATCATAATTGGCACTCTGATGTTTAAGCACGTTTTGTGAGTGTAGCGATGGGCATGCTAACTCCTAATGCTTTGAGGCAGTAATAGTTCCTACTTGGGCCTCTGTAGGAATGCCAGTAAAGCCTTTCTATACCAGAAGACAGGTGGGTGGCGCCGCAGGAAAGAAGAGGTGAGCTGTTTTACGGGGCTCAGGAGATAGACTCTTGTCATCAGTTAGCAGGTCTGCACTCCTCCACTTGCTGGCAGCCAATTCCTGGTTTTGATTCCCCTGAGAACTCCATGAACAGTGCTGGCAGCTCATGTTCCTCCTCCTACCCACCTAATGATGCCAAGGTGTTCTCATGTTGAGTGGGAAAAGTGGGACCAAGCTGAGAAGACAGCTGGTTGCAAATTCACTTTCCATGCATGGAATTAATGGAAAATGTCATTGGATCACACATCATCCATTGAATTAAAGTCACAAATGCTGCCTACAGAAGCCCATGTGGTATTGAATAAACAAATTCGTGGCTGGAAACATGGTCCTCAATCCTCTCCTCACCTCCTACATGGCCTTCCACGTCTAAATTGAGCTGGAATATTTCAAAGGTTGAAAACCAGGCTCACGTTTTTCTGTGTATTTCTCTTGCATTTAAAAACAGAGTTCCGCGGTGCCTGGATAGCTCAGTCAGTTAAGTGTTCAATTCTTGATTTTAGCTTAGGTCATGATCTAATGGTTCGTGGGTTTGAGCCCTGCGTCAGCTCTGTGCTAAAAGCACGGAGCCTGCTTGAGATTCTCTCTCTCCCCCTCTCTCTCTGCCCCTCCCCCGCTTGTTCTCTCTCCTCTCTTCTCTCTCTCTCTCTCTCTCTCTCTCTCTCTCTTCCTCTCTCAAAATAAATAAATAAACTTTAAAAAACCCAGAGCTCCAAAGGGGTGAGATCCAGCTCTTCAAAGTGGCAAACTCTTTTATAGCCCCTTCCTTGATCATGTAATATAACCTATAAAGCCTCCAGCATATGGCTTAGCACCTCCCAGATTTGCCACTATGTTTCCCACACCAGATGGTGAGCAACTGAGGGCAAGGACCACCTCTCTTTCATCTTTGTATGCCCTTAGAGCCCAACACAGTGTTTGGAGCATAGTAAGTCTTCGATAAATATTGCATACTGAGTTAATGCATGAATGGTACTCACAGAGGTTAATGGACTTGTTTAAGGTCACTTGACTAGTGAGCAGCGTGGCAGGGATGGAATCTGAGCCCCCCGCCTCTGGTCCCGGACTTTTCCCTGAAATGCTGAATAAAGAAAAAGTCAGCCATTGAAAAATGGTTGTCCCTGCCTAGGCCTGGAGTTCTTCTTCTCCATCCAACCAGAGATTATCAAAGGAGAGAGACAAACTCATCCATTCTTTGTAAAAGTCAACTCCTTTGCTTTCTCTTTGATTCTGTTGCTGGTGCTCATGCTCGTTCTCTGTCCTCCTACCTCTCTTTCCCCATCCCCACTCTTCTCTCCCCTCCTTCTCTTCTTCTTATTCTCCTCCTTTTTCTTCATCTCCTCTCTCCCTCCTTTCTCCTTCCTTCTCTCTCTCTCTCTCACTTTCCCTGGCTCCCTACTTCCTTGCCTCTTACATTTCTCTATATACATACACATATACATACACACGCTCATGCACACACACACACATACACATTCGTATAGGTATACATATACAATTCCCAGGGGAGGAGCATCAAGGGATTAAAAAATATGACCTGCCAAGATTTCATATGTCTCCCCCAATTAAGCAGAGCACGATATGGCTCCATCCAACCAGCAGAGGGCGGGCTCGGATGCACCGAATTTTCTGGGGCTGCTGACAAGAGTCTTCATCTGGTCAGCCTTGGCTTTGCAGAGATGATGGATTTATTTATTTATTTATTTATTTTTTACAAAAGGGAAGAAAACCCACCTGAGCTCAAGTCTTTTCCAAATTACCCCACCTGTGTCAATGTCACCTGTCCTGTTTATTGGAGGGCTATCAACAATGTAGCTGCTCTGTAGTTGGTGAATAATAGAAGGGGGTGTTTGCGTGAATCGAGGTCCTTTTTCTGTGTACAGAATTCTGAAGACTGAAGCCTAAGCAGTGACGTGGTTAACTAGCTGGTACCAAGGAAAGAAAGCTGTGCTTATATCTTTAATTTTGGAAATTTACACTGGAAAGGACCTTAGAAATCATCATTTTACTGAGGATTAGGAAAGTTTGCCTGACATTACACAGCAGATGAGAGGCTACATTAAGCACACTCACCTAACTGCTAAAGTGTAGACGGTCTGAATTATATTATTGTCCTTTAAAGAGTGTGGAGTTTTATTTCAGTAGGCAGTTAAGTTACTAACAGATACCTTGGTCCTGCTGAGACTTGGTTTTGCATTTTGTTATAATGAGTCTAGAGTTGCCCTTCCTTCAAGACATGATCCTTATTCCTAAAGCATGGCCTTTTTGATGTCTCAGTGAGATTCTCTGAGTTTTCATGAGATCACTTCACCCAGAATGGTTGAAAGTACATCTCCAAGCACTGTATGATCTCCACAGTCTTTTCTCATCTCTCAGCCCTTAGGATATTCTTCTCTCCCAGGCCTTTGGGGGTCTTCTACATGCAGGCAAACTGGTATTCACTCAGAGACCTAAGAGATTCTCTATGCACATTTCTGAAACTCCTTTTCTGCACAGTGTCCTCTTCCCCAGTGCCCTGCCCCACAAACCCCAGCTACCTCAAGGGTCTACACTCCAATATCTGTTTCTTGCATTCAGAGAAAATGTGGGCTGCCTCAACCCAGCAGGACCCCAGCGGGGATTCCATGTAATAATTATGTAAAGCATCCTGTAAAACAATAGAGTAAATCCTACATAATGTGTCATTAATATTTGTTATTTTGTAAATACTTAGGTAATGTTCAGAGAGTATAATATAATATATAATTGAGTGGACCATATATAAAAATCAGAAAATATCTCCCAATACAAATACCATTTTTTCTGGGTTGTCTAACGTTCTTGAAAATTGAGTGGTTCAACTAGGAATAATGGAGAATTTCAGTCCATCCCACGCCCAGTATGTTCCTGACTCTAACATTCTCTCATTGGTATTATTTATAAACATGTCTATTCTCCACACCCACCCCTCTCTTCTTATCTTAGACTGTTAAGCTCCTTGGAGTGCAGAGGCCAGTTTTATTCATATTTGTGGTTCCTACAGACAGTGGCACAGCACATAGTAGGTTCATTGAAATATTACTTTTTTAAATGGAATAAAAAGGCAATTTTTCCACAAGAGAATAAAAACTGGAGTTATATATATACCACACCAAAAAAACCTGTTGTAAAAGTGAAAATGCAATCACCCCATTACTGATTCCATACTGAACAGCTATGGGTGGTAGAAAGACTTTGGGGAAACAGAGACCTGTTTTCAGATCCTAGCTCTCCGCTGTTTACCAAGTAAATGACCTTGAATAAGTTCCTAGTATCTTGTGCTTCAGTTTCCTTATTTATAGGAAAGGAATAGACTACCTTACAGGGTCTGTTGTGAAGATTATAAGGAAATAATCTATCTAAGGAAACTCAGTTCCCACCATTCAACTGATTCAATCGCCCATTAATTAACTCTGGATTTTTATGGACACCAGCAAGTTTGGCGGATATTACAAGGTAGATCAGAGACAATTATGGACCCTCACCTATGATATTGTCTAGCCAACTCTCTCTCTCTCCTTTTGGGAATAGCTTCCCACCGCCACCCCCACCCTGCCAATTGCCACTATGTGATTTGCACAGGAAACTTCACGTTGTTACAGTCTCTACCTCGGGCCAGAAATGATTGATCCAGAGATAAGCACCTAAACCCAGCAAGGTCAGTCAGAGTCTTTCCTTCAATGTTTTATACCATAGAGAGAAAGGATTATGGGCAGACAGAAGCAGAAAAGAGCCCTGGAGAGAGGGAGATGTGGAGTCATTCATGTTCCTGGAGCTCAGCCATATTGTAGCTCTGCCTATGATTTGGTTACTCAAAGCTTCTTCCACTCATGTGAGTTTCCTGTGATATTCCATGTCCTATGAGAATAAGTTCTGAGACGATATTAGAAGAGCAAACCATTGTTGAGGGAAAACATGGAGGGAGACAGAGGAGTCTGAGAGAGCTGTCAGACCAAAATGCAGGTGTAAGCTTGGTGAAGAGAAGAAAGGAGAGAGGGTTGGTGGAATAGTCTTGGACTACAGTGCAGCTCGAATGAAGTTCAGCCAGTCCACTAGGGAATCCTCCTCCATCTGTCAGAAGAGCCCCCCAGCCCTTTAGAAACAGCCCACCTGCAAGTCTGTCATACCAGTCACTGGCTGGAAGGAGCCTGTACAGAGTTGTCTGGTTAATACAGGACACCCGGTTAAGTTTGAATTTCACATTAACAATGAATTGTTTTTAGTATAAATATGTCCCTGATACAGGGCACCTTGTATTTTCATTTGCTCAATCTGGCACTGCTAAGCTTGTGAGGAGCTTGGGCTCAGTGTGAACCCAGGGATGGACCTCAGAGTGCAGCAGTGGGACCATTGGTCAGTTGCATTCCCAAGGTTGACCTGCAAGGCTCATGACTGGCAAGGTACTCCAATACCTTTCTAACAGGTTCCATTTTTCCTAAGCTAGTTTGAATTGTGCTTTTGTCACTTGCAATTCCAAGAGTTCAGGTTGATTGCTATAGTTATCTATCAATGTATAACAAATCATCCTCAGTTTTGTGGTATAAAACAAAAACCATTTTATTATGCTTGTGGATGCCATGGGACATGAATTAGGACAGATTACAGAGGACATAGTTCATTTCTGCTCCACAATGTCTGAGGCCTTATCTGGGATCCAAATAGCCAAAGATGACACAAGTAGCTGTAGGACTGAATCATCTGGAGGCTTCTCCTACATCTAGTGCCCCAAAGGCTGGTTCAGCTGGGACTGTCAACCAGAATGCCTACACATGTCTCTACATGGCTTGGAATCCCTCACAATATGGCTGCCTCAGGGTAGTTGGACTTTTTACATGATGGCTTAGGGCTCCAAGCATGATTGTCCTGGTAAATAAGACAGAAACTGCGCAACATTTTATGACTTTGCCTCAGAAGTCATATAGCCTTGCTTCTGCTGTATTCTGTTTGGTCCAAGCAGTCACAAGCCACCTGGAGTCAAGGAGAGGGGACCTGGATCTCACCTTCTAGTGTGAAAGGATTTATAGTCATGGTTTTAAAGTGCCACGCTAATTAGTTGACCAAGCTGAGACCATCATTTTTAGAAAAACTCCTCTTGCCTCTTAATGTCTGCCAGAGTCAGAACACAAATGCTTACTGAGTCCATGGCCTAAAATTCTTTCCCAAACATCTGTTCAGACCATCCTTGGCAGCACTGACATGACCACTAACTTTTTATGCACTATTTCTTGACTACATCTTTAATTAAAAATGTAAGCAACTACCTAACATAGCAGGACCGGCAGAACAAGCTTATTTTCTTTATAGACAGAACCCTCCAGCTCCATCAATTGTTCTCTGTCATTCGGCATAAAGCTATGGATAGAGGCTACAACAGCTGTGAGGATGTGCAGCAGGGAAGTGAGAATAGCCCTTTTCATCCTCAGAGAGCTTGGGCAGATCAACTGTCATTCTCATGGTCAAGTCCTAAAGAGTTTTGAAAACCCAGATGTTGGTAGTAAGGAAATAGGTGATTGAGAAGCATTTCTTCACTGTTATGATGTGTGCATGGTTTCATAATTACAAATAAAATAAAACATATGGGAGATGCAGATTTTTATTTTCACATCTACCTAGGTAGGTAGACTTTGGTGAGTCACTCCCCCTCATCAAGCCTCGGTTTCCCCAATGCACAAGGCAGGTAATAGTCCTGAGAGATTTGGCATAAGGGTAAAAATAAACATGAACCAAAACAGTTGAACATTGTTTAATTTTGACTACTAAATCCGAGGAGGCATCTGCATAAACTTAGCATTGTTCCAGCCAGCATCTTTCAAATCTCAGCTCAAAATCTGCCTCCTTTGGAAAGCGTTCCTTGTTCCCTCGGACAAACTTATGCTCACAATATACTGGATCTACATCTCTAGTGAGGCAGCTCTTGTATTGCATTGTGCACATCAGGATGTTTGTGTTCCAATTAGAAAGTAGTTTCTTGATGGTAGAGTACATATTTTATCCCTGTATTTCCAGTGCTCACGCCTGGCCCAAAACAGGTACTCTGTGACTGAATCTCCCATTGTTTAGTCCCCTACCGCATACTGTATAACAGCATTAAATTTCTCTCCCTACTAGATGACTCAAGAATGTTTATTATTGACTTACCTATTTCATCCCAAGTACTTCATAGGCAAAAATAACAAAACAACAGACCTGAAACCTATTCTGGCACTGTCGCTGAATAATGTTATTTACACCATAAAACCCCCTTTGTCTAATTCTGATTCTATAAATTAGATTATGTCTCCTGTTCACTTCCTGTGATGGTTAATTTTATGTGCCAGTGTGGCTGGGCTGCTGTGCCGAGATTCATCTTTAAATCAGTGGACTTGGAGTAAAGCAGATAGTACTCCATAATGTGGGTGGGCCTAACTCAATCAGTTGAAGACCTTAATAGAACAAAAACTGACCTCCCCGAACAAGGAAATGTTGCCAGCAGATGGCCTTGGGACTTGTACTGCAACACTGACTCTTCCCTGGGTCTCCAGCCCGATGGCCTGCCCTGCAGATATTGGACTTATGAGCCTCCATAATCACATGAGCCAATTCCTTAAGATGAATAACTGTCTCTTTCTCTGTATACACACACACACACACACACACACACACACACACACACACACACCCCTTATTGGCTCTTTTTTTCTGGAGAACCCTGACTAACACATAAGAATCTTTTCCATTGCCATATGCATTATCTCTTTTATACTGCTAAAAGATGATAGATTATTTTCATGGAAGAATTCAGAAAAGAGACCCATTGGCTTCTCTGCAAGCAGAGCAATTTATTGTATTCTTGCTGGCAAGATGGCAGGTGTGGGATATCTGGTGGTGAATAATGATGGTAATGATGACAATGACAGCAGCTTACATTTACTGAGTGCTTCCTCTTTGACAGGCATTGTACTAAGTGTTTCTGTGTTATCAGTCTGTGAAATAGGTATATTTGAGAGTGTCACTCCATGGTGATGACTTTCCAAAAACTGCCCTCAGCTGGGAAGAGCTATCTCATCTCAGGTTATGCTCCCTTTGGGGAGAGACAACCTCCTTCCAATGATGGCACAACACAGAAGGCCCAAGCTCCCTCCCTAGACTTCAAGACAACTCTGAAGGGCCATCCAGCTCCAAACTGTCCTGTAGGATTGGCTGGAGACTTTAAGACTGTACTGCAGCCTGGCTTCTCTCTCTGCCCAGCCCTGCTTCCTTCCCCCGTCCATGTCTGGGGATCCTAATAAACCTCCAGCCTGCTAATCTCCATCTCACAATCTGCTTCTCAAAGAACCCAACCCGCAACAATCCTGTTGTGAGGAAAAAATGAGAGTCCACATAAAGTGCTTTGCCCAAAGCCTGACAGAGAGCAAGTATTAAAACATTTGGATTGTTCTTATTAACCACCTAAAAAAGTGGGTACTATTGTCATTCCCTTTATACAGATGAAGAAATTGAACTGAGGTTAAATAATTCACCTGAGGTCACTTATAAAGTAAAATTCAAGATGGATTTCAAGGCCAGGTATGACTGAGTCCAAATCTGTGCTCATCTTTATTAGGCTATCCTGTCTTCTTTAACATGATCGTTCTGGAGCCTCTCTAAATGCAACATCTGGAGGAAGGTGTGTGGCAGGTGGGCATTGGGCTGTGGAAGCAAAGTTCAGGGCCATCCTGGGTTGGTAGTGAACTACAGTCAAGTGCCAACTACATCCAAGATGTGAAACAGCAAATGGGAAACAACCAGAAGGTGACAGGAAAACAGGAAAAACCAGAGGGAGAAAACCAGGGCTGTCCCATGAGGAAGATTCATAGCACTAGAGGCAAATGTGAGGAAGCAGATGAGAAGGTTCAGGAAATGCTCCCTGCAAGGACTTACAACACATCTTTATGAAATACCTGAAAAAATCAAGTATCCCTGATATCCACTGGAAGAAAAAAAAAAGCTCAAACCTGAACCAGAATCAAATTCAATTCCCCACATAATAGTTAACGGGCATCTACCTACATGATTAATCCCTGTCTTCAAGGAGCTCACAGTCTGGGGGACACGGGCACACACACTAATCAGTTAAATTCATACAATGTAGCCGAATGAGGAGTTAGTAGAGAGAGCTGCCACAGAAAGTGTGCTTAATTCTACCCAGGAGAACCCTGTAAAAGGAGGGCTTTACAGAGGAGGTGACATTTGAATAGGGCTTTGAAGGATAACAGAGCTCCTGCAGTCAAGGACAATTTGAAAAGACTAGCTATTTTCTAAGGGGAAGAAAGGACACACACCGTTATTTGTTTTTGGAGAGCATGCCACAAGGAATAATCACTGCATTGTCTTGTAATAGATCATCGGCACGTGGTGTTTTCCATATTTCAACAACTAGGAGAAAATGCTCCTGGACCATCATTGTAAATCCAAGCACTTCATCCTATGAAAGCCTTGTCATGGGTGCAAAGGAAATGGTCCTTTGAATTTATGTGTCATAAAAGTCCAGCAGGAGCAACATGTGCTTGGGGAAGGCAGCCTAGATTTAGTGGAGCCAACACGGAGGAAGCAGATGTTCTGCTATATTCTGCAACAGATTGTTGACCATTCCTGAAAGACTGCTTGATTATTCCTAAGCCGTGTCCCCCCAGAGACTTAGAGGAGAGCCCCGTCTATAAGCCCTGGTAGCAGTGCTTGTGTCTAGACCACAGGAATTCTATCCTCAGGCTCTGACACACAGGCATTTGAAACCAAACCGAAAAGGTTGCTTCACGCTGACAGCACGGTTACCAACCAGGTGCTTTGAGGCCAGATGATCCACTGAACTGCTTCAGAAGGAAGAGTTTTCCAGTTCCCAGTACTGCCTAACAGATGGCAGCTTTGCACTGGGGAGACATTTGCTGCCAGGATGAAGTAATGTCTTTTAGCAGTTACGGTCTTGTTACTTTTAATGTGTGTTGATGTGACGCATGGATGCACCTTAGAGAGACCCGGCAACGTGTGGTGGGGATGTGCCTCCTCCTGGTCCTTGGGAGGGGAAGTTTTAAGGAATTAAAAGGAAATGAAAATGATACTTTCAGCCCCTTTCTGTCCATAGGCAGCTCTGTTTAAGTTGGTCTTTGGTAAGTAAGTCCTTTGGTTACTAAAATTTGGTGTGGACAGCAGGCACCCCCGGAGCCTCATGTTTTTTCTACAGGAGTGGTGGATGTCAGCAGACGGTCACAGGGAACTCTTTCCTCGCCATTCAGGCCTGGGCCTTCTGAGACCCAGGAAGCAGGGCTGCTTGAGTCCTTTCTGCCCGGAACTCTGAGGAAGAGGCTGAACAGCCAGACAGCTTCACCTGCCACTCTGAGACTTAATCATTCAGACATGTTAAACCCTGGATGTGACCCTCAGGTGACAGAAATCTCCCTCCCCTCTTTGAGTTTTTCTCTCATTTGTAGTGGTCCTGCCCATTGGAATCATCTGGAGAGCTTTTTAAAAATACCTATATCAAGGTCCCCACCCCAGAGATCCACATTAATTGGTCTGGGGTGGAGCCTGGGAGAAATTCTCAATTTTTCAAAAGCCACCCCCCCCCCCCACCCCGCCTAGATGAGTCTAATAGGAAGCTTTGCTGAGAAGCATTGCCCTGAAATCTCATGTTTCTGCATAAAGCATGATTTTTTTTATTCAGTTCTATACCAGAATATAACACCACCAACAAAAAAGTAGTACAAATAATAATTGCTTAAAGTATCCTGCCTAACAATTTATAGTTTACCATCCTCAAAATGGCCTAGGCTCAGTGAAGAAAAGTTGCCAACCCGGAGTAAGCAGGTCATATGCAGCAGAGTGTGGTCTAAAACATCCAGGTTTTCTAATTATTTGAATTCAGCCCCTTTCAGCGTTTCACCCTGACTCCTAAATTACCAAGGCTGTTTTCAGTTATCAGACTATTTGAGGACCGTGAGACATTTACAGCTGGACCTCCACCACCGGCCTGAATTGGAACATTGAGGTAATTATCTGAGTAATTCAGGCTATGCAGTTTATTTTTCCTGAATTACCTGGATAATTACCTCAAGCCTAATAAGATGGAAAGAAGCCAGAGCCACATTCTGATGGTTTTATTGCCCCCTCTACAATGCATTCTTATTTAAAAAGTCCTGATTTAGAGGATTAAACTGTTGAAGCTTGCATCTTCCTCATTTGCCACAGGATGCCCCATTAATCATCTGGTGAAGATAGCAGCTTATAATTGTTCAAGGATCCTGTGGCTGTTGACGGCTCCTCCCCGCTGAGGAACACACAGCTGTCCTGGATTCCTGACGTGTTCTCCAAGTCTCTGGGAGTCATCACCTCAGCTAATGAGGTGACAAAGAGGAAGGCTCTGGGTGTTGAATTTTCATTTCTGCTTATCATTCCTTCCTTGAACTATGGAACCAAACATGCTGCAGTACTTCCTATTTCCCTGGGCTGGACTCGGCCGGATCTGTAACCTGCAGTGCCTTATCCATGTGGCAAGGCTTCGCCTTTCACATCAAGGCTCGTGGCCAGAAACCACAGAAGCTATTCCAGCTAAAGGGACAAGAGCTCCCTTGCTTCTGCTGCTGTCACTATCTTCCTCATTGAAATGACCAAATATCTCAGAGTAAGAGGTGTCTATCCTGTTTCCCGAGGAGAGTTCTTCCTTCTAGGCACTTGGTCCCTCCAGTGCCTTGTTTCATCAATCATTCCCTTCTTTTATCTCCTCAAGCTTTGCTCTCTACTGGCTCCTTCCTTTCTGCAGGATAGGGTTAAGTCTTCTCCAGCCCTGCAAAGTAGGAAGCAAGGAAGCAAATGAGATTGGGTGGGACCAGGCCATAGCCAGCAGTGGATGGGAGTGACAGTGTTAGGATATGGAAAGAAAAAAATAGAAGCCAGAAAATGGAACTAGGTCAGAGACACTCATATCAATACAGTAATACAGAACCGAGAAAGACCATGGTGCACTGGGAAAACATGGGTTTGGAATTGAATCCTGGCTCCTTCACTTTCTGGATTTATGACAATCTTTAAAACAATGATATTATTAAAACCCGCCTCTTGAAGTGTTATGCAATTAAAATGATTTACTGCATATAAAATTGCTTAAAAGAATTTTTATACTACATAATTGTTACTATGGCAAAAAGGGAAGGGCTGGCCAGCAATGTAAATGCTTCTCTGGAATCAGAGGTAGTGGGGATCTTCTAGGCCTGTCCATTAAACTTTTGAAACTTCTTTTCATGATAAGAAAAGCATTTTACATAGTGTTCAAGAACACATTTATTCATAAAAATATCATTAAATACAAATTCAACCGAGTAAATTTTAAAGATCTAATTGGCTTTATTTATCAGGTCATGAGTTGAGCTGCGTCCCATCCAGCAAGTAGAGGGGAGTGCCAAAGGGCTACAGAACAGGAAAGGTTTTTAAGGCAGAGAGGTAGTGGAAAAAAGGAAATTATTAGCAAACAATCCACTGAAAATTCACATCTACCCTGAAGCTTAGAATATTTGGAATATTCTAAATAGCTTCTTTGGAAAGAGGGCCTTTGCAGATATAATTCAGGCAAGGATCAAGATGGGATCCTGCTGGGTTATGGTGGACCCCGAGTCCAATGAGTGTGTCCTTACAGGAGATAGAAAAGGGCACATAGAGAAGGCGGTGTGAAGATGCAAGCAGAGATTGAAGGACTGCTACTATAAGCTGACAGAATCTAGGAATGAATCCCCTCTAGAGCTTTCTATGGGACCTTGGCCCTGAACACCACGACTTCAGATATGTAGTCTCCAGAACCCTGAGAGAATACATTTCTGTCATTTTAAGCCATCTGGTTGGTGCTAATTTGTTACAGCAGCGCTAGGAAACTCATACAGGTGCTTACAGGTATCTGAATCCGAAGCTTTGCAAAACATTCTCACTATATGTGATGCACTTTGATAATTTCTTTTAATGCTGGTTGTGACCCACTAAAATAAATGTCATGACCCACTGATGGGTTGTCACCCACAACTGGAAAAAAATTATTCTACCTTGTCTTTCATTGAGGATGAATGTTGAGTGAGAAAGGATATTTGGATTTGTGGTTAAAAGTCAATGCTGGATCCTCATTAAATAAACACAAACAAAAAGTCGGTGGAGGTGGAGGGGAGAGTCAATGGTGATTAGCAAGGAAATAATTGAAGTAGGACAGTAAGAGCTGTTAATTAGAATAGAAGTTTAATCATTTAACAAAGACCCAAAGTAGCAGTTGATTAAACAGTGTCCTCCTGTTTTTTAAAGAATAATTCTTTTAGATAAAAGGTAAAAGCTCAACTGTCATACCAATATAAACTGAATTTATGTCAAAGATTTTAACTCATTAACTCATTTGACTCACTGATAACCAGTAAGATATGGCTACCAGTTCAATGGAGAGTTCAAAGTATCACACTGACATAGGTCAATCCGGAATGCTGAAATGGATTTACAAATAGATACAAAACTGGCTTTTTTCTGTGGGGCAGGAGTGGGGAGCAGGACAAGGGGAATCGGCAATATCCCCACTGGTCATAATTTGTTTGCATGTGGAAGAGAAATAGTCATTTGCACCACTGTCAGTTACCTGTGACTTTCAGAGCTGTAAAATAGTTCAAAGACAATGAATGGTAGAGGTAACCTGGCTGAGTAAGATCCTCATGACACCCATAAAACTTTTTGTTGCTCATTTAAAATTCTTTCAGTTTTTCCTGAGACTCTTTTATATAATAATGCGAGTGTACCTATTCTAGCACCACTATGGAGTTCCCAGGGCTGGGGGACCAGCTCCTTCTATCTTATTTATCCCTCCTCCATCCCTAGCGTGACACTTTCTTCTGCATGGACCAAGATGGCTCACCAATGGCACAACCACATTCCTTTCAACAAGAAGCAGGGAAAGTAGTACCCTTTCCTTACGGGTATAACCTAGAAGTTGCGTACGTCACTTCTGATCCTATTCTGTTGGCCAGAACTTAGTCATAGGTTCATTCCTTGCTTCCAGGGAGGCTGGCAAATGTAGGCTTTATTCCATGTGGCCGTGTGCCTAGCTAAAACTTGAGGGCTCTCTTCCTAAAGAACACAGAGAGAACAGATATTAGAGGACAATTAGTAATCTCAACTAAAGGACCTAAACCAGAAACATGAGTTTAATTATTACTAAATAATAAAGAAATGAAGACAGAAGACCTTGATTACTCTTTGAATTGGCAAGAAAGGAAGAAGGAGACTAGGAACAAGAAGGGAAAGTCAGATGGAAGGGGAAAAGGACTGATCTTTCCTGGTCTCGAACTCCAAAGCTCACAGTACAAATGCCATCTCTCCTATGGAGCCTTGCCTAATCCCCAGGGCTAAAAATCTCATTATCTCCTAAGCTCCCGTATCCCTTGATGTATGCCCATTTTCCTGATTGCTGACTATTTCTGTATGTGTCTTATCTCTCCTGTAGGTTTTAAGTACCTCATTTATCTTTTCAGCCCTCACAGCTTCTAGTACAATGCCTTGCCCACAGCTGACATCCTTCTCATTTATCACCTTCCTCCCTATTGGTCTGTCTTCAGTCTGAAGCAAAAGAAGAGTCTAGTATTTCCCTTCCCCTTTCAACAGCACGGAGAGTTAACAGTAGTCTTTGAATAGTACTCATTACATCTTTCACTCAGCATGAATGTGAGAAATGACTGTTCACAGATTTCAGTGATATAAGCATGTTGTTCAGGAATGAAGTGTTGCTAATATGAAGAAGGAATGGATGATATTTCTTGCTTCTTATGATGCATGTTTCTGTATGTTAATGATTTGTTGTGTAGCTATTAAGATACTAGAATTGATAAATGAGTACAGGGTCCTTTTGCAACAAAACTCGTTATTGTTTGAAAAAACAAGTCAGACTTCAGATCCTGAGATTGAAAATCATGGCTTTAAATCAGATTCCATCTTGATATATAGTAACACGTAAGATGTAATCAAAGAATTAAATGCCTATTCTACCAAGGACAGTCTAGCCTATTAGAGAGTAAGAGGAATTTTGAACACCACAGCAAGAATATAAATCCTGATCCTGCTACTTACTGGCACACGTAACCTTGGGCAAGTCACTTAACTTCTCTGGGTGTCTCCTTCCTCATCCATCAAATGAGGAAAATAAATCCACCTTACAGGGCTATTATGACACATAAGGCTATTGTATATACAGTGTCTGTTACCAATTCAGTGGCATTTGTTATTATTCTAACACTAAACTGAGAGTGTTTGGATGTTTTGACTGCATTCACCTTTAAACCAAATGTATGGTATTGCTATGTGGCACAGCTACAGTTAGCAGAAAGTACATCATGTTTATGTCCATTATGAGCTATTTACAAAGATGAATTAACCAATGCCTCTGCTCAGCCCATCAATCATTTCAGTCAAATTATCAGAAGTACACAGTAATTTGTATAATAGTTCATCTTCCTGTGGAGTGGGTAAGTGGGGACTGGCTCATGGTAGTAACTATACAGCTTTTAAACTCTGCTTGTATTTCTTGTTTACTTTGGATGAGTGATCTTTTTAGACTCCTTAAAACCTTAAGTAAGTCTCTGAGCCCCCAGTTAAAATGACTGATTAAGTTGTACAGAAAATATTTCCTTTTTCCACATGTAATTATAGGGCAGATATTTCAGAATGTATATAAGCCATGGTATTTTAACAACTTTGCTGAGCCTTAAGGTGTGGTTTCAGATACTGCCCATTCCTTCCACTCGTGGGTAGAAAAACGAGGAAGGCAGAGAGGAATGACTTACTCAGCCTTCCTCTTCTTTAGTAAGGCACTGACCCTTGTCAGAGAGAACACATATACACACGCACACAAACAAGGACTCCCATTTACCTTATTTTCACATTTAAATTATAGTATCCGGTCATTCATCTTTGTCACAGTCCGCCAAACAGTTTTGCAAGAACATGTTTCATAAACAAGCTCTCCTTTCAGCATCGGCCAGGAAGGTTAAGGTTTAGATCCTGTGTGATAGAAACCCTTTTTGTAATTCTCCCCCAAACATCTGTTCAGTCGTTCATCATTAACATCTGTCACCCATTTCTAGGCTCAACCCAGACAAAGCTATGTTTTTCTAACACACTCCATTCCAAATTGTTACCAAGTGATTCCTACTCAGACTAATATTACACAGGGATTGAGAAGATGTCTTACTGGATCAATTCATTCTCTACTAATATAGAATCTACCCTGCAGCCTTGGCAAAAACCCAGTGGTTCAGAGAAAGGGAAATTCCTCATAACATGCTAACACTTTCCTGCCTCAAATTGTTAGTTACTCTGAAACTTTTAATTCTCTTTAACCCTTTGGGGTTAGCAAATATTATCCTCTACATCCTATACATTTATGTATCTAACTTCGGCCCATCAGGCCCATCAGGCCCCTCATTTACCATATTCAAGCCCCAGTGGAGTTGCTTTGCAAACTAACTGAAATAAGGACATATGGAATGTTTTCTAATACTTGACCCTATTATCTGCATAAACAGACAAGAAATGTTGACTCATTTGGAAAGATAGCAGAGTGGTTAAAAGCATACAGAGACTTGAACTGAGATCTTGGAAATGTCACCTCTAAGTCAGGTAACTTTGGTCGCTTTAATGACTCTTGTCCCTCATCTACAATGGGGAAAATGGGTACCTCATAGGATTATATGAGTTAGAAGGGACATTGCATGTAAGGTGCTTGATACAGTGCCTGGCACATAGCAGCAACTCAGTCAATAGTAACTCTTGCTATCATCACCATCATCATCATCATCACCATCACCATCACCATCACCATCAAGAAGTAGAAAAAGACCAGAATGGCTTTACCTTGCTCTCTTACTCTCAGCGTGCCCTTTTCCTTCCTGTTTAACCAGCATTTATTGAATGCCTTCTATGGGCTCAAATAGGTGCCAAATATCAACATGAATGAGATAAATTCTTTGTCTTCAAGAAACTCTCTCCTTCGTAGAGGAGACAGGCTGATGCTCTTTTTCAGATCCAACTGTGGTAAGTGCTACACGGTTACAAGTAAAGCTCCCCACAGATTATTTGAAAACATTTTAACACCATATCTCTGTTTTTCTTATTAGAAGACTTTAATTGGGGCTCAACTTACACAGCAAGTTAGGAATTTAAACCCCAGGGCAGACCTTTCATTTCAATGGGAACCTAATGGTTATAATTTAAATCAATGTTTATAATGTCAATAGTGCAGTGAGAAAGAGGAGAAGGGTTTCACCTCTGTTTCCATGCATGTTAAAAAAATGGTAATAATAAAGAAGGCCCCCAAACTAAACCAGAGGAGAAACTGAATTATTCTTTTTTATTTCCTTAAATACAGTATAGAAACGATTTGAGCAAGATACCATGACTCATTAAAGCCAATTTAATGTAATAAGATTGCTAAATATTGATACCAATCTCTACCTATCTACCAGTATCTATCTATCTATCTATCTATCTATCTATCTATCTATCTATCTTTTCTTTATTAGAGATCAGAGAGTCCCTTGGACTCCATTTTCCATTGAATGTAGTCATAGGGAAAAATTCCCTGTGGGAATTCCATCCTGGCCAGAGCTATGGGCCCCTTTCCCACATTTCTGAGGAAAAGGCAAATGGAGCTGAGAACCTTCCAGATCTGTATCCTTCTGCTGTTGTCCCTTCACAGGTCCCTGCCCTGGGGGCCTAAGTCTTGTGTGGGAGATAAGTGTGTCACACTGAAGACATGACATATGTGCTGCCACTAACAGACAGAATCTGAGTTCCTCAGAAGAGAGAGACGGGGCAGGCAAAGACCTTCCAGGCAGAGGGAACTGCTTGGGAGAAGAGGGGCAGGGCTCCTGATAGTGGGTCTGTTGGGGGAGATGGAGAATAGGAGCAGGAAGTAGGGAGGAATGGGCCAGGAGCAGGTCTCCAAGCAGAGCACACATTTTGTGTTTACTAAGACAACTTCCTAGGAACAGGAATATTCTGGAGACCCCTCAAATTATGTGCACTGAGGCCCACATGGGCCACACAATGCCACATGTCTTCATGGACGTTTCGCAGTGTACAACTTACTAACTCGGGCTTTATCATCCAGTGATATGTTTCTATCCTCCTTTAACAGATTACAGAATTGAAACTTAACAGCTGGGTGTCTTTGGGTATTTTACTTAACTTCTCTGAACCTTTATTTCCTCACTTTTAAATGGAGAAAACAACGCCCACATCTCCGAATGCCCATGAACATTTGGGTACAGTGTCTGGTGCCAGCAGGCACTCATCCATGTTAATTCTTTTGTGGGCCAGAGTTATCCACTAGGGAGTGATAAGGAATCAAACCCAGGAGGGTGCCTTGGTGGCTCAGTTGGTTAAGAGTCTAACTTCAGCTCAGGTCATTATCTCATACTTCGTGAGTTCGAGCGCCACATCGGGCTCTGTGCTGATAGCTCAGGGCCTGAAGCCTGCTTTGGATTCCGTGTCTCCCTTTCTCTCTGCCCCTCCCCCTGTGCTCGCTCTCTCTCTCTCTCTCTCTCTCTCTCAAAAATAAGTAAAACATTTAAAAATATTATTTAAAAAAAAAAAAGAAATCAAACCCAGGTATCCTGACCAGTAGGTCACATGTGCTCTGAGGCATCATTCTACTTCCATGGACACCCTGCAGACAAAGTACACCCTGTAAGTCCCAGCTGAACGGCCACCATGTTTACAGTGTGAAGCTGGGAGGTATTTGTCCCTCACCCTTCCACCCCCACCTACTTCAACAAATCCTGACCCTGCCAGCACATTCCTGTACTGGTGCCTACCCCAACTCCCACACCCCTGCCTATGGCTGCTGAGAGGAGAACCAAGTTAACTCTAACAAGTCAGGAAAAAAATATTACCCCAAGGGAGGCCTCAGCCATGAAGTCAATTAAGAGGGGAAGCTAATGACAAGTGACACTAAAAAGACGGGATTTTTCAAGATGTTTTTACTTGTCTTTAAAAAAAAAAATTACAAAGGCAAATCAGATAACCAAAGAATGCAAGGTCTGTGAGGGAGAAAAGTAGGAAATTGAGTTAGAAAAGGAAGGGGCTGACTAAACACCACTTGGAAATAGAGATGTTTCTAAATCAACAGGCCCTAAGGACATGTTCTCCTGAGACGCTTGCAACCTAGTATACTCCTTTCGCTGAGAATCAACCTCAGAGTGGAATCTTGTTCTTTAACTTGGTGACATCTTTAAAACTTGATTTATGGTTTCCCCTCAAAGCCTTCCTGTGCTGCAGTCACAGACCTGTGGTTTCAGGGTGTGGAGGCTGCACTCGTCTCCCAGGCAGGACATGTAGAAGGGCAGGCAAGAGGGAAGGGGATGTGTACGTGTGCCCAGGATGCACATGCCCAGTCTCTGGGCTCACCTCACCTTAGAGCTTGGCAAACAAGCCACCCAGGACACAATGTGGGTAAACCAGATGCGTGACTCAGGCTCTGTAATGTGTTTTTCTTAAATCTACATCTGATCCATGCACACACAGAATTCACAGATTGTTTAACGTAAGCAGATCACACTGCTTCCCTGCTTTCAGCCCATCTGTGACACCCTTTGCCACTCCAAATGCAATACACAGTCTTTAGGGGCTACAAGACCATGCATGGTGGCTCTGAGCCACCTTCTCACACTCAGTTTGCATCACTCTGCCCCACCACGACTATGTCACGGCCACATTTGCCTCCTGACAGTTTGCAGGTGATGCCCTCTTCTTTTCTGCACAGTCTGTGCTTATGCTGTTCCCTCTGCCTGGCCACCTTCACCTGACTCTGGCTTGCTGGTCCCCATTCCTTCAAATCATAGCATTACTGTGTCTCTCCTAAAGAGGCCTTCCCTGTCTGCCTCTCCAAATGAGGCCCACCCCTGTGATGCGCTCACTATAGCCTAGTCTCTTCCTTTGTGGCACTTATTAAAATGTGTGGGGTTATCTGTTTAATGTCTGTCACCCCACCTCTGAGAGATGGAGGCCTCAACTACAGCTATTTTATGTGTACTGGGTATCGACAGCCCTGCGACAGCTCCTGGCTCAGTGCAGTGTGTGACAAATGTTCAGAAAGTGGATGGATGGCTGGTTTGAAGAGAACTTCCAGATTATCTACTCCTACAGCTGATGGCTTCTGACCAAAGTCAGCTCACAACAGAATATCAAATTATTAAAAGTGCCCATAACCAAAATTGAATTAGGCAAAATGGTAGATTGGTGGACTGTCTTCTCCTTCTAGCCAGAGGACTCTGATAAAGGGAGGTCACTGGGCTGCAAAGTTATAAAGAACTCTGAGAGACGGGTGCCTGTGTGGCTCGGTTGATTGAGCATCTGACTCTTGGTCTCAGCTCAGGTCTTGATCTTGTGGTCGTGCGTTCAGACTCCACATTGGGCTCTGTGCTGGGCATGAAGCCTACTTTAAAAAAGAAAGATAGAGAGAGAGGGGGAGGAAACAAACTTTGAGAAAAATAAGGCCCATTTTTCAAAACCAGAAAGCCTCTAATCAGCAGTTTTCTGGGAGAGCTGGCCACTCAGGTTTCTAGTCATACAGTCATTCACGTAATTGCCAAAATGTCAGAATTTAAAGTTGTTATTTGAAAAAGAAGCAGCTGCACCTCCAGGGGACCTGGACCCTACAGTCCCTTGCTCACATGGGGTAGTATTTTCCAGTGTTATCCTGAGAGGCCCAGCTGTTCCCATAACTAAAGGCAACTTCCAGTCATTCCTTTGGTTTTCCACTGATTATAAAATATTATTATAAGGGCATAGCATGTCAAGTCATGGTCATTTATGAAAACCAGGAGACTGCCAGGGAAAAGTAGATAAAGAGAGAAACTCATGACTCATGTCTGTCACCCTCTACTGAACCAGGACTGAATTCACGGCCAGAAGCTGGATGTTGCTTGCTCTCTTTGTGTACTTGGAGCCTGGAACAGTGCTGGGCACAGAGTAGATCATCAGCTCAGGTCTACCTGTGCTCAGACCCTGTGGGGACATTCTCTGCAACCTCCGGAACTGCGTCACTTTTCTCCCAACTTCTGCTGTATTGAGACTTAGCCTGTCCTCTGACCTACAGTGATATCTCCCAGCTGGAGTCTTCCCTCCTTTTGGACAAGGCATTTGTACTCAATTTTGCACTTCCTAACGACTATAATTCAGACTATCTCATTCTCATCTTTGGCTGAGTTGGATAAGAGTCTTCATTCAAGCTTCAGCCAGCTCAGGCCCACCTACCTCCCCTCAGCCCAAGTCCCTCTATGAAATTTGAAAGAGTGAATCTCCTGGAAATGGAATACATTGCTTAGCTGCCACCAGCTGATAAGTAACAGGCCTGGTGTCAAAGGCCCAGCTATTAAACCACCTCCAGATATGAATGACCGAAGAGAAAGCATTAGTGCACACAATGCCACTACCTCTGTTTTTTCTAGAAAGACAGTAAAAATACAAACCAAAAACACAATAGCATCAAGGCAAAAATTGGTGCTTACTTTTTCTGATCTTAACAAATTCCAAACTTCCTCTCTCAACCACTTTATGCTTTCAGTCCTGAGTTGGAAATTTCTTCCCTTCCTCCTAAGGATAAAAGACATATGTGATAGTTGTTAAGAGCTTGGACTGTGGCTTCTGGGAGACCAATCTGGAAACTCTGGGTCCCCCTCTGATTAGTGTAGGAAAGCTATGTAAACTCTATAAGCCTCGGTTTGCTTATCATCAGGATACAGAAAATAAGAGCGCAGGGAAAGATTGCTCACTGGATGTCTGGGACCTCACCTCCCCTAAATGAATGATATTACCAAAGGTTAGATATCTTATCTTCAAAGCAGCTCTCCCTGCTACCACGTGATCCACATCCAGCATCTTCTAGATATATGTCCTCCTCCTTCCTCCCTCTCCCTCTCCCCCCACCATGGATTAAGAGATGAGATGTCTAATGTTAGTTTGCACAACTGAAGTTAAGGTGTAAAAGGAGGCGCCTGGGTGGCTCAGTTGGCTGAGCATCAGACTTGGTTTTGGCTCAGGTTATGTCCCAGGTTTGTGGGATGGAGCCCCACATTGGACTCTGCACTGAGTGTGGATCCTGCTTAAGATTCTCTTTCTCTCTCTCTCTCTCTCTCTCCCTCTCTCACTCACTCTCTCTCTCCCTCTCTCTCTCTCTCTCCTTCTGCTCCTCTCCTCCACTCACGTGCTCTCTCTCTCTAAAAAAAGGTAAAAGATATGTTATCCACCAAAATACAGTCAAGAATCACCCCGCTTTTTGTTTTATAAGCTATATGTCTCAAGATAACTGCAGTCAACTGTAATGGTTCACACCACACCATCTATGTTGCAGGATGGAGCCTTTCACACATGCCCACCATGGGCGCCAGGCTGGCTCAGTCAGTAGAACATGCAACTCTTGATCTTGGGGTTGTGAGTTCAAGCCCCGTGTTGGGTATAGATATTACTTAAAAATAAAGTCTTTAAGGAAGCACAGGGATGGCTCAGTCAGTTGAGTGTCCAGCTTCGGCTCAGGTCATGATCTCATGGATCGTGGGTTTGAGCCCTGTGTGGGGCTCTATGCTCAGAGCTTGGAGCCTGCTTTGGATTCGGTGTCTCCCTATCTCTGTGCTTCTCCCCAGCTCATGCTCTGTCTCTGTCTCTCTCTCTCTGTCTCTGTCTCTCTCAAATATAAATAAACATTAATTTTTTTTTTAATCTTTAAAAAAACAAGAACAAAAACCAAAGATGCCCACTAGTCATTTACAACTGGAGTAGATATACCACCATACCAAGTTATATTATTGTAATTTTTAGTGGGTAATCTTTTAAAATACATTTAAAACAATGAAAAAGCTTACTCCCAGATCCATTGGTAAATGATGTATTTGTTCTACCTCCCTCATTCCCTTGAAGTGAGGATTAAGAGATAAACCTTGTAGGGGAGGCTCTGACTCTTGATTTTGGCTCAGGTCATGATCCCAGGGTCATGGGATTGAGCCCCATGATGGGCTCTGTGCTGAGCATGGAGCCTGCTTGGGATTCTCTCTCTCTCCCTCTCTCTCCCTCTACCTTTCTCTCTCTCTCCCTTTCCCTTTCTCTCTCTCTCTCTCCCCCCTCTGCCCCTCCCCACTCCTCTAAAAATTGAAAAAAGAGAGAGATAAATCATATAAACCACTAGGTGTATGACCTGGTACGCAAACAGTAATTTAGAATGTGCTGAAGCGGGACTGCTTGAATTGGTAGCTTTTGCTTCCAAAGACCTTTTCTAGCAGCATCAGAGAAAAGCAAATTGGGCTTAAATAATGTAGATCAGGAAGAGCAAATAGATTTCAACACGCCTTCTAGCCCTGCTGGATGGTGGCTACCTGAGTACCTGTGAGGGGGAGATGCCTTCTGAAGCTGTGCTTGTCCCAGCCAGAGTTCTGTGATCCGCTCACACTATCTGCCACAGACCTGGGTTGAAGGAGTGACAACACATCTGCTGCGCATTTGCTGTCCTTGATGTTGTCATAAACACACAGTACTGAAAGTCAGATTCAGTCCTGGATTCTAGTCCTGTTCCACCTAGACACATAAACTCAAGTAAATCACCCAACTCTAGACTCGTTTCCTTATCTTCTACAGTCCCATCCTGCACTTTGAATCCTAGTGACCATAAAATACCTGTAGTTCTCCCCACATACTAGTCTCGTTTATGTCTCCTTGGCTCTGTTCTGTTTTGTTATTCACATAAAACTGTTGTGAATGAAAACATCTTGTAATAAATGCAATATGTAATAGATACACCATTATATATAGTTTTGTGATATAGATCGATAGATGATTTTGCACATGTCTAGACAGAAAGACTGTTCCCTGCATTAACCTCAATGCATGGCAGAGTACTTTGCACATTCTATGTGTACAATAAGTGTTTATTGAATAAATTAATGATTAGGAAAATGGAAAGAATCAAAATAATCAGCAGTGATATTAGGTCAATTGTCATTTTTATATTTTTCTATAAAGAACATGTAATTTTTTTGTTGTGGTGGTAAAAACACTAAACATGAGATTTACCCTCTTGACACATGCTTAAGTGCACAATAAGGTATTGTTAACTATGGCTCAATGCTATATAGCAGATCTCTAGAACTTTTTCCTCTTGCATTATTGACATTTTATACCAGTGGAGCAGCCACTCCCCATTTCCCCCTAACCCCAGCCCCTGGGAATTACAATTCTACTCTCCGCTCCTATGAATTTGACTATTGTAGATACCTCATATAAGCATTTGTCCTTCTGTGACTGCTTATTTCATTTAGTATAATATCCTCAAGGTTCATCCATGTTATTACATATGGTAAGATGTCCTTTCTTTTTGCACTGTATGTGTATACCACATTTACTTTATCCATTCGTCCATCAGAGGACACTTAGGTTGTTTCCACACCTTGGCTATTGTGAATGGTGCTGTGAGGGGCACCTGGGTACCTCAGTTGGTTGAGTGTTCGACTCTTGATTTTGGCTCAGGTCATGATCCCAGGGTTGTGAGATCGAGCCCCATGATGGGCTCTGTACTGAGCGTGGAGCCCGCTTAAGATTTTCTCTCTCGGCCCCTCCCCCACTTGTGGGTGCTAGCTCTTTTTCTCTCTTTAAAAAAAAATAATGCTGCGATGAACATGTGAGTGCAGATTATCTCTTTGAGATCCTGATTTCAGTCCTTTTGGATAAGTCCCCAGAAGTAGGATTGCTGGATCACATAGAAGTTCTCATTTTAATTTTTTGAGGAACCTCCTTACCATCTTCCATTGTGGTGCATATCATACATTCTTAACCAGCAGTGTGGAAGGAGAACTTGTATTTTTAATCAACAAAATCTTTGTGTATCTATCATTTTGTTGACCATTAGGAAAATAGTGTGTCAAAACTAACAAGAGTTATGAAGACATTCATAGTCTCAAGCCAGTTTCCTCTTACAGATTGACCCTGGGGAGGGACAGGAGGAAATAAGTCCCAGGAGCACACTGCTTGCCCTACCCCCATTCCTGGGGACTCTGGCCCAACCACACACAAAAGCCAACAGCAGGGATAGCTTCAAGCCCCGCAGTAGTCTGGCTAAGTGATAGTACTTCAACACCGTGGAATGCTGTACAACTGTTTAAAAGTAATAATTACAGAAACTTTATAGTCTGTGAATCTGTAGAAACATGGAAACAATTTAAAATGTAATGTTAAGTAAAAAATATCAAAAGTGAAAGTAGTGTTAGGGTGGTGGGGTTTAGATAATTTCTTGTTATTTTCATTTTCAAAAACTTTAATGGTTTAGATCCTTGCTCATCAGAGGGTGGTCCACCTGAACATGAGCAGTATCAGCCAATCTCACCCTGGAGCTTGTTAGAAATGCAGAATTTGGGGCCTTACCCCAGATCTACTGAGTCAGAATTTGTATTTTAACAAGATCCCCATGTGATTTTTATGTGCATTACTGTTTATGTTATCTTTGTTTCTTAAGTTTATTTATTTAATTTTTTAGAGAGAGAGAGAGAGAGCGCAAGCATGAGCGGGGTAAGGGGAGAGACAGAGAGAGAGAGAGAGAGAGAGAGAGAGAGAGAGAGAATATCCCAAGCATGTTCCACGCTGACCACACAGAGCCCAACTCAGGGCTCAAACTTGAGAACCTTGAGATCATGACCTGAACCGAAACCAGGAGTTGGACACTCAACCAACTGAGCCACCCAGGTGCCCTGGTTTATATTACCTTTTTAAGAGGAAAAGATACTGTTGAGTGAGTTTCTTCACTTGGTCTTCAAACAATCCTGAGTGGTTAGCACAGGGGTGGTTATCTTCATTCTACAGATGAAAAGGCAAGGCTAGAGCTAAGTGATTACCCAGGGCCACACACTGTATAATGTCTGGATCAACTCTCAAGCCAGTCTCCTGATTCCGGGCTGAATCCATGCCAGCCACAGCCTGCCTGGCTTTGTGTTTATGTGCCAGACCTTCCTACATATGGCCTGAGGTGGACCACCCACTGTTACCTGCCTTAGGCTCATAGCACAGCCAGGAGACCACAGGGGCCCCTATTACAGGAAGAAGAGGTTCCTGTAGGACATTTCTCTCTCCTATAAGACCCTGATGACTATATGCTGACCAACCTGGGAGGGCGTGGCTTGGTGTTTGTGAACTACCATGGGATTGTATGGATGGGTGTGAGCAAGGGAGAGGGCCACCATACATCATCAGTTTGAAGCCCCTGGCTCTCATCGAGTCCAACCCCATCCACCTTTGGAGGGAGAAACAAGCCCAGAGAGGGAAAGTGACTTGACCCAAGCAACAGAGGAGAGGCTTCCCAGAAACTGGGAGCATCTGCAAAGACACTGGCAGGGGAGGAACAGTCCTCCTCTTTGCGGGTCAGGAAAGGAGCAGGGGTGTCCAGAGCACTCCTTGCAGAAAAGGCCTGCAGCGGCCTCCCCCTGTATCGTGTGTTGTGTTAGCCATGCACCTGCTCTGATCAAAAGTTCCTTCTGCCCCTCCTCCCTGATGAATGTCCACTCTGCCCGTCAGGTGTGGTGCATCTCAGGTGCTGAAACAGAATCATAGTCATTTAAAGGGTAAGTTTAAAGAACTCAAAGGAACGTTTCAGGTAAGGGCTGCTAAAAAACACAAGGTTACTAGCTATCCACGATGTGCTATGCACTGTGCTACTCATCTATGCTCTTTCCAAAATAGAATTTGAAGACAGGCTTCTTCAAAAGAGAAATACACTTTCAATTAAAATTTTCACCAAAAAATTCAACTGTTTTGAATGAGTCTCCAAAAGAATTCTGTACAACCCACAGGAAAGAGGAGATCATTAAAATCCACGATTAGAGATAAATGGAACAGTAATTAATGTTGCCCGAGCTCAGATTGCTCCTGTAAGGTCTCCTGCAGAAATTGCATGACAAGGCAAGGTTCTGTGGCACAATATTTCATCAGGAGCTAACAGCAGTATCTCATTAGACAAAGGGAGATGATAGATGATGGGAGATCACTTTTCATTACAGCCCTTCTCTGACTGTAATAATACCTCGTGCCTTCTCTAAATGACAGACGAGTAAATTCATACTCTATCTAAATAACACCAAAACACTGAGTCAATTCAGGGCTTTAAAAAATCAGTCAGAAATGGTTTGGCTTCATAGATCCATCCACAAAACCTAGATTGTACCTGTGTACCTGTGTAGGATAGAGTTTAGCATCGACTATAAATAAGGTGTCTAAATGCAAAATATGTATATCTTTACTACTGACGACTTGGAGGTAATTTCTAGAGTATCAAGGATGAGCTAAATTCTTTTCAATTAAAAAAAAAAGACTTCCTGTCAGTGGCCACTTTTAGCATTCTAAATATTCTCTCTCTTGTTCAATGTTGTCCAGCAACACTGGCTTTTATTTTCCTGAAATTCCCAACTTGAGTATTATATTACACATCTATTTGTTTCTTTTCTTCTCATGTGACTCACATACTAGAGTGAGGGCAAGGACTTTTTTTAAAAAAATTTTTTTAACGTTTTTTTATTTATTTTTGAGACAGAGAGAGACAGAGCATGAACGGGGGAGGGTCAGAGAGAGGGAGACACAGAATCTGAAACAGGTTCCAGGCTCTGAGCTGTCAGCACAGAGCCCAACTCGGGGCTCGAACCTACGGACCGTGAGATCATGACCTGAGCCGAAGTCGGACGCTTAACCGACCGAGACACCCAGGTGCCCCATGGGACTTTTTTTAAAAGCTGTGCTCCCAGGATCAAGGGTAGTGTCTGGTGCATAACTGGTGCTCAGTGAATAATTATTAAATAGGGAATCATCATACCTTTGTTCTCCTCTATCTTCTAAATGTCTTGTTCATTACTTCTGTAATAAGAAATCAAAATAGTGAATTACTTCAGAAGTAACGGAATCCCAAAGTGCCTGATATGGATCATCACATGATGAGTTCTGAAGTTGCTCCCTTCTACCTTAGACTCCACCCTCTCCAATTTACAGCTGCTATGGTTGTTACCCTAAATGCTTTTCTCTGGTTCTTCTATCCAGGAAGACTGCATGCTGCTATCTGAGTTTTAGCTACCCCACTTAGCACTGACTGGGGTTTGCTCTCAGGTGAAAATCCTTTAAAAACAGATTTTATTCTTCCAAGTCTGACCCTTGTCCACTGTCTACTTTTGGTTCCCCTCTAGTGCCTTCAAGTCATTGGTTTTTATTTTTATGTTTACAGTTGATAGTTGTTATTCATGGAGGGATGTCTTACAGGAACAAGTCCACCATTATCAGAAGTGGCAACTCAGATTTCCGTGTTTTAAAAAGTACTCTATGGGAGTGTGGAGAATGGGTTGGAGGTGACTCAGGGTAGAGAGACCAGTCAGGATGCTCTGGTAGAAGGCCCAGGGAACAGGTGATGAGGGTACATGAGCAGCAGCAAGTAGATGAAAAGGAAAGATGTGCGAGAGTCCCAGACTCTTCAGGAAAATGGCCAGCAATGGAGTCTGGCCAAAAATGTTGAGTTTCCAGTTAGAGATGTAGGTTATGGTGAGAGTTGATGTGATGGTCTTGGGTGGCGTCTTCTTCGGAGAGAGTAGGAAGCATAAGGGAAGTGGACCAGGAGTGGACCCTGGAGAAGATGCAAATGGCATCGAGGCGCTAAGAAGAGCTGGAGAAGGACGAGAAGCAGGAACATGGTGGTGGTCATGCTGAGAGCAGAGCTGCAAAAGGAGTGTTTTGGTTAATAACAGCAAGTACCTTAAATGTGCACAATAAGCTGAGGTCCAAAAAGGTCACGTTCCGGTTTGGCAGTCGGAAAGTCATACTGACTTTGGTGGGAGCAGTTTCAGTGGAGGATGAAGAAGCCAGGTTGGATGGGGTTAAAAAGTGAATGGAAAGTGAGGAGATACAGGCTGTTCTGTATCTATAGATGCATTTCACTTGTTTCCCCCTGTTCTTTCGCCACACATAAATTTCACAATTGTGTACCACATAATTTCTGAAAAGTGTAATTGTGTTAAGCCATTTTCTGTTCCCATATTTACATAAATATCCTTGGAAAAAAGTGTTATCGATTACGCTTTCAAAAGCATTTAGAAGAAAACAATTGGCAAACAGATTATAATGTGGTAGACTCTGTGAATAGTGTCCATGAATAATTTTCTCCTCAAAAGATTTTATAGTTTTGTTAATTCATACTTCCAGTCCTTTGGGATCCCAAGCTGCTGATTACTAACTATATTGCTCTAATCTTCCTGAGCCTCAGTTCCAGGCAGAGATACTAATGATAGCAACAACAGTAGCAGCTAAGCATTTATATAATGCTTACTATTTGCCAGATACTGTTCTATGTTCTTCACATATCATAAATAGGTTAATTCTTCTCTGACAACTCAGTGAGGTAGTATTACTCTCCCCACTTAGGATGAGAAAACTGAGGGGTGCCTGGGTGGCTCAGTTGGTTAAGGGTCTGACTTTGGCTCAGGTCATGATCTCACAGTCCATGGATTTGAGCCCCGTGTCAGGCTCTGTGCTGACAGCTCAGAGCCTGGAGCCTGCTTTGAATTCTGTGTTTCCCTCTCTCTCTGCCCCTCCCCTGCTCACGCTCTGTCTCTCTCTCAAAATAATAAACATTAAAAAATTTTTTTAAATGAGAAAACTGAGGTACAGAGAATTAAGATACTTGCCCAAGTTCATAGAACTAATAAGTGGCAGAGGCAGGATTTGAAAACACAACAAGGACCTCATTAAATGGAAACTGATATTGGTATTATCACCATTCATTCACTCAACAAATATTTATTGAGCACATATTCAGAGACAGGCATTGTACAAGGACCTGGGTATATAGTGGAGAATAAAAATCTGGACTTTTCTGTAAAAGATTCTAACCTTACCAAGCAGATAAGCAATTAATGAGTGAGCAAACAAACAAATATGTAATTGCAACTTGCCATAGATGAATGTTGTTTGATGAAGAAAATAAACAAGAATAATGGGGGATTGCTTAAACCTGGGGGTTAAGGAAGGCCTTTCTAAGAGAAGGCATTAAAACTGACATCTGGTTAACGAAAGGGGTCTGGCCATGGGAAGCATTAGGAAAGAGAATACCAGGCAGAAGGATCTGCATTGTGAAGGCTCCAAACATGTAAGACTCAAGGGGCCACTTTGGCAAGGGAAAATTGAGGTAAGCAAAGGTTAGAAATGGGGCAGGTGGCCATATCATGCTAGGTCTTGCAGGCCACAGTAAGGAGTTTGGATTTTGCTCAAAATATAATGCAAAGTCTTCAAAAGGTTTGAAGCGGGGAATTAGCATGATTCAGGATATATTTTTAAAAGATCACTCTTGCTTTGATATGGAGAATATATCAGGGAAGGGGCAGGAGTTGGAAGGAGAAGATCGATTAGGAAGCTGAGCTGTAGAAGTTCAAGTGAGAAATGACGAGATCTGGGGTGGTGGCTGGATAGGTGGGGTGTCCCAGGGCAAGGGAGCAAGAGGCACTTGGCTGCAGGCTGAAGTTGTGCCAGTGGGAAGCTAGTAGAATCTTGAAGAAGTGATGCCCAGAGAGATGGTTGGAATAAGAGGTGAGGCCAAGATGACTTCAAATGCTGCATAAGAAGTGTCAAAGACAGGGGCGCCTGGGTGGCGCAGTCGGTTAAGCGTCCGACTTCAGCCAGGTCACGATATCGCGGTCCGTGAGTTCGAGCCCTGCGTCAGGCTCTGGGCTGATGGCTCGGAGCCTGGAGCCTGTTTCCGATTCTGTGTCTCCCTCTCTCTGCCCCTCCCCCGTTCATGCTATGTCTCTCTCTGTCCCAAAAATAAATAAAAAAACGTTGAAAAAAAAAATTTAAAAAAAAAAAAAAAGAAGTGTCAAAGACAGCTTCCCTTTTCTCCTGAAGACAGTTGGTATCTAGAAACTCTCCAGCAGACTTCCATTAAATCTCACTGACCTCCCCTTGCTGGAAGTCAGAAACAGGAATACCCTACAATGGGGTCAAGATCTCTGTAATGGTCTTAGACCAATCCTGGTTCAACCCCTGCTCTGGACACATTGTCCCTGAACAAAAGCAAGGTCCTGTGAACTGTGCAGGAGGCAGGGAATGGCTACCAGCTAGATGGCCAAAGCCAAGGATTCTGCTATGGACATGGCAAGTTTCAAAATGTCTGAGAAGGGATGTCAATTAGACTGTTGGCTGTATGAGTCTGGAATTCACAAGAGAGGTTTGAGCTTGATGTATTTTTTTTTAAGTTCAGCGTCCTGTTTAAAATGTGCTGAGCTACTGAGGCCATCTCTGATCTTGGAAATTGTAGAGAATATAAATGGGAATCTAAATGGAACATGAGTAACCATGAGGGCTTTAGTGAGTATATCAGGATTCAGGTGTACAGTGTAGAGACGTGATGAGCCTCACAGCCTGTCTATCTGAGGACAGCTGAGGACGAGAAAGGCTGAGAACACATGGCACAGCAGTTAGGAATCATCAATCTCATCGGCCCAGCGGCCTGGGAACTTTCATATGGAGAGGATTTAGTTGGAAAGTCTTGAATCTTATTGAGGGACCAGGGTATCCACAGGGACGTCAAATGAGTGAGACAGGATTAAGATTTTGGACAAAGGGAAGTACAAGAACATTCTTCTATCAGAGGCAATGATGCACTGGGAAGACAGAAAGCTCCAAGCGCAACCAGGGTGTGATAATGGGTGAGGCTGGCTCAGGAGTTAGAAAGACCTGGTTCAAACCTGACTCTGACCTTGGGACAGTTCCTTACCCTCTTTGAATCCTAGTTCCTTCATTTCTAAAACACTGCAATGCCTACTTGGGAGGCTCAAGATGAGGGAATAAAATAATATAAAAAAAGAGACCAGTGGTGTCTCTCAATGAAGCAAGTATCTGCTGAGAGTAGTTATAATAGGGGCACCTGGCTGGCTCAGTCAGTGGAGCATGCAACTCTTGATCTCAGGGTTGGTTTTAAGTCCAAGCCCCACGTTGGATATAGAGATTACTTAAAAGTAAAATCTTAAAAAAAAAAAAAAATCTTGGGACCATGTTTGGGCAGGGACCATGTTTCATTCCCGTGGGGCACCTGGGTGGCTCAGTCGGTTAATTGTCTGACTTCGGCTCATGTCATGATCTTGTGGTTCACGGGTTCGAGCCCCATGTCAGGCTCCTGACTCGGAGCCAGGAGCCTGCTTCAGATTCTGTGTCTCTCTCCCCTGCTCACACTCTGTCTCTTTCTCTCAAAAATAAATAAATGTTAAAAAAATTAACAACAACAACAAAAAGATGTAACTTTAAAATAAAGAGAAAGTTGTAATAATATAATAACCAAAACTCAGGGGTGGGGAGGGAATTTAAATGTCCAACAATAGATTGATCAACCAAACCCAGAGCAACTGCGTAACAGAATGTTATATATCATTTTTAATTATGTTTTAAAGAATGTAATTAATGGGGTAATATCTACCATATAAAGTTATGTGACCAGAGCAAGATATAAGCACATATAAATATTATTTTTAAAAAGAAAGTATTTATATCAAAATGCTAACAGTAGTTGTTTGGACCAGGAAATTATAGATTTGGTTTTGTTTTTACCAAAAAATCATACAATTTTTTTTTTGTCATTTTCTTAGATTTCTGTGTGAGAATGAATTGCATTTACAGAACATAGGAATTAGAGATAATAAATGGTGGATGTTTTAATGCCACTGTGGTTGTTACCCTTATTAGTATATTGTTCTTGTTTGCTGTTCCTCAAATCCACCTCTGGCTTAGCCCCTGGGAAAATGGCAACAATCCAGTGGAACCCAAAAGTGTGTACCTAGAGGAATTAAAAGGATTTTTCTTCATTTAATTTGTGTGGTTTTGACTGGGTGTGCCTCATCCTGACAGGAAGTATGTGTCACCAGGAAAGAATTTAATTCTTTGTAGCATAAAGATGGTTGGTGAAGAGAGAGAAAACACCCGTGCGTGTTGCTCACAGATTCTGCTTGATTGTATCAGACCAACTCTCCAGCATAGCTGGTACCACTCAGCCAGGGACCGGCCTGCTGTGACTCGGTAGGGATGTGCTGTAGGGTCCTTCCAGAGAAGGCAGTCATTTAGCCGCCAGGCTCTAAACCTGGCTTTGTCCCTTGGAAGAGTCACCATCCGTCCCTGAGCCTCAGTTTCTCAACTATAAAAAAGCTTTTGTATCTGCCACGCCTCTCCCCCTAAAAAAGTGGGTCCCTTTGGGACCATGTTTGGGCAGGGACCATGTTTCATTCCTAGTCCAGTGTCTGGGCTCAATTGATGTCTGTTGACTACGTGGCCACGTTGCTTTAAGTGACTTTTAAAATATCTTATCTAGTGTCGGCAATGAAATTTGTCAACAGGGCCCTCCAGGGTATATTTATTGTTTTATTTTTTGAAAAAAATTTTTTTCAAACAAATAGGAAATGTTAAGATAAACCTGGATAGTGGTACATGAATGGACCTACATCATATCCATATTAATCTCTGATCCGTGGTTTCCTCATCTGCAAAATGATATCTACCTTATTGAGTTGTTTTCTGCCTTGAATGGCAAATGCTTAGCGCATTGTGTTCTCATTAAATGCTCATTTCTTTCCACAAAGGGAGTGAAAGTTCTCATTAGTTGATCTTTTAATTCTAATGCTAACATTGGACTTCTTGATTTGAAGGACCTGACCACAGTCATCCTAGCTGCATCCATAGTGCCTGTATTGTGTAGTGACACAGATTTTTCAATGGAGAATAAATTGGCTCCTGTTATGACAGACCATAACATTGACCTCAGACTATATCCTACCCAGTGTTGGAGGTCTGCCCATTCATTTTCCAGATACCCACCATACGCTAGACATTGTACAGACACTGAAAATTCAGGGATGACAAAACAGAATCCCTGACCACAAAGAACTCATTGTCCAGGACAAGAGACAGAGGCGGAAACAAATATAATGCAGTGAATACTAGAGTCAGGGAAAGACTCTGATTGGACTCTTGATTTCGGCTCAGATCATGATCTCACAGTTTGTGATTTTGAGCCCTGTGTCTGGCTCTGTTCTCACATTGCAGAGCCTGCTTGGGAATCTCTCTCCCTCTCTCTCTGCCCCTTGCCACCCCCCTCTCTCTCTCCCAAAATAAATAAATAAACTTTTTTTAAAAAGTGCTTAAAAAAAAAGAGCCTCTCTGCTGAAAATAAAAAGACATCACCGTCGGGGCACCTGGATGGCTCAGTTGGTTAAACGTCAACTTTTGGTTTCAGCTCAGCTCATGATCTCATGGTTCATGGGATTGAGACCCTTGTCAGGCTCCACACTGACAGTATAGAACCTGCTTGGAATTCTCTCTCTCCCTCTCTCTCTCTCTCTGTCCCTCCCCTGCTCCTGCATGTTTGTTCTCTCTCTCTCTCTCTCAAAATAAATAAATTTAAAAAAAAAGGCATCACCTTGACAAAGAATAATCTCGTTTGTGTAGGAAATAAAATAAAGCTAAATCTGTGGATGAGACATACAGAAATGAACATAATGGAGAGCAAAAGTTCAGGAAGGGAACACACTGTTGTCTAAGTGTTTACTTGGAGGGAGAAGGTGATAAGGTGGTGAGAGGGATGGACTTGGAGGGAGAAGGTGATAAGGTGGTGAGAGGGTAGTCCGTATATTTCTGTGTCATTTGAAGTTTTTCACATTGAGGATGAGTCGTATATTGCTTATGCTATAATTGCATTATATATGCACAGAAAATAGAAGGTAAAGGAGAGTCTTCCGTCAGATGTCCACATGGTTTGCTCCCTCGTCTGCCTCAGGTCCTTGTTCAAATGTTTCTTCCTAAATATCCTACTTTCAATTGCCACCTCACCGCCAGTAAAAACCCCCTCCTCTTTTCTGGCTTATTTGTCTTCATAGTGCTTCCCACAGTCCAACATTGTATATATTCCTCCCCCCCTGCCTTTTTTTTAGTTGCTTAATGTCTCCCCCAGCTGGAATGTAAGCTCTGGGAGAGCCCAGATGGATAGCTGTTGTTTGTCCGGAACCCAGTGCCTCCCATACAGGCAGGTGCTCTGCAGACCAACTGCCTGAACCTATCTAGGCAGCAGTGTGTTCCCAGCAATTATTTCTGAATGGAAGGATTACGGAACTTACCTTTTCTTCTTTTGGCTACTTGGTTTCTGAATGTTTGTAATGAGCTCATATTAATTTTAGTACCTAAGAAAACAATAATTAATTAAATTAAATTAATTAAATAATTAATTAATTAAAAAAACCCCAAACAGTTACTTAAGAGGCAAGAAAAGGAGACTAGTAGAAGCCACACTGGGAGCAGAAAATGCCAGTGGCCGAGGAACATGAGAACGACCTCATGAGACACCTTGGGTGGGGGGGGGGGGGGGGGGACAAAGTCCCTTCCTCACAGCTCTTGGGCTACCTCGTCCTTTCCAGACCCTGAGACAAATGGCTGGTTTTGAGCTCACTGGCTCACAAAGCATCTTCTACTCTATAGCTTCCCATTCCCCAAACAGCAGGGCCCAGAAACCTATCTTTGTCCTTCTATCCAACAAATGTTTTTATCTAGTTCTGACTTAGGTTTCAGCAATTCTTTGCTGAAGCAATTTGGCTTCTTGTTTTCCTTGGGAACCAGACTCCCTTTATGTAGAAGCCATAGAGAGAATGAAATCCACTACCCGATACTTTTCTATTCAGCTATTCAAACCACACCACAGATGGAGGCCCTGCGTGCCACACTGTCATGGTCAGAGATGGCATCTGAACTGGACACTTTGAATATGGCACATGTAAAGGTGAAAGCCGAGGGTTTTTTTTTTTTTTCATTCTTTTTTCTTTCTCCATTTTTTTCTCTATTCTATTTCCAATCTAATGCCGTTGTCTTGAGTGAATCATTGTAGAGACAGCTGGGGCCTCATCTCCAGATGTCACTCCAGGAGCCATGGGGCGGGGGTGGTTCTGTTGGCCCCAAAGTTAAGGGACTTGGGTTTTACTCATTGCTCTGTCACTAACTTGCTATATGATCTCAGTTAAAATCATGTTCCCTCTCTGTGCCTCAGTTTCTTCATCTGCAAAGTAAGTGCTTTTAAAGGCTTTCTAAAGTCTCTGCCCAAATCAGTTTTTATTAAACTGAGGATCAACAGTGACACCTTGTGGTGCCCCTTGAGCTTTGGTTTTTCTAGCCCAGGGACTGATGGCATTCATCCACAGAAGCCATGTTCCTGTCACCTCCCTCATCCCCACCCCACACTAAAGGCCTGTGCTTCTGTGGTGAAGTTTGAGACATGATGTGAATGGGAGGGTCTCAGCCCCAGGTGTCTTGTGGGCTGGAAGGGACCTGGGAACAGCAAACAGGGTAGGACTGGAGATTTGGTGGTTTTGCAGGACTCACCCAAATTTGTGAAATAATCAAACTCCAAATTGCTCTGTACTTTCATTTTTCCACTTGTATGATGAAGTTGCCACTGAAACTGCTTTCAAACTCATGGTTATTCTATTCATTCATTTACTTATTCATTTGTCAGATATTTAATGAGTGTCTTCTAAGCACCAAGTTCTGAGGACCTACCTGTGTTAATGATACAAATTTGAAAAGACACAATCCATAGCCTTGAAGGACATCGTTTTTGTCTGATGGAGAAGAGAGACAGAAAAACCTTCCATTACCATGCACTAGATAAGCCTTGAGGAAGACAGTGTGCACACAGAATGGTATGGGGCTCAAGACAGACATCTACGTGAGCCTGGAAGCAATGTTTGACAGAGGATGGGACACCTAAATCTGGCTCCTACAGAATGGGTAGAAATTTGCCAGAGGAGCACTCCAGGAAGAAGGAACAGGGTGTATATGGACACAAAACCACCGTCTCTATGCCCTATCTGAAGATCAAAACCCAAAACTTTCTTGGCCAACCCAAGGGATTCCCTGTCTAGATAGATATCATTATATTTCTCAGCTCCCTGTTTTGGCCAAACTTTCCAATAGCGAAAACTTTTTGTTCTGTCCTCACATACCTACATCCTATTGAAACTTCACCCAAAGTTAGCTGCCACCCCTAAATGAATAGCCACTGTCACCATGACACCATATCCAAAGGACCCTTTTTTACTGTTGGCTTACTTTCTCTCTCAGCAGCCATTTGGCCATAGCATGGCACATTCCATGCTGAAGTTCACTGTCTGTTCCTTGCCTTCTCCCTCTCCCTTGTCAGTTCCTCCTACTGCACCCATCATGAGCTGTCAGTATTCCCAGGTGTTCAGTCCTGAACCTTTTTGTTTTCTACCTTGGGAATTTCATCCATTCCCATGGTTTTAAATATCATGTAGCAGCTTCTAAATTTGCCTAGTCACACATGACTCGTGAAAGCCAGACTTGTCAACTACTAGGGTCTCACCTTGTGGTATCTGAAGGTTGGGTGGCTTTCCCTGGCATTTTTCTTCTTTGTGTCCGCCTCCTGAAAATCCCCCATGTAGTTAGGTGGTAAATCCATCTTTACTTTCTTCAAACTTACATGTTTAGTGGTAAGTACAGTGCCTAGTGGGTAACTCAAAAAGTATCTGTTGACTGAATGAAATATAAGTAAACTCATTATTTCAAATAACAGAATAAACCTGTAGTTTTGATTTTTTTTAATTTAAATATCCTTCAGGGGCACCTGGGTGGCTCAGTTGGTTAAGTGTCCAACTTCGGCTCAGGCCGTGATCTCATGGTTTGTGAGTTCGAGCCCCACATTACGCTCTCTGTTGTCAGTGCAGAGCCTGCTTCAGAAACTCTGTCCCCCTCTCTCTCTTCCCCTCCCCAACTCACTCTCGCTCTCGCTTGCTCTCGTTTGCTCGCTCTCTCTCGCTCTCTCTCTCAAAAATAAATAAAACATTTAAAAAAAAAATCTCTCTTCAATCCATTTCAAGCTCAGCCAGGTAAGCCTCACAGGGTGCAGATGCTCTATGCTTCAAAATGTGATCTAAGTTTGAATGGTTTCTTGATGCAAAATATCACTCTTTTCTAGGAATTGGTTCCCCCTCCACACACGCATGCACACACACACACACACACACACACACACACACACACACCACTGTCTACTCTCCTCTAATGGGAGATTTCCCCCATTAAATCACACTGACAATCTTGATCAGAATATTGTATTCTCTGTGATTATTCTGAGTTTACAAGCTTCTTTATCTGTGACCCTCAGGGCAGTTGACATTCTTTCAGGAAATACGGTAGCTGTAGCAGGCCATGTCCCAGCTTGCTGGGTATTCACATTCTGGGTGTTCTTTTTTTTTTTTTTTTTTTTTTTTACCAGCATACACAATTCCCAAGTGACCAGTACAGGAGCCAGAGGCAGAGCAGTCCAGGCTATGGGAAAGAGAAAGCCATTCCTGGCCTGACTTCTTGGCATCCTGGCAAAGAAAAGCTGTGGGCAGCACGCTCAGTTTAGAGAAATGAGGTAAATCCACCTTGAGATGAACTTGAGGCTGAGAGCCTTTTCATCATGAGGCCTCTGAGACACAGAGTGGTTCCCAGCAGCAAGGAGGAACTGAGAAACAGAACATCATCATCTCTTCTTTTGCTGAAAGAGCCTCAGGCAGGGGGAACTTTGGTCAACTGGGATGGAAGGTTGTTATTAAAATATACTTCCAGTCAATTCAAGAAGCTTTGGGAATGTTTACGAATAAGTCACAATAGTAAGGGCCAAGGAGTATTCATCTCTCTTATATCTCCACGGGGTGACCATGACCAAGTTAAACATGCCTGCTTTCTGAGATTGAGCCCTAGGTTCACCTCTGATAAACTGTATGACTCGTGGACAAACTACTTAACTTCTCTGAGCCTTTATTTCCTCTTGAAATGGATGAAATAATGTCCCCACACGGTCACTATGAGAAGTAAATTAGACAATACCTGTTGAGTGTAGAGCACAGTTCTTAGGACATAATAGGAGATCAGTACAAATAAATTCTTTTCTATCCTCTGATACCTAAGCAGAGGAAAATGCCCTGGATATATTGATATTTTCCCAGGAGGATTTTCTTCTTGACTTGCCCAACCAAACATATGGGTGAGTAATCTAGCTGCCTAGATGAGGAATGACTCCCAGGCTTGGATTATGGTTACGGTTTCCAAACTTACCCACCTGGTCCCATGCTGTTTGATCACCTTCATATCCCTGCATCTAATAGAGTGCCTGGCATATGATAAGTGCACGAAGTATTTGCTAACTGTAATTCAACCAGACCTGCACCGTCCAATATGGCAGTTGCTAGTCACGTGTGACGATCAAGCACTTGAAATGTGGCTAGTCTGAGTTGCTTGTGCTGTGACTATAAAATACACAACAGATTTTGAAGATTTAGTGCAAAAGAAGTAAAATATTTTATTAATAATTTTTATAGTGCTTACATAAATGATAATGTGTTGCATATGTTGAATTAAGTAAAATATGTTATTAATTTCTCCAGGGGCACCTGGATGGCTCAGTCAGTTAAGCGTCCGACTTCGGCTCAGGTCATAATCTCACGGTTCATGAGTTCGAGCCCTGCATCAGGCTCTGGGCTGACAGGTCAGAGCCTGAAGCCTGCTTCAGATTCTGTGTCTCCCTCTCTCTCTGCCCCTCCTCCACTCACACTCTGTCTCCCTCTCTCTCAAAAATAAATAAACATAAAAAATACTTAAAAAATAAAGTTAATTTCTGCTGATTCCTTTTACTTTTTAAAATGTGATTACTAGAATCTTCTAAATTATAAGTTTGGCTTATGTGTTGGATTTCTACGAGGCAGAGCTGAGCTAGACTATAGACTACTTACTGACTGAGAGATCATCGAATATATGTCAGACTTCGCTTTCTGTAAGATGTACAAGCTCTAGGGGTGCCTGGATGGCTCAGTCGGTAAAGAGTCCAACTTTAGCTCAGGTCATGATATCATAGTTTGTAAGTTCAACCCCCGCGTCGGGCTCTGTGCTGACAGCTGAGAGCCTGGAGCCTGCTTAGGATTCTGTGTCTCCCTCTCTCTCTGCCCCTCCCCAGCTCACGCTCTGTCTCTCTTTCTACCTCAAAAATAAATAAACATTAAAAAAAAATAAAAGATGTACAAGCTCTATGAGGCGCTTTCCAATTCCAGCATCTGTGATTTTATCAACTTTAAGCTACAGTTTAAGTATGAATACTTATTAAATTAAATTGTTATCATGCATTAAATTTGCATACATTGTCATTTAATATGTATGAAAATGTGTGGGAAGTGTGACAGCCCTCATTTTACAAATGAAGAAGAGAAGACATACACAAGTTAAGAGACTTGGCTAAGCTCAGCTGGCTAGAGCTAGACTAGAATCTTCCTCCTTCTCTGGTTCTTTGTGGGACTTTCCAATAGAAAACATGACTGAGAGTTAATGCAGGTGCTTGGGCTCAGTTGTTCCCAAGCGTGTATTTCCTTGTTCAGAGAAATCTTGTATCGTCAGAATCATTGTAAAGATGTATCTAAGTGACTCCTTGAAGATTGGAGAGGACACCCGGTGTCTCTCAGGCTTGGTAGATCATTGACACCCAGCAGTAAAGTGCGGGGAGGCGGGGAGGTGTCTGGGGAAAGATCAAGAGCTGCTGGAGGTTAATTGTTCACCAGCTTCAGAAGGTCCGGTTGGGAGGCAAGCTGGGGGAAGTGACACATTGACCAGTTCTGATTGAGATGCAGGAATGTGTCAGGGAGGCGCGGAAAGGTCAGTGGGAGCAGTGGGCACCTGAGACAGCTCCCATGGGCAAAATTCCTCTCCCAGAGACTGGACAGGAAGAGGGAATGTGTTCAGAAGCAGGGAAAGGGGCCTCTGGCCTCAATTGCTCTTATTTTGCCAGCTCCTACAGCCATTTCCAAGGTCTGCTGGAGAAAAAAAAGAATCACTGGGTCACGTTTGACTTTTTCAACTCCCCAAACTCCATTCAGTTTTGGAGAACTGGGACCAGGTAGGGAGGGGTAGAAAAACAAAGATGAATAAATAAGATAATGCTCTTGCCTTGAAGCCAAACTGGAAAATGCAATCACTGGGCCTGAGGACTCCAGGACTGGGTTCAAGTGTTGGCTAGACCTGCAGGGTAATCCTGGGCAATTGAGTTACCCTCTGAGTCTCAGTTTTCACAGTTGGAGAAGAAAAGTAATAAAAGTGACCTCCAAGCATTGTCATAGTAATTACATGATAATGAGAAAGTTCCTACCTCCTAGTTCAATGGATGTTGAGCTGAGGAGTAGGAAAGACAATACTGTTGTTTAAAATGGTCCAATTCCCTTCCCTCTGTGATCTGGCCCCAGCTCAGCCCCCAGCTCCTGCCCACAACCCCCTCTGTCTCCCCCCTCCCCCTACTCATCCTTAGCAGCTTCTGATCTGTGACACTTTTAGATCCAACAACCTGGACCCTGAAGCTCAGTGTTTCATTCTTTAGTGTTTTCTGTGGACTTTCAATCAATCAAGGGAATTGATCCCTCAAAGACCTTCCTTCAGCCCAACCCACCGAGGTACCCCTGTCCTCTCCTGGGGTTAGCCTTAGTCCACAGGGGCTGTGCTTGATCCCCACAGACATCACTTGACAAGGAGCACCTTGCATTTCTCTCAGTTCTTCTTAAAACATAAAACAAAGTTTGCTGGCTGGCTGCCCCATTTCTGTTATATAGACCAAGGTTAAATTTCTCTTGCACTAGTTTGCAGAGCTAGATGCTGGACTGAAAAGTAATATACATTTTCTCTTGGCAGGGAATCACCCAAGTGGGAATTGCCTTGAAAAATCACTGTTTAACTGAGCTTGTGGGGGTGGGGGAGTATACACACATATATACATGCATGCCCTGGCCAGGTTGATAAACTGCTTCTCATTCATCAATAAGCTCCATAAGTTGAAAATCAAGAGCCAGGAAAAGGGGGTTATGATATGACAACTTTAATGGTAACAGGATTGTCATGATTTTAAATTTTACATTTTAAATTTGATTCTGAGAGGGAAGGAGGCAAACCATAAGAGACTCTTAAATACAGAGAACAAACCGAGGGTGAATGAGGCGGTGGGGGAGAGGGGAAATGGGCGATGGGCATTGAGGAGGGCACTTGTTGGGATGAGCACTGGGTGTTGCATGTAAACCATGAACCATAGGAATCTACCCCCCAAACCAAGAGCACACTGTACACACTGTATGTTAGCCAATTTGACATTAAATTATATTTAAAAAAATAAAATACAATAAAAAAATTGATTCTGAATTCCAGGCAAAAACAGAAACATAATTGAGCAGAAACATAATTGAGCTTTTATTATCAGAAAGGAGGATCCTCTTGACCCTTCTTGGCAATAGTGAAAATACTAACTCTTACCTACCGTTTCCTCACTGAGCATTCATTATGTGCCAGGAATACATTTAGCACCTACAACAACCATGCAAATTAAGTTTTTCTCTTATGGTTGAAGAAATTCAGATTCACAGAGGTGATGACTTCTGTGAGTCTTTTCAGCTAGTAAGTGTTGGAGCCTGAATCGCTACCCAAGTATATCTAGCCCCAGCTCCCATACTGTTGTCCCAGCATATGACACACATGTCTTCGACAATGTTTTCATTGCAAAAAGACTACTTTGCATGGCTGTTTGACCTTCAAGTAGAAATTTCAAGACTTTGGGGTGTTTTTGGTGTCATGTTCAAAGCAGGAATGAATTGACTGATGGGAGGCTTAAAACTTTGGCCCCATCCCTCCCCTGCCTATATCTGTATCTGCATCTATATCTGTAAAACTAAACATACATGAGTGCACTGTGTTGGGTGCAACTTCACAAGAATTGTGTGACTTAGAATCCTTATCAGTAACAGCACTCACATGAAAGAATTTAAATAAAGGTGAGTATAAAGAATGTGCTGTATCTGAGAGAATTTAAGGGCAAGAAGTGTGGCCGGGCTCCATAAGGGAAACTACAGGCAGAAGCTGGGAAATCAGAACACAGACAACTGGAGCTACTTCTCTAGGAGGTGTTATCTCTTAGCCTGGCTATCTCTCTGAACCTCCGTGTTAGGGTGACCTTCATTGTTTTCAAGTACAAGGACATCATTAGGGTTACTCTTCCAGCCTTTGATCAGTGAAATTAGGTAAAGAACCAGGCACCCAAAGCTCAACCCTTCTCCTCCCTTTCTTCTTTGAAAGCCCCCAGAAACCCCCCAGTCTCCCTTCCTTCATCTACCTGGCTATTTAGGGCTGCCTACAAAAAGTCTCTCTCACTGTGGGGTTCAGTAATGCCACACTAAGCTATGTCCGCAAAAAGCTGATGTATTGCTCTTTCTTTGTCCATCCTTCAGTTGGCTGTGAAGTGAGGCAAAGAAAGGGGAGACCACCTAGAGGGTCTTCTCAAACTCCACATGTAGTCAAACACAGGGCTAACCAGTCAGCGTCTCATCCCACTTCCCAGACCAAGAGTTAGCAGCACCTCTGTGTTCTTTGCCCAAGTGCCTCTGAGATTCTGACTGATCTAATTTGGGCCAGTCCACCTGGGGTCCAGTCAGTCCTGCCAGGTTCCTGGAGTCACCAGGTACAAAGAGGGAGGAGAGTCACTGGAGGAAGAGTATCAGGCTGAGCAGAAGCCTCCAGGTTCCTATTAGAGGTGGGGATTGTCATCTCCTTTTCCACAACAGGAAATTGTACCTTAGGAGAGGACAGTCTCACAGCTACTATCAGAGCTGAGATTCCTGCCCAAGTCTGATGGACTCTTGTGTTCTTAACCCAACACAGAGTAGTGAGGCCCCAGAAGCTGGCCTTGAGCTTGGTGTTCTCTAGTTGGCGTTAAAGACAATACCTGGCATCATATGTAAATATTATCTCAACAGTAACATTGAGAGCAAGGCAGAGCTAAGATTTTACCTTCCTCTTTCCAGTGGCATCTCCTTTTCCTCTTTCTGGACTGGCCTAGAAATGTGGGGCTGCACAGACTGATAGAAAGCAGACTGTATCTCATGCACAAAGTCTCCACTTAGAAGCTATGTGTCCTAAATCACTCCACTTTAAGCTCTTTGATCATCATTCATTTCTTCATCTCTTTAACAAATATACATATTAGTATATAATGCATATGTGTATTATATGTTAATAATAAGACATACATATATATAGCATATGATACATCCCATTATATGTAACTATATAATATAGATGTTTACTATTGTATCAATAAATGTATTGGATATCTACCATATCTCAGGCACTATGCTAAATAATCAAAAATGCAACAAATCCTACTAGATGCTTAACTGCTTATGTAAGAGATGCAAAGTAAAACTAACTCTGCTGAGATAATATTTTTCTGCTCTCAGATTGCCAAACATCCTCAAATGTTCTGCAACACATATGGGTGAGGCCAAGGGGAAACATTTACGCTGATACATTGTGGGTGGGAATATAAGTGGCACAACCCCATGCCAAAATTTGTTAAAATACAAACTCATACACTCTTTGGACCAGCAATTTGTTTCTGAAAAATTGTCCTTCAGATGTTCTCTCACACATAAAAAGTAACATATGCATATGATTGTTACCATTGCTGCCTTGTTGGTAATAGAAAAGATTAGAAATGACTTCACTGGCCATCATGGTGGGCTTGGATCAGCCATAGGGTGAAACACGGAGTGTCAGTGACAGAAGATGAGGAAACTCTCTAAGTGCTGAAATGGAAAGTTGCCAAGACATATTGGTTAAGTGGGAAAAGCAAAGTGTGGGATAGGGTGGAGAGTGTACAAATGTAATGCTCATGATGGCACAGTAATACAAATAATGTGGCCGTGTAGAGTAATACTAATTGTAGTATAGCAATACAAATAGGATTAGTAATGGTTAAATGCTAGTATGATAAAATGATAGTAATAGTAATTAGTATAGTGTGTGTGTGTTTGTGTGTAAAATCTTGTATAGGCATTTTAAGAACATCTCTGGAAAGATTTTTAAAACCAATATAAGGGTTTTGGGCTTTAAAAAATATGTAAGTGCGGGCTACCTGGGTAGCTCAGTCGGTTAAGCGGCCGACTCTTGATTTTGACTCAGGTCACCATCTCACAGTTCATGAGTTCGAGCCCCACATTGGGCTCTGCACTGACAGTGCAGAGCCTATTTGGGATTCACTCTCTCCTACTCTCTCTGTTCCTCTCCCACTGTGCTCTCTCTCTCTCTCAAAATAAATAAACTTAAAAATATATAGGTAGGAACCCAGGCAAATGAGAAAAGGGGTGAGAATAAAACTTTTCACTGAATATCTTTTGAGAACATTTGAACATCATGAATGTGTTACCCATTCAAAAATTGAAATAAATACACACAATTTAAAAATAACAGCAGTGCAGTGATGCTAAGCAAGAGGCCAGGGCACCACAGGAGCAGGTGATGGGGTACCTGACATTGGTCTGCAGAGGAAATCCCTGAGGAAGTAACTTTTAAATTGAAACTTGAAGGATAAATAGGCAAAGGGGCAAATGAGTGAATGAGGGCTGTCCAGGGAAAAGGATCCCGCATGCAATAGCCCCCAGGAGGGAAAGAGCTTCATAGTCAAGGAACAGAAACTATCACGAGCAGCTGCAATGCAGACGCAAGGCGGTAGGGAGATGGGGAAGCAGTAGCTAAATACAAAGCGAGGGGCCAAAGTATGCAAGCTATGTTAAAAAATGTGGACTTTATCCGAAGGGCAGTGGGAAGCCATTGAAAGAGTTTAAGCAGGAAAGTGATGGGATCAAGGTTATGTTTTGAATAGATTGCTTTGGAACCTCTGAGGAGAAATGATTGGGGGAAGCAAAAGTGGATGTTGACAACTCATATATCTGAGAAACCGCTCTGGAGCACTATCTGGTGGTTTCGTATAAAGTTAAACATACACCTACCCTCTGACCTGGCAATTTCATTCTTAGGTATTTATCCAAGTTAAATGAAAACATATGTTCACAAGAGCATTTGCACAAGAATTTTTATAGCAGCTGTATTTGTGAGAGCAAAAATTATTTCCCCCAAACCCTACAAATTTTTATCAAAAGATGAGTTTATAAGCAAATTGTACAATTATACAATGGAATACCACTCATCAATATGAAGGAAGGGACGCCTGATACACACAACATGAATGATTCTTAAATCCATGAAAAAGAAAGACACAGAAATGCATATACTGTATGAATCTATTGACATGAAATGAAATCCATGTACAGAAAAAATCGTCTATAGTGGTAGAAATCAAAAAGTAGCTGCCTGGAGGGAGAGGGAAATTGGTGAAATGAGGGAATGCTCTGGGGCGGTGGAAATGTTTTGTATATTGTACATGGCAGTTACACAGTGTGTTCAACTGTCAAAACTCATCAAAGTGAACAACTGACACTATGCTTTTCCTTGTTAAGTATAGCCCAGTAATAAAAAAAAAAAAAAAAAAAAAAAAAAGGAAGAATGAAATAGTGGTCATTGAGAAAGGTAGGAGATGTTTCTAATAATCCAGGAGAAAAGTCATGCTTGCCTGGTACCCTACGGTGGGGAACAAGTAAAATAATGTATAGGAGAAGGCAAACTACAAAGTCCATGCAAACCATAAGGTTGTATACAAGCTGTCAAGCCCTGTGCAAAAGTGAAGATTTAGTCAAACCTAACCCATAGCAAATTCTGGGGGTGAATGTGGGACATCTGAGTGCCTGAGACAGTCCTGTGTATTTGCAGTGAAGGATTGGGGGCTGTTAATCATGATCTTTCTTGGTTTGTCACCATGTGGCAGGAAATGGATCCAGTGGCTGCTGAGATGCATCAGAACACTTGATCTTGAGGCAAAAATAAAGCTGTGGTGGGGTGCCTGGCTGGCTCGGTCAGTGGCTCCTGTGACTCTTGATCCCAGGGTTGTATGTTCAAGCCCCACCCACGTTGGGTGTAGAGATTACTTAAAAATACAATCTTTAAAAAAATTTTGTAAATAATGAAGGGTGAGTGGGGAGCCGGAGCTGCCTTTGCCAGGCATAGTTTTCTACTAAAAACTGGGCTTTCCAAACAACAACAACAAAAATGCATTTAGCTCCTGGGCTTGACTCTTGAATTTATTTATTTATTTTTTTTAATGATTAGGTTTGAAGGATACAGAGAAAAGGAAGCAGGCTGTCAGTTCCTGAGGCAGGGGCCATAATGATCAGTGACATGGCCACCCAGTGTTCAGGAGAATTTGCTGGGAGCTGAGGGCGTGTGGGAAATCCACGTGGGCTACTTGAAGCATCTGCCTCTGAGTGCAGACAGGTTTAGGGAAACAGCTGTGTGGACACCAGTCAAAGCCATCTGAAGAGTTGGTTCCTCACCATCTAACTGAACACAACTTTTTAATGTGCTTTTGCTCAATGTTAATAAATCCCTAATTATTTGCTTGCATTTTACGTTTATTTTTCTCCCCCCGAAAGCACTCTGAGTGAGCAGACACAGCTGGGTCCTCCCCAGCCACACAAAGGGATGCTAAACACCCTGCACTGTACCTGAGCACTTTGTCCATGAAGAGACACTCTTGCACAAGTCGGGGCCTTAGATTCCGCGACCTAATGATCCTCTTCAGCGCTGCATTGGACATTTGCCATATTTTTATTATCTAGTGTCTGTCACTGAATCCCCCTCTCTTTCTAAAGTTTGACTTCTGTTGTACTTTCTCCTGGTGTGAGGTAGGACCTATCTTCCACATCGAAAATAAGATCGGGGTGCCTGGGTGGCTCAGTCAGTTGAGCATGCGGCTCTTTGTTTTGACTCAGGTCATGATCTCGTGGTTTGTGGGGTCAAGCCCGGTGCTGGGCTCTCTGCTGTCAACGCGGAGCCTGCTTGGGATTCTCTCTCTGCTCCTCCTGCACATGTGCACACTCTGTCTCTCAAAATAAATTTAAAAACTTAAAAAAAAAAGTAGACAGGATCTGTCTCTCTCTCTCTGTCTCTCTCTCTCTGTCTCTCTGTGTCTCTCTCTCTCTGTCTCTCTCTCTCTCTCTCTCTCTCTCACACACACACACACACACACGCCCTTGGCCTGGCCAAATCTGATGGTGGGCAACTGACTTAGGCTTAGCCCACCCAGTGGTCTACCCTTGAACTGGGAGCCTCAGGGGAGCAATACAAGAACATGGATGTGGTTGGTGGTTATCCATGGAGACAGCTGGAAGTCATTTGTTCAAAAGTAGCAGAACTGGCATGCTGACCAAATACTCCTGCCAAGACACCATTGCTGTGACTCCTTTGGCCTCGCCCGCTGACTTTCCACTTCTGGATTGGAAAACTGAGTCCCTAGACTTAAAATGACATGTCTGTGTTCACACAATAAATTATCATCCAAGCCAAAACTCAAACCCAGATTTCTCACTGTACCCCCTTGCTTCCTGCCCAGCACTAGAATCTCCCTTAATATTACCCATTTCTATCCTCCAATACTCCTTTTAATAAATTCCCTTCTATGTAAGTTTTCTAGAGTCTTTTCATTGCTGACATCCAAGACAGATACACAATCATAAAATAGTGGTTTCATTTCCCATCTCAAGCCTTCATAGAAATGCAGACACTCAGATCCAAGGCTTTACTTTGGGGGCACTAGAAAGACACTTGAATAAATGGGAGAGGGGGTTGGGAGAGAAGAAAGCAATAGAGGACAGGAGAAGGGAAAGAACCACACATTTTCCATCCTAGGACTGAGGGTATATAGCGAGGGTCAGCAGAGGCTCCAACATTTGCCAGCAGTTGTGCTAAGCACAGCCCTCATGGTAACAGCACAGAGAGGGAGGTGCTTCCACATGCCAAGTGGAAAGAGTGAGGTTGGGTGAGGCTGAGAAACTCGACCGTGGTCACACAGCACGTGATGGCAGAGCCGGCATCTGAACCAGATGGTACTGCTAACCAGATCTGGCCTTTCCACATTAAAAAGGGTGTTGAATGATGGTGAATAAACATGTGCCTTTTTCTTTTTATAGTATGATCTCCATGAGTGGTATCCATGATGTGGAATGAGTTTGTAATGATGTGACAAGATCATTGGATTCGGTATTCATTTATCTTAAAAACACGAGGTAGAAAACTTTACTGAGCCCACGAGAAGCTGAGCTGCAGGCGCACTGAAGCCTGTTTTGATTTAAATGGAATGGATCTAGCTCGAGTGTAAATTCGAGACTGTGTTTGCTTGTCTCACACTCTATTTTTTCAAATTACTTTCGCATGGTTTATTTCATCTGCTTCCCCCCACTTCTGGATGAGAAAACTGAGGCCCAGGACTTGAAATAATGTGTCCGTGCTCACACAACAAATTGGCATTCAGGGAAAACTCAAACCCAGACCCTCTCACTGTACCCCCCCCCCCCAGCCCCCTCCTGCCCCACACAAGAATGATTACATACCAGTTGGGCTTGACAAAGGAATTTGCATTGACTCATTCCGATGATTTGATTTAGCCTCCTGGGATCACGCAGGTAAACATTAGTCCCTCATCTCTCTCCAAGTATATGTATATGTCTATTTCTTCACCTTCTCCCTGCCTCCCACCTCTCCTCCCTCCTCCCTTTCTCTGTTCCTCTCCTTTCCTTCTCTTCTTTCCCCTCTTCCTCTCCTCCCACAAACACATTTGTTTTTCCTGCAGTAGGGATGGTGTCATGTTGATGGGGTGGGTGAAATGAGGAGTGTCTTTTAAGTCCCTGGAAGCAGATTATTTTCTTATGGATTTTTATTGTTTGGATTGTTTTGCTAGACTAATGAAAAAAGACTCTGAGGTCCCCTTATCTCAGGCCAACCAGAGGATGCCTTCAAGGTTTTGTTTTTGTTTCCAAGCTGGTTCCTTACAAATGCATCCAGAAGGTCACTCTCAGGTCCCCCAGATAGGAGCAGGTAATCAATCACATCCAGGACATCAGCATCACAGAAGAGAATCTCATGAATGGGAGCACTTGGGGAAGGAGAAAGCAAAGTCCCAGAATAGTGAGCTGCCCCAGAATAGCGAGCTCAGTGAAGGTGATCTGATGGATTGCTTTCTCCAGAAGTTTCCTGGGAGAGTCTCAAGCATATTCTAGTTCCAGTGGCTATTCTTCCCCTCTGATTTTTTACTCCAAATAAATAAATAAATATGTACTTGTATAAAAGGCTCAAGCATTTGCCAGGTAATCTGATGATTGCAACTTGGCAAGCAGTAAAGACTGTGTCTAATAGCTCCAAGGACTGGGGCCACATGGGGCCCCTAGGCAATCCCTTCAAAACAAACAGAGGGGGCTTCAGTGTTAGCTTTGCCATGGACAGTCTCTGGGAGCTTTGGCAACTCACTTCACTTCTCTGGGCCTCACTTCCTCAATTATAAAATGATGTAATGAACTAGTTTATTCTCTCAACAAATACTTATTAAACATCTACTTTGTGACAGGCCTTGTGCTAGGAATTGAAAATACTTGTTAAAAGATAGATGGACCCCTGGTCTCAAGTGGCCTCTAAGTTTAAAGGGGGAAACTATACTAATAAAGGAAGATTAATAATAATAATACAGTATTTTTAAGTGTTCTACAGGTACTATGTGCTAATGCAATGGAAGGGCAAAGGTGGAAGCAACTTGACCCAGCTCTAAAAGTCTGTGTGTATGTCTTTCTTATTTGTTTCATTTTGATCTGCCTTTCACACTAATGCATTTTATTCTTTCTTGACTTAGTTACTTTCAAATAATTTTTGTTATTATAAACCATTACCAATTACTGCATTACATACTGTTTAATTGCCTCAACAATTGTACAAGTTAGATATTATGATCACCATTTGGGGTATTTTATTTTTTTAAAATGTTTTATTTATTTTTGAGAGAACGCAAGCAAGGTAGAGGCAAAGAGAGAAGGAGACAGAGGTGCTGAAGTGGGCTCTGTCTGCAATGACAGCAGCGAGCTCGATGTGGTGCTTGAACTCATGAACTGAGAGAGCGTGACTTGAGTGGGAAGTTGGATGCTCAACTGAGACACCCAGGTGCCCCACCATTTTGGATATTTTATATATAAGAATAGTGAAGTTCAGAAAGGTTAAGTAACCTACTCAAGCTCACACAGCTAGGAAGTTACAGAACGGGGATATGAACCCCCAACTGTCAAATTCAAGGCTTATGTTTTTTCCGCTATGTGGTACTGTTTCAGGTATATGCAGCAACTCAGCATATTTTGTGAAAACAAGTGTGAAGTAAAAATATGGGGTCTTTTGTTCAGAAATTATTAAGAATTCCAAGACGGTAACAGTAGAGCATTAAATAAAGCACGGGGCCCTGAACACCTGTTCAGGTCACATACCCATGAGGTCTGCCCTGACAGCCACAATTTACTTTGCAGATGGAATCTCCTATCAAGGAGCCAAAGTATCATAGGAATTGGCAGGCCCAGACCACAGTGACAGAATTTTTTAGTGGTCAGGCTTCTTGTGCATGTTTCCTGATGTTACCCAGAGGGATCAGCCTGGATCACTTGGGCAGAACTTGGGGCTCTGGGCAGTTGCTTTCACAGAGAAGGAAAATATTATATGTGGGGAAAGACAGATAATCTTGGGCTGGCAAGGGTTCTGGCCACACCCTTGCCTTACATTTAGAACCTGACTAGGGGGACATTAATGTAGCACAAATGGAACACAGCCAAGCCTCTTAGCCTCTCTTTTTAAACTGCGGATCAGACCTGCAGGTGTACTCTAGTGAAGAGCAGTGGGTAAAAAACAACAGGGCTTGGCATATGCTGGCTTATAAGCCTCTCTCCTGAAGCACTCAAGGTGTCAGCTCCCATTGACCCTGTAGACATCATGATTGCCCTTTTGGTTAGCAATTCTTAATCAGTGGTATTTAAACTTTTGAAATCATAGACCCATCTATGAAGATATGGAACATCTCCCCAGAAAAAGGACACGTGTACATAAGTATTTTGTATACAGTTATAGACTCCCTGCACAGACCCCAAATTTTTAGATCATAGCTTCCCCAGTTATAGAACCTACAGTATTGGGCCCAGGCAGGAATTTAGAGATTATTTTTGTGAAGCCATCTTACTGCTCAGAGGGGGTGAAGGTTGAGGTCATTTGGGATAATAAAAGGTTCCGTACATGTTCAAAGACTCGCTTCCCTGATTGTCAACTCTTCCTTGAAGTTGTTGCCCCACACCTAATGTGCTCCTATCAAAACAATGTAGCCAAGTGGGACAAGCTAACACCACAAATGGCTGATGTAAAGGACGTTAGGTATAAGAACTGTCCGTGTCCTTGAGAAGCTTGTAGACATCTGGGGGAGAGACACATATAAACAACAGAATGTACTAGAACATGTGCAGTTACAGATATTTGAGCTAGGTTGAGAGACGACAGACAGAAGGGCATTATCAGCTCTGTTTGGTTGGATCACAAAAGCCTCCTGGGAAAGAAGACTCCCGCAACAGGATCTTGAAGAATGGGCCCAGGGTCATGCAGGGAAAGAGCCTTCTGGCTGAGGGGACCGGCATGTACAAAGCAAGAAGGATGAGGCAGGCAGCTTGGGGTATATAGGAAGCTGGACGTGGGTGGGTGGGATTGACTAGAATGTAGGCTATTATTGAGGAAGAGGTGGGAGGTGATGCTGGAAGGGGCCGGATTCTGGGGGCCTTGGACCTACAGAGGAATATCAGTCTGAGTGATGGATGAAGGGGTCTCTTCTTGGGGATGCTGCAAGGAGGGCAGATATCCATCTGTTCCGCATGGACTTCTGCTGGGCGGGGGTGGGGTAGAGATGGCAGACAAGCGGCCTCTCTCAGATCCCTATCACCTCTCTCTTTAAAAATCGACTGATGGGGCGCCTGGGTGGCTCAGTCGGTTGAGCGCCGACTTCGGCTCAGGTCACGATCTCGCGGTCCGTGAGTTCGAGCCCCGCATCGGGCCCCTGTGCTGACAGCTCAGAGCCCGGAGCCTGTTTCGATTCTGTGTCTCCCTCTCTCTGACTCTCCCCCATTCATGCTCTGTCTCTCTCTGTCTCAAAAATAAATAAACGTTAAAAAAAAAAAAATTAAAAAAAAAATCGACTGCTGCCAAACACTAGAGAACATAAGAAGGGCCCTGTAAAGCATTCATGAATGATGAGAAGCCAGCCTAAAATACATCTCTAAGATGCCCCTGAGATTTATTCACCAGACAAGTACCATTCTTCTCCACTAAAAGATGGCTAAATGGGAGGAGGCCTGCTCACAAATACAGAGAAAATATTTTCATTTAAAAAATTTAAAAACTTAAAAGCCTGACCCCAGCTTGACATATTGATGTGTTTCCTCTGCAAAGTCTCACATTTTTTTATTCATTCTTCCAACTGAACCAGTTTAGCTGTAGGCGGTGGGCTGCCTCTGAAGAATTAATAATCAAGAGAAGAGAACATCTCCAGAAATGCATAACTGTTGCTGTTTCCGTGTCACTACTTCTCAGGATTCCCGGGCAGCACAGGCTGAGAAGGAGTGTGTTTTCTCCCAAGGAAATGCAGAAACAAGAAAATCCTAACTTCTGGGCCACTCTATGCAGTCGATATTCTGCCCTGAAGATGTTCTTCCCCTCTTCACCACGAGGTGTCACGAGAACCCTGTTTTAAAAGAAACAAAGCCTCCAAATTGGGGACCTAAAGCAAACAATTCCCCCTAGCGTTCAGATTTTTCAGTAAAAAATATTTTTAACAAGAATACAGACTGCCAACTGTTCAGAACTTATCTCTTGAATAGCTACACAATGGTTATAATTCCTCAGAGTACCTGTCAGTGAGATGGTTCCTACAGGATCACAACAGTTTTGTAGAAATATCCAATGGTAAATGCACATCGTGCAGGAAATTCCATTGCATTTACACGATTTATTTAATAAAAAATAATCTCTGCGATTATTTGCATTTATTTCTGAAGGAGGATGTTTTTCCTTCCTCAGAATAAGTTCAGGAAATGGGTGAAGTGTTCAGGAAGTTAGCTAAATGCTGATGTAAATCCAAAAGGAAGGTCTGCTGTTCAAAAAAAAAAAAAGAACCAAAAAAAGCTAGGAAGTAGTCCTCTCTTTCACTTATGGAAAATGTTATACAGAATTTCTCATTTAAAAGGAAGAGGACTAGGAAAAATGTGTGTGCCCGTGATATCTTTTCCCGTGGATCTGGTCAGGCCGTGAAGACTTTTGCCGATAACAGTTGCCCACAAAGAAAACGGTGTCAAGAAATAAAATCTAGATGGAAGATGTGACTATAATGAAGTTTGTACTAAATTAAGCCCTTACTATGGAATTTGCATCAGCTATTCTAGGGAGTGTGTTTTGATAGGAAACTCTGAGTCCAAAAGAGGTGGTGGGACCCCTTTTGGCACTACATAAACAACTAAAGGCTACCCTGTCCTCACAAGTTCCCCGTCCCTTGCAGCCAGCAAGTGGTGTCACGCAGACCTGTGTACTTCCAGGGAGGGAGTCTCATTCAAGGAAGCCCAGCTGTCCAGGGCTGCTCCGTCAGTCAGCGTTGCAAATTGCTGAGGCCCTTTGGTGCCATCGCGGTCGTTATTTCTCCATAGCGTGCAATGCAGGGAGTGTGCTGTTATCAGGTGCGTAGAGCAAACAGAAAGCTTCTGGCCTTGAAGCACCCGCAGCACAGAAAGCAAAGATTCGGCTCACTGAACAGGGCCATGGAGGACGAAACTTGTGGTGGTTTCTCTGAAAATCGCCCTTTCCTTTCCATCTCTCTGCTACCACCTTCATTCAGGCCTCCATGGTTTCTCATCCGACCTGGCCTGCCTGCCTCCGTCCTGCCTGCTCTCCAGCCCACAGTCCCCGCAGCTGAGAGCTTTGTGAAACACCAATTCGGATGTGAGCCCTCCTTGCCCTGCATCTGGGCCCGGGGGGCGGGAGAAGGCACAAGCTCTCAGGCCCTTGATAACTTGGCCTCAGGCCACTTTCTCTCCTGCTGCAAGAATCTCCCTCCAATTGACTGACTGCCTGCATCCCCAATGGGCAAATCTCAGCAAGGTTAATTAACACACTTATTCCTTTCACTCTGTGTAAAAGAAGAAATGGGGATGGACCTTACACTTTTTTAAACTTCTGTAGTGGGGCTCCTGGATGGCTCAGTCAGTTAAGTGTCCAACTTCGGCTCAGGTCATGATCTCACAGCTCGTGAGTTCGAGCCCCACGTGGGGCTCTGTGCTGACAGCTCAGAGCCTGGAGCCTGTTTCAAATTCTGTGTTTCCCTCTCTCTCTACTCTCCCCCACTTGCACTCTGTCTCTCTCAAAAATAAATAAACATTAAAAAATATATATATATGTTATATATATATATATATAACATATATATATATGTTATATATATATATATATATATATATAACATATATATATATGTTTTATATATATATATATAACATATATATATGTTTTATATATATATATATATATAAAAACACCTATAGAATAGGGTTGCCTGGGTGGCTCTCAGTTAAGCGTCCGACTTCGGCCCAAGTCATGATCTCTTGGTTTGTGAGTTTGAGCCCCACTTAGGGATCACTGACAATACTGTCAACACAGAGCTCTTCAGATCCTCTGTCCTTCTCTCTCTCTGCCCCTCCCCCTCTCGCTCATGCTTGCTGTCTCAAAAATAAGTAAACTTAAAAAAAAAAAAACTTCTCTAGAATAGTCTCTTTGGATTTATAGAATTATGACATGAGAGAAGGAAGAGAACGGGGCTCAGAGGACACAAGGCAGATCCACCTGTACAACCATGGATTCAGAGCGAATATTACAAATCCACATGGCTGCTAGAAAAGATGTTCAGGTGGAAGTGGTTAGCCATTCTGATGACTCAGTGCCTTCAGTGGCACAACATGGGTAAGTTTTAGTTTTACTTTTTATATACTGATCAGTGTGTGGTTTTGATGAGCAGACCAAATCTTAAAAGAGTGCTGGTCTCTGGGATCTGCCCCTTTCTTCTTCCTCTTCCCCCTGCCTCCCCTACACATTTACCTATTGAGACACAAGTGTCATTTTCCAGATCCAATGATGAGATGACAACAGTCTGAAAAACGTTTTCCCATTGTTCTTGGGACTCAGAAGCTGTTCTTCCCACTTGAGGGACTTCTGTTAGGAAGAAATTACATAGTAAATGTGAGAGGAATGGTAGCACTGATCCTTTAGGGGCTCGGGTTAGAGCAGGAATGGGGTGCTACCATGAACTTCTGGAGGGAGACTCCGGATCTTATTTATCTCAGTGTCCCCTACAGTGCCCTCCCAAGACAGTGGCTGGGGCATGGTGGACCCTCATTCAGCTATTCAACAAATATTTACTAAGCAGTAGAAGATTTGTTTTTCCAGGTTTGGAGTTTTAAGCTTGTTAATAACAGCTGGATTCTTTCTCTGTTTTGTCATCTGCACTTTTGGACTCTGAGTTGGACCTTGTCTTTCATGGCTTTTTACAACCACTCCCTCTCTCCCTTCCCCAGCCTGGCCTGATATTCTATAAACAGTAGGCTCTCAGCAAATGTTGTTGGGGAGGAGGAGGAGGAAAAAGGAAGGGAAGAAAGACAACTTAACAATAAGCAACACAGTGGGTAGATCATTCTCAAACCCATCTTTGAGACTAGAGAATTTTCTTTGAGGCTACTGCCTGAGCATCTATCCAGAAAGTCCTACCTATGTGATGGTTCTTGTTGTTACCTTTGGTTTCTTTTCTATGCTGGTTACATTTGTCACCAAATCCCCCTCAGTTCCCCAACCTAGCAATGTAAAGCCCTGCCTCCCTCCCTTCTTCTTTCCATAGACATTCCTGAAACTTGTGCCCTCTGTCAGGCACAGTGCCAGGCCCCGAGAGCAGACAGGCAGGCGCCTTTGGGCACCCAGAGTCATCCTCAGGGATATCAGTCTAGTGGGGAGACGGACACATGGATAGACCATTATAAACAGTGCTGTCAAGGCTCCCAGAGTTGGAAGCTCAGAGGCTTAAACTCACCCATGTATAAGGAGAAGAGTCAAGGAAGTCTTCCCAGAAGAAATGACCTAAGACTTGAGTCTTGAATGAAGAACAGACACAACCTCATTGAAGAAAGACTGAGTGGCATTGTAGACAAAGGGAAACACCTATGAAAAGGCAAAGGAGTTAGAGGCAAAGGGTGGATGAGGACAAATTGTTCTATGTGATTTATCAAGTCCATCTCATGGCTTTATACTGATGGAACCCTCAGGCATTTTAGAAAACTTCGGTAGCCAATCGTTTCATCTCTTAAAGAAAAAGGGACTGATAACGTGGGTTCACAGGGAGATTAAGCACGTCTTTGGGTGAAAACAGGATTGGGTGCTTGTAGGAAACTACGTGGGAGGCTAATAAAAATCAGGTGACTGATGTGAAAGACAATAAATTTTCATTTTTATTCTCTTCCCGGAGTGAGATGTCGGAACTGTTTGCGTGAGGGCAGGTGAATGTGTGGCTTCTCTTAGCCTGAGAATGAGCTGAGAAAGAGGACAGGGTGACTTTGGGAATTTCAGGTGGGGCCAAGGACCATTTTGAAAGCCTTTTGGAATATACCTTTGCATGTCCCACATTTTCACAACATTTAGCAAGATGCTCTCATTTCTCCAAGCCTGCTGCACTGTGAAGGAAAATTGAGGAGAGGTTTATGCTCTTCTCCAAGTGTGGTTTGTTTCTGTTCATAGAACCTCTGAAGACAGGAAGCCAAGGCTGACCTCTTTAGTCAAGAGAGAGCTCAACTTTAAAATTATGATTGCATGTGAAAGCTAAAATGGGAAAGAAAAAAATCAGTTCTCAGGACAGAAATGCTAAAAACCCTTGGGCCACATTCCAGTCAAGGTCCTGGCCCTGCACACAGAGCTCCCATTGGGGGTGGGTGGGTGGGAGACCAGCCAAGACCAGTTCAAGTCAGTTGAGTGTCAGGAATCATGGGGTTTAATCTAGAGGTGTCTAGTTTATAGATAAAGAAATTTAGCAGAGTGATTATGCTACATAATCCTTAAACAACAGAAGCTCATGGCCAGATCTCATTATTGAGTTGCCTGCCAAAGCATTTATCCATTCCCAACAAACTATTTGCAGTAGTTGAAGATATCAGAGGAACGAAGTATGTTTTAGTTTCCTAGGGCTGCTGTAACAAATAATCACAAACTGGGTGGTTTAAGACCCAGAAATGTATTCTCACACAGTTCTGGAGACTAGAAGTCCAAAATCAAGGTGTTGCCAGGGTTGGCTCCTATTGGAGGCTCTGAGGAAGAATCTTTCTCGCTTCTCTCCTCACTCTGGGTGGCAGCTGAAACTCTTTGGTGTTTCTAGCCTGTACCGAAGCTGCATCACCCTAATCTCTGCCTCTGTGTTAGTAAGGTGTTCTCTCCTCTCGGTGTCTGTGTCCAAATTTCCCCTTATAATTAGGACACCAGTCATTGAATTAGGGCCACCCTATGAGATCATTTTAAGTTGATTATATCTGCTAAGACCCTATTTCCATGTAAGTTCATATTCACAGGTACAGGGAGGTAGGACTTCAGCATGTCTTTTGGGCGAACACAACTCAACCCACCACTATGTGTAAAAACAACTAAAACCCACAGGCTGGGTGTGAGACCAGGCTGTCCAACCTGTTATCTCTCTGTTGGGTTTCCCTGGGCAAGTCTCTTGCCCTAAGTTTCCGTTCTCCCTTCAGCAAGACAATGCCTGCCCTGCTTACTCTAGAGATGCCATGAGAATAAGATGAAATCATGTAAATAAAAGTATTTTCTATATGGACAGTGTTTCTACAAGTGCATTATGAATTCATTCCAGATTGTGTTTTTTCCTTAACTTCATAACTACTTAATGAGTAGGTAATGAAATGAGAAACACAGCCTATCTTACAGGGAAGAGAATTTAAATTATATACCTCCCTTCATTTATGGTTTGAGATAAAAGTATAATAGCAATCTGCAGTGAAGGAGAACTGTATTACAGATCCTTCTTCCCTGGGCTTTTTACTTACACCAAAACCGGGTGGTACTCAGGTGAAATTAGGGTGTGGGACGTAATTTAAAGGCAAACCAAGGGGGCCTATGTTCTCCTCTGGGACATCAGCAGACATCTCCAATGGCCGTGGTTCCCCTTCCCTCTCTGTCTGTGTGGTCCTTATTATTTGCTTCCATGACAATGTCTTGATAATGGCTTTGAATTTGCTTTGTCTGATGACTTTTCTGGATCTGGAGACACAGACCACACAATTTATAAAGTTAACTGAAAGGAGTCATTCTCGTGATTGACTGATACGACATACTCCCATATCTATTACACAAAAACAACCATTGTGTGACCAGGACTATATATATATATTTTTAAAATGGAAATCAAAAAAAAAAAAAAAAAAAAAGAAAGAAGAAAAGGAAAAAAAGAAGTCCTTTTACCCCTTTTAAAGAATCATAAAGGTCTAGTGGTAATAGGAAAAACTTTTTCAGGCCACCAGATTAAGTCAAAGGTGCTTGGAAAGTGTGTTAAAAATGGTCACACATATTGGAAATGTCAAAAAGTAGTGTCATGGGATGACAGCTTGGGAACTACAGTTACGTCCAGAGTGTCATGTGACCATTTGAGTGGTACTTATGACCACAGTAGTGATAAATTCTGTTGACCTTGGACCTTGGGGGTTTGCTGACCCAGGAGAAATCCCAGAGGCGAAAAATAGCACCAGCAAAAAAGAAACAAAGAGGCTCTCAGAAAGGCTCTCAATCTGTCCTGCAAACCAAATTCTCTATTTCTCACTGCTGGGAATGTGTGCTTCCTGGAGGCTATCATACACCCCCAGAAATATGCCAAATCACAGACTAGTTAATAAACAAAACTTTATTTTCCTTTAATACAAAAATTAAATAGCAAAGTTTATTTTTTTGTACAGTGATAAATTAGAAATTTACAGTACAGACATCAATGCAGACATACATTTGTACATCCTTAAAAGCAGGGTCCATTTCCTTTGACGTTCAGCAATTTGTTAGGGCATGTGTAGCAGGGGTTTGCCTGGTACCTCTATGTTGAACATCTGAGAGCCCCCCCCAGGCTGGCCTCAAGGTGGAAGGAGCTGCAGGGTGGCATGGGGATCCAAGGACAGGTCACAGAGCACCAGCCTGACTGCTGCACAAGATGCTGAGTCCCATTTCACCTTGTCACAAAGAAGCACACCTGACATTTACTTCACCTTTCCTACAAAGAGCTCAAGGGGCCTTTCATCTTGAGACCTTCTAAAGTCTCACAACATCCCTGTGAGGTAGGAAAAAATTCAGAACCACTTAGATGCCCCGCTGGAAGAGAGCTGGAGAGCAGCCTCCCCCTCCCAAAACACACAACCAAGTTGGGGCCTGAGCCCATGAGCAGGATGTGGAGAGGTGCACATCCTGGGGGAGAAGATGGACCAGGCTTCGGGGGGCAGAGGTGCTCCTGCCCCTCTTCTCAGAAGCCTTCTGAGATGACAGTGGTCATATACTGAATGTTGCAGGAGATCAGGGAGCCACAAAAGCCTGGAGGACATGGCTCATAGAAGACCTCAGACAGGCTCTCTATAAACCACCTGGGCAAATACTGGGAATTTGCTGGTGCCAAGAAGAAGGGAAATAAGGGAAAATAGGAACAGGTTGCTACAGGGCAAGTGGCCTCACCAAGGGGAAGAGGCCTGTTGGGGAGGGTCAGGGTTCACTTCCCTCTTGGTGACAGCCAGTATGCCGTTACTGTGCATGTGCATGTGCATGGCAAGAGGCAGAGGCAGAGAGCTCTGACCAGGCCACAGTAAAACAAAATCCATTATTTAACACTCTGGTATCTGATCCTTGGTAGGAGCAAAATACTCTTCTAGGAGTTTCCAAGATCTATGACCTAGACCCAGAGGAAAAATGATAACCCGGGTCCTTTGCCAAACATTATACAAACCTAGATGAGGACTCTGAACCCAAATACAATAGAAGAACACAAGGAACCGTTAGAGTCCAGTGACTTGACATAATTGGCTGGAAAAGCAACTCCCTCCAATCTCTCCCATCACAGAATGAAATTCAGGATGTAGCCTGATCTTGGGGGCTCCTTTCCAAAGTCTGTTCTGTGGCTCTCCTCCCTGCTTCTGTGGCCACCTCACCAGGAACCAAAGACTGCACTAGCCTGGTGACATCTTTTTAAATTAGGTCTGCCCTCCAGGGCTGAGATTACTAAACTCCTCTGTGTCCTCAGGTCCCAGCTTGGTTCCTAACACAGTAAGCCCTGAATTCAGTGACCAGGAGGCTGAGGGGGGATGAGAGAGGACAGAGTTCAGAGTGCTGGTAAAGTCACAATTCAGAACCTAAACACAGAAGTTTCCCTGATTTGGGGGTGTAGGCGACGGAGTGACTGGGGAGAGGAAAATCAGAGATCTTCTCAGGGAAATAAAAAGTATCACCCCTTCTCCGGTTTCAGGACCCTGAGCAAGCTGCCAGCTCAGAAGCAGTCTCAGAGATCAGGAAACGGGTCTCCGTGGAGGAAAAAGGATATGAATCAACCAAGTAGCTCAACCAGATGGTTCAGGTCAGTTCCACCCTACCCCATGTTCCTCTGCCCTGAGGTGTGGCCTTTATGAAGGAAGATAAAGAGGAGTTTGCCAGAGTGGAGGGTGGACAGTGGTGACTTTGGGCTCTGTAGAATAAAATCTCCAGAAGTGTGACTATAGCTTCCTGCAGGAAGAGGAAGTTGACTTCTGGTGAGGTAGGAAGCTACAATCACACCTACTTATTCTAGATATCAAAGAAAAACAGCCCTAACCTTTTCCCTAGCAAAATGTCCTCAAATTCACCTGTATTCATTACATGGCACACCCAAGCCATGAAGTGCCTGTCCCCGCAGTCACATTAGGTGTGGGAGCTCATGTCTGTTTTAAGCCAATGTTCATAGCCTTCTGAGGGGATTCCCACAGAGATTGTCATGAAATAGGGCTGATGATTTCTGTCAAACCCCTGTTACTGACTTGCAGAGGTTTATGGGATGGACACAGTGAAACAGATGACAATTCAGAGGCCCATGCTCCTTCCCAAAAAACCAACAGCAAGTCAGCAGACCCAGAATCCTCAGTCCACGTCATTTGGAAGGACAGAGCTTATACTGCACGACGTCCCCTTTGGTGCCTAACACAAGGCTCTACACGTGGCTGGCACGCGGTAAGTGTGCTAATAATTGACTTTTTTTTTTTTTTTTAAACAAATACCAACTTAAGGTGATGGAGTCGCGTCAAGGTAACAAGGTAACTGACTCCTCAGCCACAAAGCTCCTTTCCTGAAACCATAAACACTCTCCATTGTCTGGAATGTGAAAGGAAAGGCCCGCAGCCCTGTGACATTGCCAGGGCTACTAATCCCGTCTGCACCAACAGCCACTTCGGATCAAATAGACTTCCCCTGAGAAGGCAAGAGATTTGTAGAAGAGATCGTTTAAAACCCAGAAAGTTGTCAGGCCACGGCTCCAGAACTCGGGTGTATAGTTTCCCCCACGTACTCTTATTATTATTTCATTGTTCACAAATATTGAGCACCTACTCTGTGCCTGGCCCTCTGCTAGGTGCTGCCTTGGGCACACAATCGCGGAAACATTCCAAACAAAATTGCATTACAAACCCCTATAACCTAGCAGTCAGGCCAGTGCCCTGCTGCACCCTCCTTCTTCCCTTTCCTGGGCCAGAGTCTCAGCACAACTCCCAAGACACTGGAGTGGAGCGTGAGTAAGGGCAGGCTCCGCCCTGGGACGCATGCTCCAGGGCCCTGGCTAGCTATGGGAACTGTCTGCAAGCAGCACACGGAGTTCACATTTTATATTTCCTAGGCGACTCAGTCTCAGATGGAGTTCAACCGGTCCTTCTGGGGATCATTTCTCATGCTCCTAGAACCCTGACCCAGAGTCCAGCCAAGGTACTCGGGCTCAGCACACATGCCAGGGGCCACCCGTGCCCATTTAGCATCTGTCTTCAAAGCCCCAAGACTTTCCCATCCAAAATACACAACAGATCTTATATGCATCTTTGCCTCAGACTCCACTCAAGAGCCCCCAGAAACAGAGGAAAGAAGAAAGGAAAATGTCAAACCCTGGGAACCATGGGCATAAAGCTTACAAAAACAAAAAAGGGCATGCTTACTTCCAGAATTTGACCACCTATTTGGGATTTTGAGTCCCTGGAAATGTTTTCCCAGAAAGAAATATGATAAAAGATTTCCTACCTGTTTTTAGAGGGAGGGGGTGGGGTATGAATAAATAAATGAGTCATTGCAAAGTAGTTGTTGAAGCAAAGATAGGTATGAGCTACAAGGAGAGCAGCCTGTGACATTGTCAACAATTTGTCCCAGAGATCTGGTGATTAGAAGGCCTGAGGCAGGTTAAGAGAAAGTCCAGTTACAATTTTAAAAGAATTGCAACTTTTGAGAGGCTGCTAGGGGGTACCCCATTGTGAGGAACATAAAGCATAAATTTTAAAAGCTCTGGATACCTCTGCAAAAGGCAATTAAGACCTGTGCTGCTACAAGTTTGCAGTTCATTTCATATGGTCTACACTTTATTCCTTACTAACCAATCAAGCTCCTGGCTGGCATTCTGGAGATTCATTAAGCACCATATAAATACTCCAGGCCACATTGCCTCCAATGAAAGCTTACAAGGAGACTTTGCCAATTACTAGGAAACAATTATGCACCAACTAGTTGGATTAGCTGTCCTAAATTCTCTCTACGAAACAGAAAAAGTCTTCACTGTGGTAGTAGACTAGACTCCGATAACATTCTTATGGTAAAGGAAAGAAAGGCACTATCATTCTGAGAATGCAAGCTGACCATAGTTTTAAAGTCAGTTGAGTATGCTATTATGTCATGGTCCAAGAATGTGCTTTTAATTGTAACTGACACACACAAATTACACAGCTAATCTGTGTGAATGCAAAGTTGCCAAGAAACTTAACATTTTAGCTCTTCCAGACTGGCGTCTGCATAGATGCAATCACACAAAGTAAAATATATTAAGTCCCCATTGCTCAATGCAATAGGTCTCTGGGGTCGGTAAGGTAAGTCGACTTGGTAAATCTCATTTTCCTCTGAATTAAATGATTGTCAGAAAGTGAATCACCCTTACTTTTCCCCTCATTAGACATGCTGCAGTGCAAAAATTCCTATAAAAATACCTATTTTGAGTCATTAATGTAAAATGAAGAAAACAGCAGCAGCCTAGAACAGGGATGTTGAAATTTAAGAGGAAGAGAGAGAAGAAAAATCCACTGGATACCTTACGTGTGTTTGCACAGTACTCTTGTTTTTTCAAACAATTCTGTTTTATGACAAAGGCACTGAAAGATTCTGACACCACCTCTTGGGAGAGCAATCCACAAAATTCTAAACAGCAGACAGCGCACCACAGAAAATGTTTATGTTAGATCAGCCAAACTATAAAACTCTTGTAACACTTCTCTGAACCCAGTGTTTCCAGTGTTTATAGATTGCTTTGCTATCTGACAGACCCAGTTAGTATTTAAGATTTTAAGGGTTAAAAAAGTTCATCTTTCTCCCTGCAAGTTATCTACTCACAGCTCAAATCCCACTCTGCAGGGAAAAGCAGCATCGCCCTGGACCCTCCTGGAATCTAGGCAGGACCTCCACGTTCCAAGCTGCGACCTGCTAAAGTGATCAATGTTTTGATTTTTCACAGCTTTGAAAGCCTCTAACTGGCTTTTCCATTTTGGATCATTCCAAAGTCTGCAGCAAAATCATTACTTTTATGATTGCTGGGGAGTGGGGGGGGGGGCAGGTGGCGGTGGCTTAAGGGGTCACTTAAGTGTTGCCAGTTGGTTCATACTGAGATTCACTGCATGAAACTTTTTGTCGCATTTTGCACCAAAATGCTAGCATTCCCACCTTCAACATTTGGAAAGTACGGAGGCCGGGTAGCCTTATACCACAGTTTCATTGCCTTTCCCAGGCTTCACCCACCCGTTTCCTCGCTTCTCTCTCTTCACCTTCCCAGAATTCACCAATCTGTTAGAACACTTCTGCCACGTGTGAAGAGTTTTGGCAGACCAAATCCACATGCCTGAAGTGATGCCCACCAGCAAAGACATAAAAATTTTCAACATTTCGACTGCCGTATTGGAGTCATCTGCAGAATACCGGAAGAGCGCCCAGTTGGAGATTTCATAGAAATAACAGGCGATCACACAGGTGGCAGGAACTGTGTACAAGACAGAGAAGACCCCAATCTTGACCATCAGCCTTTCCAGCTTGTCTGTCTTTGTCCCATCCTTTTGAAGATTGGACCGAATTTTGAACAAGGCCACTAAACCTGCAGCAATGAACAAAGTTCCTATCACCAAGTAAGTGAAGAGGGGGGCCACCACAAAGCCTGTGAGGGCATCGAGGTTTTGGTTTCCCACGTAGCACAGGCCGGTGAGTTCATCAGCGTCCACCAGTCTCATGATCAAGATGACAATGGTTTTCACTGCAGGGATGGCCCAGGCGGCAATGTGGAAATAAGAGCTGTGCATTTCAATGGCTTCATGACCCCACTTGAGTCCTGCCGCTAAAAACCAAGTAAGTGTCAGGATAACCCACCAGATGGAACTAGCCATTCCGAAAAAGTACATCAGCAAGAAAATGATTGCACATCCTGTGTTCTTAAGTCCTTCTTGGATGAGAACAGGTTCTGCTGCCTCTTCAAAATCGCAGGATATCCTTTCCCGGCCTACAGTCAGCCTGACAATATAAGCAATGCTATAAATATTATAGCACATACTGAGAAATATGATGGGGCGCTCAGGGTAGGAAAACCTGGAAGAATCGATCAGGAAGGTCAGCACTGTGAAGGCAGTGGAGATGAAGCACAGGCTGGCCCACACGGCCATCCAGATGTCTGTGAACTCCTTGGCCGAGCGACTGTATAAGCCAGCGTCATAGCCACACTTGAGAACACAGTTCAAACTCCTTTTCACCCAGATGTACTGATCCGAGTTGGTTCCTACAGAGTGGCACTCTTCTCCAGGCTGGATGGGGGTCTTGTGAGGTAATGGCACCTCTTCATCCCCTGGCCCTTCCATGCACATGTGGTTGTGGTCATTCTGGGGTGGGAATTTGCTGCAGTTCAGGCTCTCTGGCCAGGCAAAGCCAAATTCCTTCAGGACAGGTTCACAGCGCCTCTTGACCGAAAGACACATGCCGCCACATGGGCCGATGGGGATGTTGATCTTCTCTGTGCACATTGGCACATACACCGAACAAAGGAAGAACTGGAAAAGTAATGAAATGAACAAAGAAAACAATGACTTGGAAGTCTGACCAACTGCTTGCACGAAGCGGAGGTGAATGCTTCCAGGCAAAGTATCTATCTACTTTTAAACCAGCCATAGGGACTCTGTTTACTCTGACCTCAAACTGGGGTGCCTAAAAATCCATGGCTTGTACACATTTCTTCTTTTGGTTCTAGCAATCCTTGTCACAAATCCAGGAGAACAGAGATAAATACATACATAAAAAGGACCTGAAGAGTTACATAATTCCTTTTTGAAAACGCTTAAGAAAATAAACCTTAAAAATTGACTTTGAGACTCCCTGTTTGAAAGAGCCGAACAGACTAATCAAATGACTGAGTAATTTCAGCGATGGGGAGATTTATTTTCATCCTCGTTTCTTTATCACCATAAAAATAAATGTAAAAAAAAATATGTAGATCCAGCTTTTCTCCTGTTAATATACTGTCTTTTCTCTACTTGATCCCCTAAAATTAATTTTTAATCAGTTCCCATACTGAAAGAGAAAATGTCCTAATTAAGACACTGTGAGACCCAAGGATAGGATGCAGGTTGAGGTCTCTGGTCACCAGGGGTTTGTTTGGCCAGGTTTCCCCAATGCATAATAATGAAGCACAATAGGAAAATATAAATGTTAAGTCCCTGAAACTGCAACACCAGCAGGGGAGAGCCCAGTTGCTGTCCTCAATTCCTCCAGCATTGATAAACAGTCTGCTTGGCTCCTTACAGATGTTGTCTATGAAGTCTAGAGTTACAAGTAACTATTTTCCAGCATGTAAAGGGATCCAGTCCTGTCCTTCAAAACAGCTTGGCTGCTTCCCCAGGATACATGTAATTAAAAATATATATCCCTGCAAAAGCTGTTTCTCCAACGAAATTGCCACTGATGTCAGGATATGTGCTGTTTCCAAACTGAGAGCTAGAGGATCGTTTCTTAAGCTTTTATAACCTAGTTCTAAAGTTCTGAAAGCTCCAAAGGGACATTTCAGCAGCAACAGGTCTAATCCCAACCATCTTTCTGAAACCACAATCCAACTTTTAAAGTGACCTATGTAAAAACATGCACCTAGTAAGTAAGCTGTCTGCCTGTTTCTTATCTCTCAGAAGTTACAACCAGAACCACGGATTTCTGAAGTTTTCAGCCTGGAAAACTACCCTCTATTTTTTCCCCCAAGTTCTCTCTTTTCTAAATTTATAAAAATCACTCATAGCCTCACCAACCAAAGCACAACCAGTGCTAACACTTTTTTTCCCTAGTGCTACCACTGTTAAGAATTCTCTTTCAGTTCCTTAAAAAAAGAAAAATGAATTGGTTGTTGTTTTTGTTCAGATTATAATCACACTGTATATGCAAATTATTTCTTCATTTATTGTCGGACGAACATTTTCTCTACCATTACATAAGCTTTAAAAATTTTAATGATTGAAAAAAAGAATCCTCCATTATATAAATTACCTTCCTGGTGTTTGACCACTCCGTCACCTTTTTCCCAAGCGGGGAGTGTTTCCTGCCGTCTAAGTCCTAAACCTGCCCTCAACCCTAAAGATCAGAACGTCTCAAGCCACCCAAGCATTCCATCCAGCATGACCTCCAAAGTCATGCGGGATGACGCGAGGAGGGGCCACTCCGCAGAAAATGGGGCAGTGGTGTTTCATTTACTCTCCCACCCAAAAATATGGGGGAGAATGGAGGTCGTGAGGGAGGAGAAGTTCCCGTCTCCTTATCTCTCCTTCCTTCCAAGTCTTAGTTTCAGCTGGCTGTCCTGCTGGGGACTCGCCCACCGAGCAGCGGCGGCCAGAATCCTTGGCAAAGATAACCCCCTCAGCTCCACTGGGGTTAGGGGCTTGGCCAGACACGGGTGAACAGGGGAGAAAAACGGAAGGGCGGGGTGTTAAGAGTGGGTTCTTTCGTAGGCCAGATGACTTACACAACGTTTTGGCTTTCAGTCCCTGAGAAGGGACACAAAAGTGGGGGTGGGGATGGAAATCACTTTTCCAGGATAGTTATATCCTTCTGCCTAGGAAGGGGGCAGGGGGCTTGGTTTGGCAAGGGCTCCACGGAGTTAGTTTGAGGCGTCCCTGCCCAAGGGGTCCCTGTCCCGCCAGGGGTGGGGGTGGGGGCGCCCACCTGCAGCTGGCTGGAGCAGCCGTACTGGATGAGCGGCGTGAAAGTTGTCAGCTGCAGCTCGGCGTCTGTCTGCAGCTCGTGCCCCACCAGGTTGGGCATCTTGGTCACGTTGTAGCCCAGGTTCTGGCACATGGAGATGCGGATGGGGTCGCAGCGCCGCTCCTCTTCGTCCCCGAAGCCTCGCGCTGGCCCCGGGAGCAGCAGCAACAGCAGCAGCAGCAGCAGCCGCAGACTGAGATCGACGCCCCCGGGCGCCCCCACGACGCTCGGCACTGAGCCCCGCCAGGCCATGGCCAGAGCCGGGGGCGGCGGCGGCGGCGGCGGGGGCTGGTCCAGCAGACACCCCCAGTTTGCACGGGGGCGCCGGCTGCCCGCGCTGCTCCCAGCTCCGGGAAAGAGAGTGTGATAAGGCGCCAAGGGCGACGAAGGGGCAGCGGCCGGCTCTCTGGCAGCTGCGCGCGACTGTGTGGGATATTAGACGCCCGTGGCCGGGGCCGAAGGACAGACTGCGAGGGTCATGGCTGCAGGCTGCGAGCCCCCAACCCGGCGCCGGCGGCGTCCGCTCTGCGTCTCAGCGAATCCCGCCAGCACCCAGCGCCGCGCCGCTCTCACCGCCCGAGCCCTGCGCGGCGCTGGAGGTTCGCTGGGCGGTGGCGGGGCGGGACGGACAGCGCGCCTCTCCAATGGGCGGGCGCCGGGGGCAGCGGGGGGCGGGGCCGTTCTGCCGCTGGCAGGGTCAGGCCCCCGCCCGCCGCCCTCCCTCTCCCCCCTCCCCCCCCTCCTTCCCTCCCTCCCGGAGCGCCCCGCCCGGCTTCCCGGCTCTCACTTTTCCTCCCACCCGGGTCGCGGCGCTCGGGGGCCAGGCGGGGATGGAGCCGAGTTGCTCCCGCCGGGCCAGCCAGCCCCCTCCTCTCCCAGGTGAGAAATGCTCCCAGATTAGTCGGCTCCCTTTCCTTTCCCTCTTCCGGCTGTCACCTCGGCCCGTGGCAAACTACCTATCAGGCAGAGAAACGTACACAAAGAACACGGGATTCAGGTTTACCAAGATTGTGGCTTTAAATCCCGGCTGTGTGACCTTGAGCAAATTGCTCAACGTCTCGGCGTCAGTTTCCTCATCCGTGAAGAGACTCGGGAGGATTAGAGATAATGCGTAAAACGCTTAGCCCCGTGCCTGGTACAGTGCGAGCTCGCAGCTATTTTCCCTGCTAACTTGCTTGGTTTGGAGCCCGGCCCCGTCTCCCCGCCCCCAGACTCGGCCCGACCTGCGCCCGGGAGCTGCCTGTCTCCAGCCGCGAGTGGGGGAGGCGCCCCGGAGCAGCAGACCAGCCGACGGTCTCGCGCTCCGATTTCCTCACCGTATGAAATGAAATTCCACAGGGGGATTCGAAAGGAAATGAGACCGGGACGCTCCGTGCTTCTCGGCCCGCCGCCCTTCCTGTCTCGGGGACACGGTTTCTAAATAAGGTTGGGAGGGTGAGAGGGCGGGAGGGGAGAGGCTTGACCTGTGTGCACAGGAGGCGAAGAAGGCGCACAACCACCGAGGGTCCCCTCCCCCAGCCTCCCGGGCATCCCTCCCCTGCAGCCTGCATCTCTAACTTATTCCTCTTCTACGAAGGGTCCTGGAGGTCTGGGGATCATGCGACCTCTGTTGTGATCCAAATTTCCCTCTCTCTCATTCCTCCCCATCCCACTCCCCATCCCTCGGATGGAGGTTTGTGCTGGTCCACCCCTTCCCTTTCCAATCAGACCAGTGAAACCCTCAGCAGGTGGATTTCTAAACCATTTACTTGTTGCTTGACTGGGGTAAATCTGTGCCTCTCTGAGATTCGAATTGGCCATGTGTAAAATAAGGAAATTCGTGTTTATCCCACACAGTTGTTCTAAGAGTTAAATGAGATAATGCCCCTAAATCATTTAGCACAGTGTCTGGCACATACAAAGTAAGTGCAAAATAGCCTGGTTTTTGTTGTGAAATGAGTCCTGCCTTCCAGTCAGGTCCCAAAGACATCGCCTGCCTGCAAGCCCAGGTCTGACTATCTGGATGAAGAGCTTTCGACTCTCTTCCTGAGATCTTTTTGGCCAACACTTGCCAAAGTTTTCCAGAGGCTTGGTGACAGGGACCAAATTTTTATGCTTTTGTATCCTCTATTTCAGCCATATGGCAGAAATACAAGTCAGAAGGATATCTGCCCCTCTCCTGTGGTGTTCATATTTTACCTTACAGTTTTAGTTTTCTTACATTGGCAACTAGACTTGGCTGAAGGCAAGAATGGAATCAACTTTTCTGGGTTTTTCGCTCTGTACTTAGAATTGTGTTGGGCACATAAAAGTTGCTGTGTCTCCAGCCATCATCACAACCTCCCAGGGAAGGACTCTATTATAGCACCTTAAAGAGATGAAGAAACTGGGGTGCCTGGGTGGCGCAGTCGGTTAAGCATCCGACTTCAGCCAGGTCACGATCTCGCGGTCCGTGAGTTCGAGCCCCGCGTCGGGCTCTGGGCTGATGGCTCGGAGCCTGGAGCCTGTTTCCGATTCTGTGTCTCCCTCTCTCTCTGCCCCTCCCCCATTCATGCTCTGTCTCTCTCTGTCCCAAAAATAAATAAAAAACGTTGGAAAAAAAAAAAAAAAAAGAGATGAAGAAACTGAGGCTGTAACCAAAATGATAGTCAGAAAATGGAAGACCAATCAAACCAGCACCCAAGGAGGCCTTTCAAACATGAGATGCAGGGTTATTTCCCCAGAAATGTTCCCAGCTGGAAATCTACATACTCAGCAGTGGGTTTGAATCTTCTGTGTGACTGTGCTGAGTAATGCAGGAGACCATTGGCCTCCAGAGATGAGTAAATGAGGAGATGAATGAATCAAATGACCAAGTGATCCTCATCCCCTAGGGAACTCACAGGAGCAGACAGAAAATGAACAGACAGATGTACCTCACTGTGGTAAGTACACACGGAGAGAATTGTGGGTAAATGGAGGGTAGAGGTAGCTGAGGTTACAGGGCTGCTCAAAGGGGGATGACTGCAGGAGTCTGAGCTACTCAACGAAGCAGAGTTCGTGTGCAATTGGCACTTCTGTGGAATTTGCAGAAAGGAGAGGGGGCTTTCTTTGTGCTAAAGGTATGTGCACATGGTTTATTAAACGATAAAGTCCATGAGGTCAAGGAACAGCACAGGGCCTGGCACACAGAGGGAACACCGTTAGTGGGGGAAGCAATACTATTATCAAACCAACAACAACGCCTATAGGACACTTGCTCTCTGCCGGCTACTGCCTTACAAGTTTTACGTGTATTATTGCATTTATCTCACACAACAGCGTGAGAAACCTGATGTTTTGAGAGGTTAAGCAATTTATTCAAGATCACACAGTGAGTGGCAGAGGACTCAGACACATGTCTGCCTGGCCTAAAAGTTTATGTGCACGGTATTACTCTTACAGAGGAAACTGCTTGACACATTGCCTAGTCCGTAGTTAGAGATGACCCTCTGGTGATCTGGACTTCTTATTCCTAGCCCTGGCATCCCTGCCTCAGCTCGCTTCAAGCACTGTCTCCTTTGAGAACCCTTGGAAGAAGCCCCTTCCCTGGCAGGAGCTTTTCCTGTCAACAGCTTTTCTTTCTGCATGGAACTCCTCAAAGGTATTTTCCAAAAAAGAAAGCCAGGGGAATCACATTTCAGTCTGAAAGTGGAAAGAAAACAAAGACCATGACTTAGAGCTAAGTCTGAATGGCCTGGAGCCCCTCAGCCTCCCTCTCACATAGTGGTTTACACAGTCGCCAGTCTGCTCCTGGTGACAGGCACGGCATGTTTGTCTTTGTTGCAGAAAACACTTCCCTGAGGGAGTTCCAGGCAGAGGGCTCTCCACCCTGTGATAGGCAGAGCATTTAGGAGAGGAGCAGAAGATGAGGGCATGTGAATTGTACCTTCCACTGACCTAAAGGGCAGGGCCTCTAGGCTCTGGCCTGAGTGCTTGGGAAGCTTCCTCTGTCCACTCTCTGAGTGGGGAAGATGCAGCCACTTTAGAGCTGTGACAAATGTGACTTCGGCAGGCCACTGGGCAGTTGGAGGGCTCTCTATTTGCATCTAATGAGAGGCTGGGTTCTAATTAACTCCTGTGATGTGTTAATTTTCCAACCTGACGTTTTCTGCTCTAATAGATTCTTGTAATGGTTTCTAAATTAAAGGCTGCATTTAAAGACAAGGGTTTAGGTTAAAACCCACCACCTAGGGGGGTGGGGGGCCGTAAACATCCTTTCCCTCCTAAGGAAAGCCTCTCATTTGCAGGTCTTTGCTAACCCAATTAAGTGTTGAAGTAGCCACCCCAGAGCCTGCTTTTTATTTCCTGAGAAACAATCCAACTAATCCATATTCAGTAGCTTCCAAGAGAAGTCTTATTCCAACCACTCATGAAGAAACCAGCTTCTTTGAATATGGACAGAACATTTAGAACTCACAAAGAGCAGTCTTGATAGAAAATGCAAGAAAATGGTTCATTATTATCCTGTTCAGTTTTTGAGGGGAAAATTCACTGGGACCAAAACCTCATAAGGACAGGGACTTGACTGTGGAACAACAGAAGCATGGGGACAAGCCAGGCCAGATCCCATCAGTTGGTATATAGTCTGGGTGCTACATCTTCCTCTGCACCCAAACCAGTTATGAAACAAAGTCATGTGTACTGAGTAAAGAAGAAAGGAGCACTAATCTTGCTCAAAGTTGAGGAATCACAGACCCCAAGAGATTAAGTAACGGCTCCTAAGTGGCAGACCCCAAAGTGTCTTCTTATCACTTGCACCACTAGCCAGCATTGAAGAATGAAGTCAGCAGAGAGCTCTTGCATGTGAAGGAATCAGAACCCTGTTGTTCCTCCTACCAACAGAAGATGGTATATAGGACATTTGTATCCATTCATGGAGATGGTTTAACGTACAGATGGGCAACCACAAACCTGTGCAGGAGGCAAAAAAATAATGCAAACACACTTTGTACCTCTACAACCTCGTTACATTTCAGTATTTGTTAGTCAAACCATTAGCAAATGTTTAGTGATAGGTTATTGTGGACCTGTCACTGAGCTGCATTATGGGAGGTATGGAGACATGTAAAAGGTGGTCCATGCCCTTAGTGAAACCTGTTTATAGTTAAGTGCTTTTTCTTGAGCTCCATTACTCATTGGTATTGGTTTTGGTTTGGCTTGGTTTTTCTCTCTTTCACAGTCCTCTGAGGTCAGAGGCTGTGTCTTCTTCACCGCTGTGTTTCTGAACAGCAAAGGAGAACACTACCTGACCCATTCAAAGCACTTAATAGATGCCTGTTGAATAAGTAAAGGAATGGTTCAGGCTATATGTGCTCTAATTCTTTAGAAAAAGAAAGCCTTCATTATGTTCTGGGTGTAGGAGACCATCAAAATGCAACTTAACTGGTTCCAGAATGATGGTCAAGTCTATTCTATAGGCCACTCCTAACAAGACAGCTTTCAGCTTTCAGAACTCAGATGTTATGCCAACCACTTACCTTCCTTTTCTGTTTTACTGTGCTGATTCTTAAACATTTTAAGGTAGAAAAATGCCTTGGCTAGAATTTTTGTTTGGTTCAGAAGCTTGTTTCTAAACTTCATGAATCAGCCCAAGATATTTTCTTGTCAACATTCATTGGCTAGTTGACCAGTGATCTCATTATTATCAATTGAAGTCATTAGGAATCATAAATCCAGGTGTATCCAGACAAAGAGTTATAAGTCAGGAGATCACCTGTGAGTAGTAAGTTTGTAGAAAATTTGAAATGTGAGTCTAGCTATGAGGAGTGTATGAGTTTCTAAGAGAGCCGGGGAAGCATGGAAAGAAAGCACGTGTAACGATATTCTCATGCACAGCCCTCTCATCTGTTGATACAGGTGAGAAAAGAACAGAAATGATGCTAAATAATGAAAAAGGGTGAACTAGCCACCTGCTGTGGATAAGCATGAACTAGACTAGACAAAATCTTAGAGTGATTTTAAAACATAGCCTCAAATTCAACATTCCTCCCATTGAAGGGCAGTTTATATTTCCTCCCCTTGAATTTTGGAAAGCTTGTGCCTTCTTCAACCAATTGAATACAGTGTAAGTGACACCAGGTGACTTCCAAAACTATGTCATAAAAGGCCATGCAGCCTGTACCTTATTTACTGGGAAATTCATTCTGGAGCTCTGAACAGCCTTTTAAGTAGTCGCTACCTTGAGACCACTCTGCAGATTTTCTAGCTGATGGTCCCAGATGAGCCTGACCTTCAGCTATACCGGGCTAAGTGCCAGAAGTATGAAAGAATAAACCATCTTGGAAGTAGATTCCATGGTTCCAGTGGTTCCTACCTCCAGCTGTTTGAGTCATCTCAACCCAGACATTTTGAGGCATAGAAGAACCATTCTTACCGTGGTTCTTCCAAATTCCTGACACACAAAATCCATGATGGTTATTGTTTTATGTCTCTCTTAGTTCACTTGGGATGCCATAGCACAGTACCACACACTGGCTGGCTTAGAAACAGAAATTTATTTCTAACAGCTCTGGATGCTAAGAGCTCCAAGCAGGACACCAGCAGGTTATGGATCTAGTAAGGGCACATTTCCTGGTTCATAGATGTCTGTCTCTTTGTTATGTCCTCCCACAGAAGAAGGGATGAGGGAACTCTCTGCGGTCTCTTTTATGAGTGCTCCACTCTCGGGGTGCCTGGGTGACTCAGTTGGTTGAGCGTCCAACGTTGGCTTAGGTCATGATCTTGCGGCTCATGAGCTCGGGCCCCATGTCAGGCTTGCTTCTGTCAGCTCAGAGCCTGCTTTGAATCCTCTGTCCCTCTCTCTCTCTGTTTCTCCCCTCCTTGCAGTCTGTCTCTCTCTTTCTCTCAAAAATAAATAAACATTAAAAAATAATTTTATAAAGGCTCCACTCCCATGACCTAATCACCTCCCAAAGCTCTTACTTCCAAAGGGGGAGGTGACTGAGCTAGAAAAAGAATAAATGTTACCCAAAGATGGATAAAGGGACCTTATATTGTCTCTTAGGGAGAAGAATAGCATGTTTTCAATTGCATGAGGGGCAATTGGGTTCTGTTAACTGGAAACATGATTTTGTTGTTGTCTTCACTTAAAAGGTAAGTATCATTTTAAAAAGCATGTATGAGGGACACCTGAGTGGCGCAGTCGGTTCTGTGTCGGGCTCTTAATCTCAGCTCAGGTCATGATCTCACAGTTTGTGAGCTCAAGCCCCTCATTGCCTCTGTGCTGATGGTGCAGAGCCTGCTTGGGATTCTGTCTCTCGTTCTCGCTGCCCTTCCCCTGCTTGTGCAACACACACTCTCTGTCTCAAAATAGATAAATAAACTTAAAAAAATTTTTTTAAGTGTATATGAATGCCAAGTTGACAAGGAGTAGGCTCTGGTAGCTCTGTACTGTCAATTTAGCTATGTTGGAACTCGCTTGCCAGAATTCCCTTCCCTATGTGGTTCCAGATCAGCATTGGCCACAAGAGAAATTGGCACAAGGCTGGGGAGGTGGATGTGAAGCCATGTTTTATACTCTGACAGTGAGAGTTGGGCGCCAGGCACAGTGGTGGTTCATCCACATTGAATGTGCTGGCTCACTTGTCGGCAGGGTCCGCGCTCAGACCTGTATGAGCTCCTCCTTCAGCTTCTCTGAGTCTTGGTCCAGGTGCATGAGTAGCTCCGTAGTTAAGGGCTCTAGCTTCTACAGGTCACCTGTATCAAGAGAAGAGATGTTTAGACAGAGTTGGGATCCAGTTTGTGTGTTCTGATTTGCCCTTGACTTCCCGAACTCTGTGTCTAGCTTTCCTTCTTGATCCTGGGGCTGTCTGATCTATACTGACTTTGGGTCCAACACCAGGCACAGAGGCAATGCCTGGCATAGAATACTTCACTAGTTTCCACAGTTTTATAGGGGGGAATCCTTGTTATAAATTCTTTATTCTACCTTACTCATAGTGACTCTTCCTCTCTGAGCACATCCTGACGATATATCCCATCAAAAATATTCATAGGATGTTAGCTCTGGAAGCTGCCGTAGAGTTCATTTGGTCCACTCCTCATTTTATAAATGGGGAAACTGAGGCCCACAAATGTGACTTGCCCAAATGGCACATACATAATCAGAGCTTAAATCAGTTTGCTAACCTGCTCTGTGACCTAAGTATTTGGCAGATTTCTCTTTGAATTAATGGAAGTGTGACTGGCCTGCATGCACCAGGTCTTATTATCTACAGCAAGCACTTAATTGAGCCCCTTCTGTCAGGCACTTTGTGAGGTGTTTTGCACAGATTACCTCATTTAATCCACATGCCCTCTAGAATATATCCTAAATTTGAATCACTTTGCTCTCTATCTCCACCACCACAAACTGTCCAGCCCTCATCAGCTGTCACTTGGGCACCTGTCTCCTGACAGGCATCTCTCCACCATTGCTCACTGACAATCTCTCCTCTACACAACAAACGGGGAAATTTTCAAACCAGCTTCCACAGATCATGTCTTCTCTGAAATTGCTGGAAACTCATCAGTGGTCTCCTGTTGCTGTTAGAACAAAATTTATGAGGGAGGCCTACAAAGTCTTATATGAGGTCTGGCCATCTTCCCTCACCTCTGGTCACACCCCCTGCCTTGCTCACCACACTCCAGCTACATTGACTTTCTCTCTTTTCCTAAAACATGCCCATATGGTTCTTACTGTAAGGTCTCTAGTTTCTCCTCTGCATAGAATGCCATCATCATTCTCCCCCATCTTCTCTGGGCCGCTCCTTCCTGACAAATGTCATTTTCTCTGAGACATCTGCTCCAACACTCACATCTCATCCTTCCCTCCCATCACATACTCCTTAGCCCTGTTTTATTTCCTTCATGGCACTTATTGGTGCCTGTCATTGTCTGGGTTACTCGCTTATCTGTCAATTTTCTCTTTCTCCTAACTGGAAAGAGTTTCCACAAGTACAGGGAGGGTCTTAACTGTCTGATTCACTAATATACCCCTGGTGCCTAGCAGGTACTCAGTAAATATTTGTTCAGTGAACAAAACTGTATAGTACCTACTGTTATTCTCCCTGTTTTACAGGTGAGGAAACAGAGTCCCGAGAAGGCTGAATTCCAACTTGGGGAGGCAATGAAGCTGTGTAAAGTAGGATGCATAATGGTTAAAAGCTCAGGCTGTGGAATCAGGCGGACCTGTCTTGGAATTCAGCAAAATGTAGCATAGGATGTTAGAACTACAAAGAACCTTTGATAATCAGCTAGTTCCTTGCCTAATCATTATAGTAAAGTTAATCAGCCAATAACTATTTATTGAGTCCTTATAGTATGCATTGCTAAGGTAACTGAAGTAACTCCCCCAAACAGGGAAGACATTAAAGATCACTCATTTATCCCATCCTGGGAATTTCCAAATGCCTGCATTTTTCTGATTTCCCTTTTAGTAGCCCTCGATTTTTTAGGTTCAAAATTTGACTGAATTTTAGGGCTTCCTGCCTTGTTTTTCTCTATTATCCCTTTTGACTACAGTAATCCATACCTGGGGTTTCATTTCTGTTCTAAAACAAGAAGAAGGGACACATTTTAAGAAAACAGTTTTGAGGGGCGCCTGGTTGGCTCAGTTGGTTAAACGTCCGACTTCAGCTCAGGTCGTGATCTTGCAGTTTGTGGGTTCAAGCCCTACATCGGGCTCTGTGCTGACAGCTCAGAGCCTGGAGCCTGCTACGGATTCTGTGTCTCCCTCTCTCTCTGCCCCTCCCTCGCTCGCTCTGTCTCTCTCAAAAATAAAAAAATAAATGTTACAAAAAGAAAACAGTTTTCAGACCCATGAAAACAAACAGTAGCATCTGTTACATGGTTTCTGGAAGGAACCTTTCAGGTCATTTTCTGCAGGACCCCACTTAACAGACAGAGAAGCTGAGACCCAATTGGTGGAGATGACTTCCCCAAGACAGAGTGAGAACTAGATATCCTTTCCCCTGCCTCCAGGACTGTTCCCAGCACATGAGAGTGTCTTCCCTTCACCTCCTCGCTAGGCAAACCTGCATTGTTGTGGGTAAAAAGGAGCAGACCCATTAATCAGACCTGAGGGTTCAGCCTGCTTATACAGACGGCGAGGTGATAGATTGCTCAGTAAAACTGGGCCCTTCTGCTTTCTCAGTTATACTGCCACATATGACCACTTGCACTAAGGATGACGGGATCTGCCCTGCCTGCCCGCCCTTCAGAGTGGCCAGTCCCTCCTCTGCTCCAGCCATCCTGTTTCTCCTTCCTTCTTGTCCAAACATTGCTTTCAGAGGAGTTGTATTGAATGACTTTCCCATTTCTGCTTCTGTGCTGTTAAAGCCTCCCTCGAGGCATGAGCCAAGACATCCTTGCTAATGAAACATTATAATTCCAACATCTGAATTCCAGCATCAGCATGAAGCCAGGGCAATGGGAGTTATGTGGCTTAGAGAATGTCAGAACTGGAAGACACTCTTAGAGACCAAAGAATCTACCTCATCACCTCATTGGCAGATACATGTGATTACAGAGAGAAAAGGAAATGTTAAGTGACTCTCCACTTTGGTACTGCTAGCTAGACACAGAATAAGACTAGAAGTCAGGCCTTCTGACTTCACAGATCAGTATTTATATGAATCATCTTTTGGCATGTAGAACACAAAAACACAGTGAGCCCCCAGGAAAGGGTGTTGAATGACTGACAATATCTTCTAGCAAGGAAATTAGGAAATTCTGTTTCCTTCTTAGAATTAAGCCCTAGCACAATAACTCTCTACAGGGAAAACAGAAGCAGTAACAAAATTTCTTTATCATCCTAGCGCTTATGTGAGAATGAGATCCATATATGAAGGTCCTTATCATCGGCCTTAGAAAATTTTCTTGGCTTTCTTTCACCTGTTTGTTGTGGCATTGAGTTAAAACTTGCCAGTGTTGTACTACTTAAACCCAAGAAGTCACCACTCCTCATTCTAGAGGTAAGTTTTCTGTGCCTCTTAGTAAGTGTGATGCATTGGTGAAACTCCAGGGGCATAATTCATTTTATATTCTAGGTAAATAGTGCCCCCTACAGTTGTACAATATATGGTTTTTTACACTGTGGTGGAGCAGCAAATATGGACAGTCCATAACTTACAATGGTTCAGCTCATGAGTTTTTGACTTTACAAGGTGCACAAACAATATACACTCAGTAGAGGGGCGCCTGGGTGGCTCAGTTGGTTGAACGTCCGACTTGGACTCAGGTCATGATCTCGTAGTTCATGGGTTGGAGCCCCGCGTCAGGCTCTGTGCTGATAGCTCAGAGCCTGGAGCCCGCTTCAGATTCTGTGTCTCCTTCTCTCTCTGCCTTTCCTCTGCTTATGTTCTGTCTCTCTCTCTCTCTCAAAAATAAAATAAACATTAAAAAAAATACACACTCAGTAGAAACCGTACTTCGAACTTTGAGTTTTGATCTTTTTCAGGCTAACACTGTGGGGGATGATCCTGTCTCGTGATGCTGGGCAGTGGCAGCAAGGCACGGCTCTTGGCAGCCACATAATCACAAGGGTGAACAATCCATACGCTTACAACCATTCTATTTTTCACACAGTACAGTATTCAGTCAATTACGTGAGATATTCAGCACTTTATTATAAAATCACAGTAGGCTTTGTGTTAGACGATTTTGCCCAATGGTAAGCTAATATAAGTATTCTGAGCACACTGAAGGTAGGCAAGGCTAAGTCATGATGTTCAATAGATTAAATACATTTTTACTTAACAATATTTTCAACTTTTGATGGGTGTATCGGCATGTAACTCCATCACGAATCAAGGAAGATCTGTAATAGTGAAAGTGCTTTACACACACTAAGTTAAGTGATACTCTAAAAGGTAAGGACTATTGTTATGTCTATTTATCAGTGATAAAGACAAAGAATTGGAGGGAATAAGGTATGTGCCCAAGACTACAGTACAGGACAGAGTTAGTTAGGAGTATTTAAAATAGACCTGCAAATAGCACAAGAACAAGCAAATTAGAGCCAGAAGGATTTGATTGGAACTTCATGCCAGACAGTTTGCTAGGTATGTGATGCTGACCAACTCAGTCTCTTGAGCCTTAGTGTTCATACCTTTAAAATAGGATAATAGAAATTATGGAAGACATTGTTGGTTATTGAGCCAGTATCTTCCCCCAACCCTATGTGCCCAATCCAGACTTTTCTTCCTTCCTAACAATAATGTATCAGGATATCAAGTGCCTCATAAAAAGATGAGCTCTTCCCTAATCTTAGGGCATGAGGTAAATTTTCCCCTTGCAAGTGATTGCATTAGGAATGGGTATATGACATAATTCTAGCTAATGGGATGGATGTAGGAGTGTGCGGGGTAGGTAGGGAAGGCTCATCCCTTGGGACATTTTCCCTAACTTTCAGAAAGGAAATGGAGAAAAATCTGCCTTTTCTTTTTTTAAAAAATTTTTAAGTGTTTATTCATTTTTGAGATAGAGAGACAGAGTGTGAGTGGGGGAGGGACAGAGCCTCCAAAGCAAGCTCCAGCCTCCAAACTGTCAGCACTGAGCTCAATGCAAGGCTTGAACACACTAGGTGTGAGATCATGACCTGAGCTGAAGTCAGACACTTAACCAACTGAGCCACCCGGGCACCCCCAATTCTGCCTTTTCTTACTCCAGCTTGTGGATGTTGTATGAGGACATGATAACTGGAAGTGTTCCTGCCATCCCTCATAACCAAAAGTGTAAGCCAAATACTGAAGATGAATGTATGATTAGTTTTTATATGTCAACTCGATTGGGCCATAGGGCACTTAGATGTTTTGCTAAACATTATTCTGAGTGTTTCTGTCAGGACTTTTGGATGTGTTTAACATTTAAATCAATAGATTGTGTAAAGCAGATTGCTCTCCCTAATGTGGGTGGGCCTCATCCAATCAGTTGAAGACCTAAATAGAATAAAAAGGCCAACCATCCCCTGGAATGGGGAGATTCCTCCTGCTTTACTGCCTTCAAGCTGGGACACTGTTTTGTTTCTGCCTTTGGGCTCTAACTGAACTATTGGTTCTTCGTGGGTTTTGAGCCTTCCAGCCTTCAGACTGACACTACATCATCAGCTCTCCTAGGTTACCAGCTTACTGGCTTACCCTGAAGATCTTGGGACTAGTCAGCCTCCATACCCAAGTTGTTATAATAAATCCCTTTAAATATACGTGTGTACATAGGTATGTGTATATATATGTATGTATGTATATGTATATATGCCTGTGTGTGTGTATATATATATATATACCCTACTGGTTCTGTTTTTCTGAGGAACCCTGACCAATACAATGAGTGAGCAGAGAGATGGAAAGAACATGGGTTCTTGCAGATACGATTGAGCTACTGAATTAATCAACCCCTTGATCTTTATGTCTAAACATGGGGTTAAGTGAGATAATACATTTTTTCTTCTTGTTTAAGTCACTTTCAGTTGAACTTGCTAGTTCTTGCACTTAGAGGCATCATAACTGACCCAACAATCATACCAGTAGGATTTTTGTGAAATTCAATGGTGGTCAGTAAATATTACTAGTCTTCTCAGCATCTAAGTTCTAGTGCAAGACTGTCTCCTTAATAATGATAATCCCTTAAGTGGTATAGTTTTCTGTTGGTCACAGAATGCTTCCATAGGCATTCTTCCTAATAGACTGTGAATTTTGCGAAGATTGAGGCATGTTTGATTTATCTCTAGTGCTAGGTCCTAGCATAGGTGTTGAACGTTTCTTAGGCTGTATCTTTTAATGAATTAGTTCTTCCTTAATGCTCACTTGGAAGTAATTACGTAAGAAGCAGGCAAAGTAAACTTGACACAATTCTAGATGTGTGCCTAATAGTGTAGCTGTTGGTTTTAGACAGCTCGGTTTGGTTCTGTGATTGGCAAACCTTATGTTGACAGTGACGTGCTTATATAGTAACTACTATTATGTAAGTTACTTACTACTACTGTGCTAAGTTGAAGATATCATTAACTTAACAATCCATCATGTGGACATGGGCATTCCCTGACTGTTAGGATTGCTACTGAAGACAAAACTGGATTGCTTGGAATGTCTTGGGTAACCCAGGGCTCTAGGAAGAGCAATAGAAAATGCTAGATGTGATTCTAAAAAGTAAACACAAATTTTAAAGAATTTTAAAGATAGCCATCACCAAGCTGCCTCTGCCTGTTGGAGGATATGTTTATACACTACCAACCAGAAACAACAAAGGGAGAGAGGAGGAGGATCCCTATGAGAGATAATACTATATATATGTTGGGGTAATGGGATGTGGAATGGAAGGAGGTTATCAAGGGAAAGGAAGCCCAGGACTTCTGTATCTTTGGGCTACTTCCAAGAGGAAGAGCTTTTCTAGGGAACATTCAACTCTTTCCCATGACTCTTCTGTAGACTTCATGGATAAAGGAATCCTTGACCAAGGAAGCCTTCTTTAGTCAGCAAGCCTATGAGGAAGACATTAATGATATTTCAATAGCTGTTCCCTAATTTAACCTCTAGAGATTATAGAATCTAGAAGGCCAGGTTTATGGCTCAGGAAATTACATTTTTCCATCAAGTACCCCAGGTGATGAGGTTGGTAATTGTTCAGACCCTACCTTGAATATTATGGTATGGGGACATCTGAGCTAGGCAGCATATTTTGAGGAGACCCCTGGCAGGTAATTACTATGGCATAAAATATCTCTGTCAGGCTTTATTTGTGAGGACAGGCATGTAGGTGGGAGAAGGTGAGTCTAGAGAGCATGATGCTTGGGTCTTCTCTTCAGAAGGTCCTCATGGTCCCCTCTGCCCCAATAAGGACCTTAACCCTGAACAAAGGACTTGCACAATGTCAGGTCTGCTTCTAACCCCTTTTCTGTGAGAATTAGTAAAGTGATCGCCTCTAGGTGGACACTACCTGTGGGGTTCATGGCTTGGTGAGAGAAAGAAGGCTGGATTTTAGCCCTGCTTACACACAGTGGGGCACATCTGAACGCTGTATAATCTTCTTAACCACACAGGATGACCTTGCATTATGCAAGACACTTCTATTAGTTCTCACCAAGTGAAGATCATAATAATCTGAGGATTAATAAAAAAAAATAGCTTTTTGGGGCTCACAAGAGAGCCCTAAATGAACACCATCCTTTTCTCCATCAGGCTCAAAACAAGCTGTATAAATAAATAAGGCAAGAATATGACCTTTATTAGTGAGAGAGGCCAGGCTGATCAGATGCTACAACTCTAGTGCAGAAAAATAGCTTCCTTTTTTTTCACTGGCTAATGTATACCAGATGCTAAACTGACACTATTTCTACCCCCCCGCCAAAAAAAAAACTTTAGGGTATAAATATTATGGTCCCCTTTCTGTGGATGAGGAAACAGAGTTAGTAAGTTGGAGGACAATCCAAACCCAGGCCTGACTTGACCCAAAACTTCTAGCTTCTTACTTGGCAATGCCACTTCTGGAGAACCAGCTGGAACTTCTACAACCTAAAACCCAACTTAGTCAACCAACCATCCTTAGGAGATTTCCAGAGCTACCCTCTGCAGAGCTTTTTTGTTTCCCTAAAGTTCTCCTTTGACACAAGCCAGAAAGCCCTGGCTCTTCCAGAAGATGCAGAAATGTGTTAAGGCCTCAAGCCCTCCAATTCCAGGTCATTCTTCATTGCCCCTGGGAGCACTAGGTCTAATGCCAGCACGGATGTACTATTTTGAAACTGGATGCATTTCTCAGAAAAGGCAGGCATAGTGCCATTTCAAGGATATATTTTGTATCATCACACAGGTCCTTGGTCCCACAGAGCAGTATCACTGGGATCTGCTGCCTACTTATAAGTCTTTGTTTAGCTACTTGAGCATGTTGGGAAAACCACATTCATAGACCTGGAGGGCTATGTTGCTCCCATGGCTTCCATCATTTACAGATATGTCTTCCCATGGGATAGTTGGAAGCAGAGCCTGAGATGAGTTGTGTTCAAGTGATTTATGGAATATTTTCAAGGAGAAACCACACAGGACAGGGAAAGGGGGCCGAACAAGAATTTGGCTTCAGCTCGATCCCGTGGGGAACTCTGAACAACAAATTGCATGACAGCGTTAGTGTCGCCTTAAGGTTAGGAGGCCTGGCTTTTTATACCTCCACGACAGCCAGTTATTGGCCACTAGCTGTGGAGGCCGCATGCATGTGTGTGCGTGCACGTAGCCTCCTGGTCAAGGTGACTCCCTCTTAGCCAGGGGCAATTCTCCAGAGAAGGGGGTAGCTATGCATTGTATTAGCCAACTTCCCAGCAGCTAAGGGAAACTGCTTGGTGCACTGGCTGGTAAAGGGATCTGGGCAGGGCACCAACACCAGTTCTGAATCACAAGACACAAAAATCATTTGAATCTGAGTATTGGTTCATTAATCTCAGAGTTCCCAGAGATTATGCCTCATTCTGTGTTTCTCTCTACACGTGTAATTGGTGAGTAAACCAAGGCAAAAACCACATAATAAAATAGTCTTACACTTCCAAGTAGCTGTGACCAAAGATGATGTTCAGGCAGCAGTCACCCTATTTCCACACTCAGCCAGCCTGTTGAAATATGTAACTGTTACTGCTGCAGCATAAATTCCATTTATGGAATGAACAATACTGCATATAGTTCAGTCTTACAGTCTTACAGTATGACCAATAGGTGGCACCAGAAACACCCACACTTATTCTAAATAATTTATGTATTATGTATGTATTTGCTAAAATTTCAGTTCCACTCTACTTAGGTTTTCCATGTTGAAAAGGCACTCACAGCACTAAATCCAAACCTAACTTGGTAACTTGCAGTTTCCCATTTGCTATTTGACCTCTTGCTTGTAAGGTTGAGTGTGAAAAAAAAATAGGGTGATAGGGCCAGTGAATTCAGAAAGAAAACATCTATTCATTAGCAAAAGGAAGGAAAAAAGACTGGAGCCCTGCATCCTTTTCCTTCAAGGTCTCTTGAGTGTATAAATGCTGAAGATTATTAGGAAATATTTGAATAACAGGATAAAAAAGTCAAGGATACTGCCTCCAAAACATGAACTTTATTCCCCGCTGAAAACAGACTTGGATGGCAACCAAGTTGTTCAAGGATTGCCCAGGCCAGTATCTGACCACAAGGTTGCACTCAGGGAAAGGCCTCTAGCCTCTAGCATTGACCGTTTGCAAGTTAGTTTCTTTCGAAGTTTGGACTTTATTGTTGGTGGGAGGAAGTGAACAGGGGGAGGGGGTGCTGCATCTTCCTTTTTTTTTTTGTTTTTTCAACAACCCAGCATTGGGCTCTTTTCCTATGTAAGGTGATTCCAAGGAGCAAAAGGATGGGGGGAATATTCTGAACTGAGCAGTAAAGCCACAATACACTGAACCGAGCATTAGGCTGCTCTCATTATTTGATCTCCATCCGTGTTAAAAAATGAGGATACTGAGTCTCCCAAAGGTCATGAAGGTCTAGTCAGGACCTCAATCCAGTTCCTCTGACCACAAGGCCAAACTAAATCTAGATGTGCAGTGAGCTCACCCTGCAAATTTGGACAAACCATTCACCTTACTGGGGCTTCTATTTTACGTATAACAGAGGACGCTGGTCTGCATGGCCCCAGCACACCTTCCCGCTAGAAATCTCTCTTCTGAACAGTACGTGTAGAGTGCAGTGTCTTGTGTACTGATCGGGACTGGAGGTGTGGCTTGGCACCACGGCCAGTAGGAAGGGAGGGTAAAGCTCACTTTGATAGTGTTCCAAAGTGGAAGGTGACACGGCTATTATACAATGTGTTAAACAGTCTCGTCCTTGTATTTTGGGGGCAAAAGTAAATACCAGGTCCTGATTAGCCTTTCCTATACCTGTCGTCAGCTTGTGATACTGTAAACATTGTGCCTCTGGGAGCTTTCCTTTCCAAATGAAATGATCCCAGGGTTTGGAATGCCTCTTCTGCCATGCATGCCACAAATTATTTTCACTGCCCTTCTCTGAACCTTTACTATTTTTGCTCTGCCTTTTGACAGCAAGACTGATTAAAGGGAGATTTTTTTTTTAAATTTTACTTAAAGCATTCTTCAAAAGGACTCTTCAAGGATACGTATGGATTCCTTGCTTATATACATCTCCATTATGGGAATAGGAAAAGTCAGGAATGGAGAAGAAAAGAAACTAACCTGAATTGACTGCCTATAATGTGTCAGGCTCTCTACTGTGTCCATTTGAAAACTTATCTCTCTGCATCCTCGCAGATGGGAGGCTGTGTGGTATAATGGTTATGTGCCCACGCGTTTGAGCCAGACAGACCTAGCTTCTCGTCAGGGCCCTGGCACTGCTTTGCCATGCACTTCTGGGCAGTCTGTGTAACCTTTCAAAGCTTTGGCTTCCTCAGTGAGACAACACACCTAGGCTAGGATTAGTCCAAAGTCAGTGCTCCATCAATGTTAGCCAACACCACTACCACCACCGCAAAAGGCAGATCTTGTCTATTTCACACTAGATCAAAAACAAAACCAAATAAAAATAAAATCTAAGGTTCTAAGAAGTTAAATAAAAGTGTTTTTAAACCCATATTGATCTGACCTTATTATGGATATCTGTTGCTTCTTTTTCCCAACACCCCTCCTTACCCACAGAACCATCCTGCTCCCATCCCACGTTGTTTCTCTAGAACAAACCCAAATAGTGGCCAAAGAGTGACCTCTGGAGCCAAATGGCTTGGTTCAAATCTCACCTCTACCACTTATTAGCTGTGTCACTTTGGACAGATTCCTTAACCTTTCTGTGCCTTAATAATTTTGTCTATCATATGGGGATGATAAAATTTATTATAAAGATTAAAGAAGCTAGTACAGGGGTGCATGGGTGGCTCAGTCGGTTGAACGTCCAACTCTTGACTCCACCTCAGGTCATGATCTCACGGTTCGTGGGTTCGAGCCCAGCCTTGGGCTATGTGCTGATAGCACAGAGCCTGCTTGGGATTTTCTCTCTCCCTCTCTCTGCCCCTCCCCTGCTCATGCTCTCTTTCTCTCTCAAAATAAATAAATACAACTTAAAAGAAGCTAGTACAAATGAAATGCTTCTAGCAGTGCATCACACTGTAAGTACTCAGTAAGTATAAAATATTACTATTATTCTTACCTTGTCTGCCTTCTAGGCGTGGGCACATGATTCAGATCCAGCCAATCAGACTGTCGTCTCTTCTTGTTTACCAAGACGGGTCTAGGGCAAGGTCAGCGCAATTTTTCTGTAAGGAGCAGAAAGTCAATATTTTCGCTTTTGTGGGCCAATATGGTCTCTGTCACCACTACTCTGCTTCTACTATTGTAAAGGAAAATAGACATAAACAATACATAAATGAATGGGTGCAGTGTGTCCAATAAAACTGAAATTTATGGACACTAAAATTTGAATTTCATATAATTTCCAGGCATTACCAAATATTATCCTTCCTTTGTGCTTTTTTTCCCCCCAACCGTTTAAAAAGGACAAAACCAGGGGTGCCTGGGTGGCTCAGTCAGTTGGGTGTCTGACTTTTGGTTTTGGCTCTGGTCATGATCTCACAGTCGTGTGATAGAGCCCTGCATCGGGCTCTGTGCTGACTGTGCGGAGCCTGCTTGGGACTCTCTCTCTCTCCCTCTCTCTCAAACATAATAAATAAACTTAAAAAAAAATGACAAAATCATTTTTAGCTTGCATCCTGTCCAAAAGCAAGAGGTAGGTTTGATTTGGCCTGTGGGTCACAGTTTGTTTACTCCTGGTCTAAGAAAGGGGCATGTTGACCCACAAAAGGCCAAAGTCCTGCCATGAGATTTAATATGCCAGCACCGGAAGAGAACGTGTGCCTCTTCCTTTTGGGTGGTGATTTCCATGGCCGTCTTCCTTCCCACACGGAGAGATGCTGTTTGTGACAGGAGAGAATAAGGCCAACAGTAAAAAGAATTAGAGCCATGCAGAAGCAGCTAAGAGATAGAGAAAAAGAACCCCGAGAACCTCCTTTGAGCCTCCAGATCTAGCCACGCCTACTAATTCCATGAGCCAGTAAATTCCTTTTATTTTTCTTCTAATCTACTTTGGGTCAGGTTTTGTTCATGTACACTGAGGGAGTTCTGATAGAGACACATGGGCTTGTTGTCCTCACACTGTGCAATAGTGCCTTACAAAATAATTAAGAAAAAGGCAATAATAATATTAGTGTGTATTCTGTACCCATCATGTGCCAGACAGCTTGGTAAGTGCTTTCACCAGTGATCCCTCCGTTACTTCTTACTACACCCCTCTAAGGTTGGCGTTATTATCCTCATCTTACCGAGGACACAGACACATTTGATGGCAGTAGATTGCTTGTTCAGATCCAATGATTGAAGTGGAATGGAACGGTTTGAAGGGATTTTTAAGGGATTTGAAGGATTTTAAGAAATGGATGGTTCAGGTCTCTTTTCTCACCCACTTCACTCCCCAGGAAAGAATGATGGAAGAGTGAACTTTGTCAGGGCACGCTTAATCCCTTTTCTGGGAAAGAGAGCATGTACTGATCAGGAATCCCCACTGTTCCCTCTGGCCATTCTGGGCAGTGGGGAGTGGCGGTCCTGGAGTTCTTGCCCAGCTGCCCGGCCGAGAGGATGAGCAGCTGAGACACACTGATGAACAGCCTGGGTTAATCCAGGCTGCAGCTTACAACTCCCTTGCAGGACCGATCCAGGATTTCCTTCAGAAGTATCACTTCACAGCAGCTGGCTGGCTTGACTTTGCCAACTGCTTGACCCCTGGCTACACAGGAAGCTTCAGCAGGTAGGACTTGGCCTGCCTGAGGAGCAGACACACCCTGAGCTCCTTAGGACAGAACAGAAAGGCTTGCACAAACAGGGTTTGCATGATACAGGATGAGAAAGGAGCCAGGGAAAATAATCCTTCACATCCATTAACCCTCACCTTGGTACATTAGCCTTTTGAGTTTTGGATTGAGGACAAAGAACTGCCATATTAATAGTGACTACTTATTGGACAACTACTGTATCTCTTTCCATTTCTTATTAAAATAGCTTCCATTGTTTTCTAAGCAATCACTGTGTGCCAGGCACTTTATGTTATTCTTAATCATCTTAACACCCCTACAAGTAGACATGAAATAGTATCTACTATTTTATGGACAAGGTAACTGAGACGACTAGAAGTTAAAAAAATGGTGAGCACTAGGAAGTCAGGGGAACTTGCACCTTGTCTGTCTCTATTTCACCTCCCTGCCAAAGGGGATGAGGGATTAAATGAGAAGAAAGGGGTAATGCGTTTCCAGCCTTCAGTAGTTGGTCAGGATGCGTCAAGTCACCCGAAATAGAAATGGGACTTGAGGCCTGAATCCTTCCTCAGGTTCTGGCACTTTCTGAAGGCCGGGATTATTGTTATTTTTGTGTTTACCTGATGTACCCTCAGCATAATTCATACTTGGCCCTGGGCAGGGGCACAAAGAATGTTTGTTGAATGAATGAGTACATGAGTCCAAGTGTCTGCTTTCTGTAAAACATTAAATGGCTGAGGGGATGCTGGCTTGGTGAGGTCCTCTCTTTGTTTAAGTTGCTTTTGAGAACTCTAAGAAGTTGTGTGAACTCTTAGGGGCATCTACATAACCATTTAGTGCAGTGGAGTAGAATTTACCCAATTTCACAGGTCATTTTATAGGCAGTGATTTACCTAATGACCCCGAGGGGGCCTACGAGTGTCAATGCATCTTTTGAAAACACCTCCTCCTGGATTGCTGAGGAATAGCTTGAAGCAGGAAAAGGGAAAGGGTCTAATTCCACAAACTTTCTGCATGCCTTTTTTTTTTTTTTTTGCTGAACTTTGACCAGGCAGTGATCAAGTGCTAGATGCTGAAAAAGTTAAGCAGAGACCTCTAGAAGGCAAGTATTTCAAATGGGGAAAGAGGGCAAAGGAGGGAAAATTGGGCAAAAAGGTAAAAAATTGGAAATTTGGCTTTTTTCCGCCTGGCAGGCAGGCCCTGAACCAAATTCCCCTTTGCCTGCTCTTTGGGGCAAGGCTGAGTTAGCAAGCTATAAATTCCACTCGTCTAAGTGTGAGGAATGTGGAGATGAATGTGGGGAAGTCTTCGTTCCAGAGGAAAGGGCATGATAGTAGGCCAGCTGGAGATGGAAGACAGAACATATCCCAAGTGTGAGCCAACGGAGATTTGAAATTAGAATCTGGGCTCAACCTGCATCTAGGTTTTAAGAACTTTGTAAATGGATACGGCTGTCAAGTAGTTGGAGGAAATTTTCTAGAGACCTGAAGTGACACAGCATTGATTGACCAAGAAAAATTATCAGCACAGTTATCTGACCATTTGAGTCAATGTATCTTCTTGGCAAAGAAAAGCATTTGTACAGGGAACTATCAGCTGGAGGAGAAGGGCAACAAGAGGAGAGCCCTGCGAAGGTGAGCAGGAGGAGGTCAGCTGGTGCCCAGAGAAGCCCATCTGGCTTTGCCATCAAAGGCAGCTTGATGGAAACGGGTTGTCCAAACAACGTGCCAAATTTCCGGTGGGTTATGGATGATGCCCTCCCATAGAACTCATGGCCCATGGATCCAGGCCTGGAGCTTACTTTGGACCTTGCTCTGGAGGATCATTTTTATTGGGAAGTGTGGTTTGGAATGTAAAACTGTTGAAGGCTGTATCTTTGAAGATCAGTGTTTGCTGGCATAAACTAAGGCGCTCTGGGTTCTTGGATATTTAAACAACTGCCTATTTCCTTACCACGATTAGACTAGGTATAAACAATGACTATGTGGGAGCTAGAAATTCAAGGATGATGACCCTCTTAAGGTTTGCTTTGAGTGGAAGGATTTAAGACTGTACTCTTTTCACATGAACTCACCCAGTCATAGGGTGGGCAAATAGCAGAAAAGGTATTGCATTAGTGGCTGGAAAGTGAGGACTGTGGACCAACTCTACCGTTTAATGTGTGAAGTTGGGCAAGCCATTTCACCTCTTATGTCTCATTTTCCTTACTTTTAGCATGGAGATAATACTGTCTTCTTTTCTTCCCACAGAAGTTCTTGTCAAAGTGAAATAAAGTAATAAGTGACCAATGCTTTTTTAAATATAAAAATCAATTCAATTGCATTATATGAAAAAGGCCTGAGAATCTGCCTTTAAATCCCAGTTCTGTGATTTACCACCTGTATAATCTTGGACATGCTTCTTAGCTGTCAGTGCCTGCATGTCCTGATCTCTACCTCTCTCAAAAAGTTGTTGTGGAGGGGCACTTGTGTGGCTCAGTTGGTTAAGCTCTTGATTTCGTCTCCGTCCTGATCTCACAGTTCATGAGATCAGGCCCCATCTCAGGCTCTACGCTGACAGTGCAGAGCCTGCTTAGGATTCTCCCTCTCCCTCTCTGCCTCTCCCCTGCTCATGTGCACGCAAGTGCTCTGTCTCTCACTCTCTCAAAATAAATAAGTAAAAAAACACAAAAGTTGTTGTGGAGATAGAATAGTGTATATAAAGCACCTGGCATATAGATGTGGCTTAAAAAATAATATTGGCTGTGATTCTGACTCATATCAAGCAAGATATACATGTTAAGTTCTTAGACTAGTACTTAACCTGGTATACAGTAAGTTCTGATTATATTATCACTGTCCTTAATGTTTCTACCAGATCTGAAAAAAAAATTTATAAACAGAATTTCTCTTGCCTCTCGAGAGAACAGCTGAGTAAAACACAAGTAAATCCCCTCTATGCAGAGCAACCTGGCCTTTATTGGACCTAGAGCTTTTCCCACCATCTCCAGAAATCCTGTTCCACACGAGTTTTTATTTTATTCAAATGGGAACAATGAATGGACTAAGCCACTAGCGGTATTTAATGCATAGGAAAAACCCAAACCGGGGATAGGCCTTGGACATGATTTCTCAGCAATAACCTAGTGGCAACCACAGCCGCACAAGAACAATGTTCTGCCAGAAACCTCAAAGCCAGGGTGGTGTCCTTCCACCAACTCACCACAAGAGATTGTACCAGAGCAGTGGGGTAGAAGGAGCCCATATTTTAAAAATTACAGGACAAAGAAACCCAAGTCCAAAATACTCATAGGCAGAATGTATAATAATCTCATAACATCCATAACTGCTAAGGGAGAGCTAACTACACCAGCACGCTTTATGTGGTAAAACAAAAAGAAAACGGTAGGGAAACAAAATTGGTTAAGCTTGCTAGAAAGCTAATAAAACACAGAGATATTTCTTTTTCTAGCCCAAGGGTCTAATGGTTACATCTAATTTTTTTTCCTGCCCATTACATCTTTTTGGAGGCAGTTCTATTTTTATGTTTAATGAGTTTCTGAAAACGTACATGAAAAGTTTAATATATGAAAATCAAGCAATAGCCTCACATGCTTTGTGAGGAATTTTACCCTCAAGAGCTAAAAACAAACAAAAAAAGTGATAAAAGTCCCCAGTATATGTTATAAATGTTTTAATCTTGGATTAAAAATAGAAGCCTGAATGTTATATGATATATGTGATTATTAAAAATGTTCAAACAGAAACATTAAATACAGACAATAAAATTTCTTATCTAATATAATTTTGTACTTCAAATTCTGCTCTTAGCCTATTTGAAATGACATTTTGTAGACATAAGATACTGATTTCATGTTAGGAAGGAGGACTTTTTTTTGAAGCTTATTTATTTATTTTGAGGGGGGCAGAGGGGCAGAGAGAAAGGGAGAGAGAGAATCCCAAGTAGTCTCCACACCAGCGTGGAGCCCTTCGCGGGGCTTGATCTCACAGCTGCAAGATCATGACCTAAGCCGAAATCAAGAGTCTGACACTTAACCAACTGAACACCCAGGCGCCCCAGGAAGGACTTTCCGATGGTAAATTTTCACAGGCTTGGGCAGGGTATTTTGCATTGGAGTGAACAGTCTAATAAGTGGATTATGAGGCTATCAGTTTTCTGCCAAATTTCTATCTTGGATTAAGATGGTGAAATGATCACACAAGTAAATCTTGTTTCTTCTACCTTCCAAAGCTCTTAAAATAGCATAAATGATGATAAAAAGGAATTAGGGTGGGCAAATGTAGCAAAAAGAAAAAAATTTTTTAAATCCAGGACACTCAGTAATTTGGATTTCAAGTAAACAAAGAATAATTTTTTAGTAAATTATTGGAATATTTTGGGCTTACTGTATTTTATCTGGCAGCCACAAAAAGAATAAATCCATAACCCTGTACCATTAATGGAGGATAACTATGAAGAATTTTTGGATTGTATCAGATTGGATTTGTCCTACATTTCTACTTCTAGGTTTTTACCCAATAGAAATGAAAACATATCTCCATAGAAACACCTGCACAACAATATTCACATCAGCTTTATTTGTAATATTCAAAATCTCAAAACAACCAAATGCTCATCAGCAAGCAGTCTTATAGATAAACAATTTGCATTTCTAACAAGTTCCCAGGTTTTGCTGATGCTGCTGGTTCAGGCACTATAACTGGAGAACTACCATTCCAGAGAAATCTATAAAAAATAGATTGGATCAGAGAGAAAGATAAAAAATTAAAAGAAACTCCCAGCTCAGAGTCAGGGTGACTATAAGTCAAGAGTGGTAGGGAGTCCTGTGATAGTTAATTATCAGGATAACTAATCACAAGATAATTAATTTCAGACCAGCATTCAGAGTAGCAAAGCCAGTCATGTCTCTGACCCCACCATCACCACCACCACTGAGTAGCCAGTAGCAGCAGCAGCCTTAGTCCCTCAAATAAAACCCCAAGAAATATCTCTTCAAATAATGTGAACTTTCTACCTGGAGAGGGATAATGATGAGTGGGGGCTAGAGGGCTAAGAGAGATAAATCAAAACTTCCAAAATGGATTTAGAAGGAGTGAAATATGTAAGGCATCTTTGCTGAGGTGAAAAATTCATTGAAGTCCAATGATGCCTGTCAATGAGGGCAGGAGGTAAGAGTGGAGAGGGGTAGGTGTCTTCAGCCTGCCTGTCTTTCCCATGTCCAAGTCACTAGAGTGGAGTCTCTCGGTCAAGGCCCTACCCACTTGAATCAAGATCACAGCCACCTTTCTTTTTAGGGGAGAGCCCTGTTGGGGGAAATAAGCCCCAGCAGCTGCAGAGGGAGCCCACGCCAGCACCCCAAATCATAAAAATATGAACAGACAGTGAGGGATTGCCAGGCATTTGGGGATCTCCAGAGATTAAGAAGGAGTAAGAAGAACAAATGATCAGAGGAAGCAGAGATAACTCAGGGAGCAGAGGAGAACTTGAAGGAAATACGAATTTGTGTAAGTTGGAGATATTTGAGAGGCTATCCCATGCATGTTTTAACAAAAATACAATCACAATCTAAGACTGCCAAAGAAATGTAACAGAAACTCAACGTAGCTGAGCACTGTGTCTCTTACTGTTTTTCTCTTGTTTTCTTTGTAAATAATAACGGCTAAATGCAATAAAATATGCACAAAAACTGTGAAATAGGAAAAGATGTGACCCTGCCAAAGCAGAGCTGTGGGTTGGCAGGTGGTGCAGCCATGGGATACCTCAAATTGCTCATTAAACTGCAAGTGGAGGAAATTCCACACTCTGTGTGGGAAAGGCATTTTAGGGGTGGCATGTATAATGTGCGAAAATCCAGTTGTATAAAACTTGAATATGTGAAAGTTAAGGACCATCTGTGTCCACATTCCACTTGGCTTTCCCCAGAGCTTAGTAATATAAATCTTTCAGCTTAAATTCAAGGTCACCATAACGATAACTAATATCTATATATCACTTTACCACCTAATTTACAAAACACTTTTATTGATTATTCTACTTAATCCTTAGCCTAGGAGGCAGCATATATCCCTATTCTATCCTTGAGGGAACAGTGACAGCCAGCAATTTGTATCTTCCTTCCAGGAAATACAGAGACTGGTCAGAAATGCAATTTTGCAAATTGTTTCCCAAAGGGTGTTCTGCAAATTGTTGATCCTATAGCACAATGATTCTCAGACTCTAGTGAGCTTCAGAATTGCCTGGATAGCTAGTAAAAAACATACAGATTGCCCCTTCCTTCCTGACCCTACCCCAACCCCCACTCCCTGCCACCAGTTTCTGATTCTGCAGGTCAGGGGTGGAGCCTGAGAATTTGCATTTCCCAAGTGATACTGCTGCTAATCCAGGGCACACACTTCGAGAACCACTACCATAAGATATTTTCTGAAGAAGGCATCCCATGGTCAAATTCAGAGGTATTCACTGTGTAATAGAATACAAAATAGCTTTGACTCTGAAAGGAAAGAGTAGGAAAAAGGGTAACTGTACTAAAATAATAGGATTGTGAATAATTTTTATCTAAAAGTTCTTTTCAAATGTCATGAGTGTCCCGCCTTCTAAACTAAAATGGAGGGGAAGGATATAGTGTCCTGAAAAATAAGATGAAACATCATCTACAAATCTTGATGAAATATTCTTAATGGTTTGGGAGAAAGTTTATGATGAATGATGTGATCTTAACCATAGACTTTAAAATAGATCTCTCTCTCTCTCTCTCTCTGTGTGTGTGTGTGTGTGTGTGTGTGAGAAAGAGAGAGAGAGAGAGAGGCAGAAAGAGGGAGAGAGAGAGAAAAACAGTGATTATCTTTGGATTTTGAGCACATACATAATCTTAGTGTCTTCTTTGTATTTGCTACAGTATGTATATTTTATTTACACAGTCAAGAAAATAAATCTGTAAATTTTTTTTAAAGGTGCTTAGAGTTGGTAGGAATCTCAATTTAAAAAGATCCCCATGGTTGTTTTTTTTTAAGACCACCTTTAAAATTCTACCTCTTTTGTTTAAGCATTCTTTCTGATAAAACTACGCATTTTGTATAACGTAGTTCATACAAAAGACAATTTGGGGCTATTTACTAGTGGAAAAACATCAACTGGGATCAAATTACCACAGAACATCACATAGAGGCTGTAGGGAAGACAAGTCTAAACTAGACTGATCTTTTCTTTTTTCTTGTTTCCCATAATTAATTTCTCCTTACCAATTGCTCATATGTGTTTTACCCAACTATGTTTGAAAAGTGCCCCAAAGTTATAGGCCAATTTCTGATATTCATGTGTAACAGAGAATGTCTATTAATTTCAGTGAAAGAGTGGTAAACCCATATCTATTGTGAGATCCTGACTGGAAAAAACACATATTCAGAGAGTGTACTCCTGTGGGACCAACTTCACTACTGGGAAAATAGTCCTCTGGGAGAAAGAACAAACCATGAGTTCAAGATTAGCTGAATTTAAAAACATTTCCCAGGTAGACTTGATAATTTTTGTTTGTTTGTTTGGTTTTTTGCTATGTGTAGCTTACATCAGACTGGAGCTGGTTAAGATGACTACTAATGGTTCTTATTTCTGTAGTATGTTCATGAAAACACCCCTTCATAATTTCAGTGAATGCATATGTTGCATATTGTTAAGTGCCCAATTTTGTCAGAGCTACAGAAAGTTCCCTTCTATGAAAGAGCTTCCCTCTAAGGTGGCAGAAGAGATGAAGACAGATGAAGGACAGTATAAATGAGTGGCTCAGTGAAGTTAGCCCACTAAACAAGGGCAGGAGCTATATCCCAGTCATCTCCAAACCCCCCTGAACACTACTCTACCACATATCTATCAGGGTGTTTGGCAGTTTAGTAATTCCTAACAGATTTTAAAATCTCCTCAATTAAGATGAATTTTTGTTTAAACAAGTCTTCAGTAAGGAGGCATTTCTTTTTTTCCTTATTTCTCCTCCTGCTTCCAGCCCTCAGTACATTTACTGTTCCACCATGAGCTAGTGAGGGAAACAGACAAGAGGAAGCATTTCCTCTTAGGGAAGTATGGTAGCTCGGATGCTGTTGGCCACAAGAGAAAAGCCCACTCAAGTAGACATAAAAAAAAAAAAAAATTGCATATATCTCACAAGATAAGAAGCACAGATAAGGATGAGTTCTAGGTGTATCAGTTATAGGTTCCTTCAAAGGACAAGGTTTCTTCATCTGGCACCTATCCATCTCCATCCTCAAGTGGGTAGCCAAATGGCTGCTGCGGTTCAGGAGGCACTCCCAGATACAGACATAGTGCAGGGCAGGGAGGGGCAAACTGTGACCCATGGGCCAAATCCAGACTATCACCTGATTTTATAAGTTAGGTTTTCTTTTTAATTTTCTTATGTTTATGTTTGAGAGTGAGAGAGACAGAGTGCAAGTTGGGGAGGGGCAGAGAGATGGGGAGACACAGAAAACTGAAGCAGGTTCCAAGCTCTGAGCTGTAAGCACAAAGCTCTATGCGGGGCTCTGACTCACCAACTAGGAGATCATGACCTGAGCTGAAGTCTGACACTCAACCGACGAGGCCACCTAGGTGCCCCCTTTAAAAAACATTTTTTTTAATGTTTATTTATTTTTGAGACAGAGACAGATTTTGAGCAGGGAAGGGAGAGAGAGAGTGAGACACAGAATCTGAAGCAGGCTCCAGGCTCTGAGCTGTCAGCACAGAGCCCTAGGTGGCGCTTGAACTCACGAACTGTGAGATCATGACCTGAACCGAAATCGGATGCTTAACTCACTGAGCCACCCAGGCACCCCATGAGTTAGGTTTTATGGGGACACATCTATACGAGTTCCTTTACATAACATCTGTGGCTGCTTCCGCTCTATAACAGAAGAATTGAGTAGTTGCAACAGAGAATTTGAAAAGTTCTTAGAAAGCCAGGCCAGGCCAGGCAACAGCCAGACTACTACTGCTCATCATTCACATATCCAGTCCTGTGTCTAATGAGCCATCCATCTATCCACCCACCCACCGACCCATGCTTCCACAAACACTCACGGGATGCCACCTCTCTGCGTGGATACTTACAGCTGAGGGGCATGTGCACGTGCACAACACACACACATAGCACTATTTTAAGAGAAAGAGAAAGATCTCAGACACTTGCTTCTCAGAAACTTGCTTCTGAACCGCTTGACCCTTAACATTTCTTTCTTTTTATTTATTTTTATTTTAGAGAGAGAGAAAAAGCATGAGCTGGGCAGAGGGGTAGAGGGAGATAAAGAGAATCTTAAGCAGGCTCCGTGCCCAGTGTGGAGTCCCATACAGGGCTCAATCCCACAACCCTGGGATCATGACCTGAGTTGAAATCAAGAGTTGGACACTCAATCCGTTGAGCCACCCAGGCTCCCCGACCCTTAACATCTCTAAACCCCTGTTTCTTTTTGCTGCCAATCCTTGGACTAATTCTCTGACCTGTCCTCCTCCTTCTGGCTGAAAGTGTCTTCTTCATGGGGCTCCCTTGCTTACCGAGTCTGATTCTTTAACAGGCTGAGACTGTGAGGGTGTAAGGCATGGGGAAGAGAGGGAGGGAGCATCGAGTGGCATCACAGAGGGTCTCCTATGAGCCATGTGCTGATCCAGGCACCCTGCATGCTTCCTAGCTTCACATCTGAAGGCAGTTGCAGGCAGGCATGAGGAACACTGGCAAGCAGCTGAGGAAGGAGGTATAGAAGGATGCTCTCATTAATAGTTATTAGGGAGAGATTGTTTCTCCAATTTGTTTAACAATTACCTGGGATCTTTGCATACTCGGGCTCCTGCTAAACCAGATATGCTTCCTAGCCCTTCTGTTTCCTGGTCTCTCTGAGGTCTTGGAAAATTAAAATTAGAGTGAAACGAGAGATGGCTCTGAATAAATGTTCCATTCCAGGTGACTTATTGTTTTTTTCTTAAGTTTATTTATTTAGAGAGAGGAAGAGAGAGCAGGGGAGAGGCAGAGAGAGAGAGAGAGAATCCCCAGCAAGCTCCGCTCTGTCAGCACAGAGCCCAACTCGGGGCTTGAACTCACTAACTGTAAGATCATGACCTGAGCCAAAACCAAGAGTGAGGCTCATAACCAACTGAGCCACCCACACTCTCCTCTAAGTGACTTATTCTTTTTTTTTTAATGCTTATTTATTTTTGACAGGGAGAGAGAGACAGAGTGTAAATGGGAGAGGGGCAGAGAGAGAGGGAGACACAGAATCCGAAGCAGACTCCAGGCTCTGAGCTGTCAGCACAGCTCGGGGCACAGCACACATGGGGCTCGAACTCACAGATTGCGAGATCATGACCTGAGCCGAAGTCGGATGCTCAACCAACTGAGCCACCCAGGCACCCCTTAGGTGACTTATTCTTAAAAGGACCTTGCACAAAATGTTAACAATACTCATCAATTTTCTGTGAAGTGAAATGTGAAGAGACCCATCATTTATTGAGCATCTACTTTGTGATTTGTATATGAATCCTATCTCATATTCACAGTAAGCCTGTGATATATTGAAATTACATAAGAACAGATTTTACTGCAAAATACAGAAAATCTAACCACAGTGGCTTAAAATATTATGGGTTTAGTAGTGTAGTAGGTGATACTGGCATTGATTCAGCTTCTCAGTGATGACATCTAGTGATGATGACTAGTTCCTTTTTCTGTATCATTAACCTTAGCAAGTTGACATTTAGTCTTACACTTGTCATCTCTTGATTGCAAGATGGCTGCATCAGCTCCAGATATCACATCCACATTCAAGGCAGAATTGAGAGGGAAGTACAGGGCTAGCCACATCAGTCTCCATTTTATCAGGAAAGCAGAAGCTTTCCTAGAAAACTGCTCATGAGACTTCTACTTAGATATCATTGGTCATAATTGGATCACATGGATACCTTAGTTGCATAGGAGGTGGAGAAAATAGGGAACAGAATTGTCAGGGTGGCCTTAGACTAGGGATGGATAAACAACAACTAAATCTGGACCACTACCTGTTTTTGTAAGTTAAGTTTTGCTGCAGCATAGCCACACCTGTCCAGTTATGTACTGTTTCTGGCTGTTCTCATGTAACAACAGCAGAGTTGTGGCAGAGTCAAAGGTCTGCAAAGTGTAAATACTTACTTTCTGGCCTTTAACAGAAAAGTTTGGCAATTCCTGCCTTAAACCACTCTTGAGCCATCACCTAAGCTAGGCATTTTCCTCCCTCAAACAAAACCAGGAGAGCCTCTGACAGCAAAAAGAAGAGGACACTGTCCTTGGATAGGCCACAAACATTGTCTGCTACACACAGCTATTGTTATCTGTTTTAGATGGAGACTGAGGGTCAGAAAAGGTAAGTTCAAATTCAGGGCTCTCTGACTTCATGCTTTTCTGATCATACCTTATTTTTTGTGAGTTTTCTCATCTCTAAAGGAGCTGTGAGATATCCATCTGTTATTCAACTCTTACATGAGTTGCACAGAAGGGCAGGGAGCTAATGGATCTATCTTAATAGGTTCACAAGATAGTTAAGCACTTACTTTTAAATTGTATCTTAATGCCCATTTTCCATTTTACTCTCTTTCCACTACACATATACACAGGTTGGTAGACCCTGATCTACTTTAGGGTAGTTTTTCCTCATCTTTTCTCCCCAGCACTTCACATAGTGCCCAACACATAATGAGGACTAAATATGTTTCTTTGTTGTACCCCCCGCCCCTGACTCCATAATGTCTCATACCATGTAAATATACACCACTCATGCTTGCGTGTATTATGTCCCCAGGAAGGCTATTAATTACATCAGTGGAAGGCTATTAATTACATTAATTACCGTGCACTAAACCTATACAGAATGACTAAATCACATCCCTGCCCCACCACTGGCCCCTTGGAACTGAAAGTGATTGCAATTGCTCTGTTGAAGGGCAGCGTGAGTCACCTTCAGCCTGGCTGGTCAATGTCATCTCTGTGTGATAGCCACAGCATCTATATCAAGCTCAGGCTTCAAACTTGGGCTGCCTCTGTCCCTTCATTTTCTCTGCAACCTTGAAACAACGGCACAAGGGGTAGGAGAGCCAAAAACAGTGTACTCTGGGACAAAGGAAAAGGGCAAAGCTTTGAGACAAAAAGGAAGGCTTTCACAAATTGGTTTTTTTTTTTTTTCTTCTTTTTCTTCTCATCCTTCTCCGTAACCCAATGTAAGGGGCATTGGGAGAAACCACATCCCTTCTTCCCATCTTCCGTTTCAGAAATCTTATGCTTCCTCAAGTGCTCTCTACCTCTCTGGCTTGCAGGTATTAGCCATTTCCTTAGCCTGGAAGATCCTTCTTCTCTCCCACACTCATTCACCTTCATCAGGCTAACTCTTAAAGAGTTACGTTCAAGTCAACTTCCTCCAAAAAGCCTTCCTCATTAGTTGAAGACTCCCCAGAGCATTCTGTGCATGGGGACCTAATCGTCCACTTGTTTGTCTCTCGTATGAGTGTAGAAGCTAACTTTTGAGGAGCCGCATCCGGCGAATTCTACATGTTCAATTAAAAACTAGCAAATGAAAGAATGAAGAAGAGGAGGAAGAAGTCATTCGGCTCCTAACCCTTCCCCTGGGCAGGCCGGGATTCCTACCCACATGTGATTCCCTCTTCCCTGGAGGTTTCTATTTGCTTCTCAGTTTCTGAGAAAACTGTTAACCAGAACAAATATCTTTGTTTGTAGATTTTATCTGCATCCTTCACCACTGGGTGTCATTTTCCTCCATCTCTCCGGCCAGGCACTCCTCTGCTGTTCACCTCAGCTCTTTAAGTGGTGGAGCCTGGTCCTGGACAGAGTGCAAAAGCCACAGTGTAATCTCTTCTTCTTTCAGGGCCACTGACCAGAGGGAACAGAAAAGCACTGATTGGGCTCCCCTGATGCAGACTGGCCAGTGGCTCTGTAGTTTCCTTCTGTGTTTAAAATTCCTTATCTGGCCTTGCTAGCAAATCAGCAGGCCCACAGGTCAATGGAGGATTATCTCCGGAGCTGGCACTTCAAAGAGATATGCACACTCCACTCCCCTGGGTCAGATAGCTGTGTCAGTAAGAGGCTGGAGTAATTGGGATCACTCAGCTCAACACATAACACAACCCATTAGCTGTTTTTAAAAAGCAGGGTTTACTTTATTTTTTCCCATGATAAAGTTAATCAGTGCCGTTATAGTCCATTTGGCAAATAACAAAAAGTGGAAAGAAAAAAATTCCGTAACAATATACTGTGTTTGGTATGACTCGCTTTCATTGTCCACTAGGTCATTTCTTTAATAGTTGTGATTATATACATTTTACAATAAATATGAACTTGTATCTTGGCTTTTTTTCATTTAAAAACATAACAGGAATATTTCCCCAATTTTTCACATTCTTGGATAAATATAGTTTCAATAGCGGCATAGTAAGTATAATTGACTAATTTGTTTCACAGTTTCCTCGTTGTTAGGTGTTTACATAGTTTCCAGTGATTTTTTGTCTGAATTGTTATGAATGTTACTGAACACATAAATCTTTTCTGTATGTTTACTTCTTTCCTTAGGCTAGATTCCTGGGAGAGATCAAATGAGATGAATATTTAAGTTCTTGGCTTATATTGTAAGACGATTTGATAGAAAGACTCTACTAGTTCATACTTCTATCAGCATGTTAGAGAATGCCAGTGTGTTACACCCTAGCCAAAACTAGATAGTCTTCTTCAATATTGTATATTTTTCTTATTTGATAGGAAAAATATCATCATAGGTGTAACTTGCATTTTTCCCATTATTAATGAGAGTAAATATTTTTTCTCAAGTAAGTATTTCTTTTTGGACATCATCATCTATTTATGTCCTTTTTTACTTCTCCATTTGGTCCTTTAATACTGTTCTTGTTAACTTTCATGTTCATTCTGCTAGGAATTTACCCAAGGGATACAGGAGTACTGATACATAGGGGCACTTGTACCCCAATGTTTATAGCAGCACTCTCAACAATAGCCAAATTATGGAAAGAGCCTAAATGTCCATCAACTGATGAATGGATAAAGAAATTGTGGTTTATATACACAATGGAGTACTACGTGGCAATGAGAAAGAATGAAATATGGCCCTTTGTAGCAACGTGGGTGGAACTGGAGTGTGTTATGCTAAGTGAAATAAGCCATACAGAGAAAGACAGATACCATATGTTTTTACTCTTATGTGGATCCTGAGAAACTTAACAGAAACCCATGGGGGAGGGGAAGGAAAAAAAAAAGAGGTTAGAGTGGGAGAGAGCCAAAGCATAAGAGACTGTTAAAAACTGAGAACAAACTGAGGGTTGATAGGGGGTGGGAGGGAGGGGAGGGTGGGTGATGGGTAGTGAGGAGGGCACCTGTTGGGATGAGCACTGGGTGTTGTATGGAAACCAATTTGACAATAGATTTCATATATTGAAAAAAAATTAAAAAAATAAAAGAATTTGGGACAAAATCCCCAGAATTGATGGTTGATAAAAGATACATTAAATGCCTCATGGATTTATCACACTGAGTCACCTAAGTGACGTGAGGGACTAAGTAAGCAGATCTGGTGTCTGAGACGCTCACGCTCTGGTTAGATAAGACTTACTATCACAGCCTGAATGAAAATAAACAATTCAAAAAATTAAAAAAAAAAACTTTAATGTGCATTGATTCTTCCACATATACTATAAATACTGTCTTTCCATTTGTTGTTTTCCATTTCATTTCAGTTTGTTTAGGATACAGAATGAATTTTTTTTTTTGTACTTCAATGTATTGCTATTTAACTTTGTGTTATCTTTTGTGACTTTGAAACTTAAATAGCCTTCCTCCCAGATATTTGATAACCATTCTTTTCTTTGTTTGCTTTGATTATGTTTGTTTGTTGGCTCAAGAGGGTAGTGATTAAGAACCCAAAATCTAGAGTCAGACTTCCTGAATTCAAATACCAACTCTACTGCCTGCCAGCTCTGCAATGTAGGGCAAGTTACTTAAACACACAGCACCTCAATTTTCTCATCTACAAAATGGGGACTAATGAACACAGAACTCAAACATTTGTGATGATTAAATTAGATAATATATGTAAAGCATTTAGAATTGTTCCCAGAGGCTTATTGTAAGTGCTATGTAAGTATTGTCTATTAATATTTAATTGTTGTAGATTTATATTGTTTTAAAATCTATAGAGTTAAGCTCTCTCTCTTTTCCTGTTTTAAAAAATCGCTTATTTTGGGGTGCCCTGGTGGCTCAGTCAGTTAAGCGTCCAACTTTGACTCAGGTCATGACTCACAGTTTGTGAGTTCAAGCTCCGCATCAGGCTCTGTGCTGACAGCTCAGAGCCTGGAGCCTGCTTCAGATTCTGTGTTTTCCTCTCTCTCTGCCCTTCCCCTGCTTGCGTCTCTCTTTCTCTGTCTTTCAAAAATAAATAAACATTAAAAAAAGTTTTTTTACATAAAAAATTGCTTATTTTTCAAAAATTTCTTGGATAGTTTTACTTTCTTGTTTTTCAGGATAAATCTCAGCCATGCTCCTAAAAAGATTTCCACTGAGAATTGTATTGGTCTTGCCCCATCTACTTTTGCGTGGGCTCTACAAATCTGTGTAGAGGCATGGTTAAGAGGCAGTGGTATAGTGGTTAAGAGTAAGAAAGCATCAGATACAACTGGGTTTGCGTGCATCTCAGTTCTGCCCCTTTCTAGCAGTCAAGTTACTTCCCTCAGATTCAGTTTCCTTATCTCTAAAGTAAAATAGGAATAGTAATAATAGAAATTGCCATAACCCAAATGTCCACCAACCAATATGGATAAACAACATATGATACATGTATACAATGGAATAGTCTTTGGTTATATAAAGGAATCAAGTATGATATAGGCTACAACATGGATGAACCTTGAAAACATGCTCAGTCACATATTTTATGATTCCATTAATATGCAATGTACAGAATAGGCATATCTCTAGAGATGGAAAGTAGATTCATAGTTGCTTAGAGCTTGAGAAGATGGGGAAACTGGTGGGTACTAACTAAAGGACACCAGGTTTCTAGTGGAGTCTCATATGGTTTGAACTGATTGATGTATGAAGATTGTGTGCCTGCAGCCTCATTGCAAAGGAGACCAGCAACTACATTGGAAAATTTGCCACTTAAATACAGGAATTTTTCCTAACATAGAAAGGTTATTCAAAAGACAATGGTCAGTCATGATTACAATCTTTACCTACTACAAGAACAAAGAAAGTCCCAGAAAACCCAAAATCTAAGGTGTGGGCAGAGGAAGAGGATCCAGAGAAGAATACAGAGGAGAAAGGATGATATAGATAGAAAGAAAATTTAAAAAGAAAAATAATGGAAGAAAATAGATTAAAGACTTCAAGAAGGAGGGAACAGTGATTAAGAAGGTTAGTTTTATACAGAAGTCAAATCGAATAGAAACTGAGAATTATCCACTGGCCTTAGCCATTAAGAGGTCATTCAGAGCCTTAGTAAGAGAAGCTTAAATAGTAGGGTGAGGAGGAACCCTAACTTCAGTGAGCTGAAAAGGAAATGGAAGATGATGTTATAAAAACATACACTCTCTCAAGATTTGGAGATTTTTGTCTCAACATGTGAGTGTTGTAATAAACATCATATTTAATCCTTTAAAAGCCTCATGAGGTAGGGGCTGTTACTATCTTATATTACAGATGTAAACAGGCTTTAAGACCCAAGGTCATGTAAGGGGCAGATCTGGGTCTCACACCCCAACATGTCTGACATCAGAGTAAGAAAGAACTCAGGCACTGGATCACACTGCCAACACTTATTCAGCTGTGTGTTTTAGGGCAATCCCCATAGTCACTGATTCTCAGAATAGGAAGGAATTTGAACTCTGTTTCACTTCTTGGTTCCACTTCATAGACCCTTAAAACCAGAATATATCTGGCTCCTCCCATCACACTATGTTCATTCCTCTGTTGTATTTGTTGTTGTTGTTTTTAATAATTTCTCCTTCTGGTAATAGAACTCTGATTTTTTTTTCCTCTGAAGATTCCCCTATTCTTTCAATCTGGGTCCACTTGCTTTAGCAGGTGCTGACTCTCTTTGTTCTCAGGGCTGAGCAAGTCACATAGTCTCGATCAATTACAATATGGCATCCCTGTGGCTGCTGTGAAAAGTTTAGGGATAAGCTTGCAAGCAAATCCAAGCCACTGCAACTCACATTCAAGACTTGTATCACACTATTTTCTGTTAGACTTAAATCTGGGTGAATATAGACCTGGAGCTGTGGGAAGTCATCTTCCCTTCACATAAACTCTGCAGGTGAAGCCTACACTTGGGAGAACAGATCCAGAAAGTGGAGAGAGTTGGGGTCCCGATGCACATTTGGATCAAGCCCCATTTAAGCCCAACACCACTTGTCTTTTCATTACATGAACTAATAGTTTTTGTTTGTTTTTGTCAGTTTGAGTGGGATTTTTCATCACTTGATGCCAAGAAGGAGCTAATGCGTAGCTTATCATGGACTGCATAGTAGTTTCTCCTCCAATAGAATGTTAGTCAGAGTCCCCTAATCCTGCCATATTGTTCTTTGTGCTTCACCCCACCAATGCCTAGGATGATGTCTTGTATGCAGCAAGTGTCCAGTAAATGCCTGATGGATTTAGTAGAATTGAGTGTGGACTGATTCTGCAGCATTCTCTACAAGATGCTTCAGAGAGACTTCCTGCTGTCACTTTTGTCTACTAACCACAAAACTAACCTGCAGAAGAAGTTTCAAATATTTGATCTTTCTGTTTGTTTGAATCCATGTTGAACCAGAATTTAGTGTGAACATGTACTTGGAATGCTTACTATTTGCTCCAACAAAATAGCTTGGAAGATGCAGAATGGATTGTTTTATCAGTGGCCCAGTAAAATGAAATGTTTATTTTCTGTCCTTTGTAAAAAACAAAAAACAAACAAAAACAAAAAAACAAACCAAAAAAACAAAAACAAAAAACCAGTTTGTTTTTCTCTGGGGCTTGATTCCTTTTACACGAAGGGACTGACATTCTCTTCAATAAAAAAGGGGTAGAGATGGGAATACAAACTGGTGCAGCCACTCTGGAGAAAAGTATGGAAGTTCCTCAAAAAATTAAAGATGGAACTACCCTACGACCCAGCAATTGCACTACTAGGTATTTATCTAAGGGATACAGGTATGCTCTTTTGAAGGGGCACATGCACCCCAATGTTTATAGCAGTGCTATTGACAATAGCCAAAGTATGAAAAGTGTGTGTGTGTGTATATTTATATATATACATGTATGTATATATATGTATATGTATATACATATATATACATATATAAATACACACACACACACACGCAATGGAGTATTAATCAGCAATCAAAAAGAATGAAATCTTGCCATTTGCAACTACGTGGACGGAACTAGAAGGTATTATGCTAAGTGAAATTAGTCAGAGAAAGACAAATATATGACTTCACTCATATGAGGACTTTAAGATACAAAACAGATGAACATAAGGGAAGGGAAGCAAAAAGAATATAAAAACAGGGCGGGGGACAAAACATAAGAAACTCTTAAATATGGAGAACAAACAGAGGGTTACTGGAAGGGTTGTGGGAGGAGGGATGGGCTAAATGGGTAAGAGGCATTAAGGAATCTACTCCTGAAATCATTGTTGCACTATATACTAACTCGGATGTAAATTAAAAAATAAATTATTTAAAAATTATTTTTGTACAGTCAAAAATAGATAATTCAGATAGTTATTTAGGTAGTGCAGATTTGAAAAAAAAAACACCATCACTTTGCTGTGAATTATCAAACGATTATGACAAACCTAGGAGCTTATGTTCCCTAGGAGCTGCTAACATAGAGTTTAACCCTGAATTAATGTGAAAGATGTTGTTACTTAATGAGATAATGTCATTGAGAGTAACTGAAAGTTCTTGGAACACAGAAGGACACTATGTAAATATAAGCCATTACCACTATCATTATTCATTAGAAAATCTGTCTAAAGGGTTACTCTGCCTACTGGATAGAATTTTCTTAACACTTCCATCTTTGATGATTAAAAAGAAAATCCTTAAGCCTATTTTAATAAAGTTTTCATGTTTGGGGGAAAAAAGGGTAGAGAAATAGGACTTTTTCTATTTATTATTGTGAAAACTTGGCAGCAATTCTGTATTAAAATGTTCATGAGCTATTGCACTTGTACACAGTTTAGGATCTTTAATATGGATTGTTGTAATGAAGAACCATTCATGGCCAAGAGAGAAAGGATCTAAGCCTTTTTAAGGAAAGGAGTGAGTCTAGAAATCAGAGGTGAAGATGAAATTAAGTAGCGTGGTCAATTCAGTGCAATGTGGATGTGGGCTATGTGAGATGTGGCTGAGGTAGGTAGCACGGCCAAGCATTGTGGCCCCTGGGAGTCCAAGAGGAAACAGTCAAGGCAGCAGTGAAGTAATATGGAATCTGATGCTGCTACCACCTCCATCCACATTCCTGATTGTGACTTGTTTGGCCTCTGATCACAGCTGCCTTTGATTTATATATTTATTGAAGTACCCACTAGCAACTCTACAGCTTGGAAACTGTCTCCGTTATAAAAGCATCTACCATTTATCCACCCATTCATCTGTTCATCCAACTGTTCATTCAACTAGCATTTGTTGAGTGCCCACTATGGCCAGGCCATATGCCCAGTGCTCATTGTGTGGTAAGCTTGCTTCTACCATAGAATACCAAACAAAGTCTGTTTTCTCTCAAAAACCTTATCTCAGCATAAACATGCTCACTTACCCTGTTCGCCATGTAAAAGAAAAAGGAAAGGAATGCTTTTTCTTATAATTGGGGTTGGGGTGGGCATTAGAGTTTTGACTGGGGTCTACTTTTTACTAACAATGGCCATGTTGAATACCCATGAACTATCATGGTACACAAGGCTCTCCAGTCTGACCCTGACCTGTTTGACCTGTTTCCTCTCTTACCACTTCCTACTCTCTATCAAAACAACCATACCAAATTTCTGAGCATTCCCAAAACATAGCAGGCTTTTGTAAGCTTCTTTGTCTTTTTGTAAATGCCAGTCATTTTGCCTGGAAAACCCCTATCCATCCTTTAAGAATCCACTCATTTGTCACTTCTGTGACACTCTCAGTCACTTCCTCAAAAGATTAATTCCTCCATTCTGGTTGTCAGTACTGGTTGTTGTTGGAACTTAAAGTCTATCATAAGTTCAAGAAGTTGGAAACCTGTGAAATAAACCACCCATGTAATTCTGAAATGCTAAAGACAATGAATAAAAGCAGACATGAAGAATCACCTAGAGATAGGAAAGTTCCCAAACCTATAGGATTTGACTGTAACTTGATTGATAGAAAAACATTACAACTCCAAGAGAGATTGTTCAGTTGCAAAGCACAGAATAGGAGTCTGAGCAGCAAATGTGCATGTTTCCCATCTCAGGATTGCCCCGGGGATGAAATTCCCTTTCTGGAGATAAACGTTGAATTATTTCCAGGTCTAATAACAAGGCTCTTCCTACTGTGGACAGATACAGGACATTATCAGTTTCCATTCCCACCAGCAACACATTCTTACTGTGAGAAAGATGTAACAGAATTTCTTAGCCAGGCTCACAAAGCAATTATTAGGATTATAATTAGGCTTCCTGTGCAGCTTAATAACAAGGAGCAAAAGAGTTCTTCAATACAATGCTAATATTCTAATCTATTTGACAGTTTCATTGGTCTTTGAAGATTATTAAATCATGCTGGTGTATGTTTTTAGCCTCATGTGCAATTTATTTATCACGAGTCACTGGCAAGCCCCCATCATCCCTGAGCATGGAACTCAGCAAGCATATGGACTAGCGAAGCAGAGGAAGAAATCTTGGAAGTTGGCGATCACTGAAACACAGACCAGCAGTTCTCAACCCTTTATTCCATAACACACATGGTAAATGCTATTCACGTGAACAGTTCCCGTGGGCAGTCCCAGGCGAATATGAATTCCAGGGTGCTGGTTCTAACTCCATTTCTGTCTTTTCCACTTAAGAAAGCATATTAGAATACAAGTGAGTACAAGGTTGCCATAGAGATGACCTTGAATCTGCTCTTGTTTTTAAAAAGCGAATTACTCTTACTGTTTTTGTCCAGCAGCCTTACTCTCCTCTGTCCAGTTTTGAGGGTGAAATCTGCAAAGGACTTTAGCAGGTAAGTGACAGGATTATATTTGTATTTTAGAAACACAAAATGACAGCTAAAATTGAGAATGCTCCTGCGCTATTTGGGCAGGAGGTGATGATGGTCTAAATCAAAGTTGTGGGAATGAGGATGGAGAAGAAAGGATAGATTGAGAGCTGCGTAGGGTAGAATGAATAGAATGGCCAGATATTGGGGTAGGGTGGGGTGAGAGAAGAGAAGAAGGCATAGATAAAGTCAGCTTGCTTGAATGACTGGGAATTGTAATACCACTAACAGGAAAAGAACCATAGGAAAAGGAGCTGGTTTGGGTGAGAGAGGACTTTATATACACTAGGTTGTGGTTCCCAAGGCAAATCCACACATCAAGTAAGATGTCAAAAATGCAGGAGCGCCTGGGTGGCTCATTCGGTTGAGCATCTGACTCTTGGTTTCGGCTCAGGTCATCATCTCCTGGTTCGTGGGTTCCAGCCCCACATCAGGCTCTGTGCTGGCAGTGCAGTCTGCTTGGGATTCTCTCTCTCTGCCTCTCCCTGCTCATGCTCATTTGCTTGCCCTCTCTCCCTCTCTGTCAAGATAAATAAATAAATTTGAAAAAAAAAACATGTCAAACATGCAGGTCTGGAGATTCAGATAGAACTGCAAATATAAATGTAAGTAAGGGTAATTAGATTATTGATCATAACTGAAGTCAAAGGAGTAGTGTATGAGGTGAAAAGGAAAAACAGGTAGAGGATTGAATCTACAAATGGTAACATGAAAGGGCTGACCAACAGAGGAAGAAGTCAGCTAAGAAAGTTGGGAGATGTCGAGATTCATCAGAAGAATCAGGAGAATGGATTGCCTTGGAAACAAAGAGAGGAGAAAATTCCAAAAAGAAGAGAGTGTTCAGTGATGTCAGATACTCCAGAGAAAGCAGAAGCAACAATGCAAAGTATTCATTGCCTTGGCAGTGAGAAGGCTATTGAAGATCTTGACAACAACATCCAGAGTGTGGAGCATGGGCAGCAGATTGCAGTGGGTTCATGTGTGAACATGAAAAAAGAAGAAGGAAGTAGAGGTGATAAAGGGAATAATAATAAATAGTGATAGATAACATTTATTATGTGTCAGGCACAGTGCCTGACCTATAAATTCTCATTTCATTTTATGAACTATGTTTAATTATAATCCCTTTTTATACCTCAGAAACATACTTTTAGGTCATGATCTCAAAGTTTGTGGGATCAAACCCAGTCAGTGCAGAGCCTGCTTGGAGTGCAGAGTTGCTGAAGATCACCCAAGTAAGAGGTTGTAAAAACATGATTCAAGCCTAGTGCTGATGGACTCAAAGCCTAAGACCTTGACTACCACACTGGGGCCAGAAGAGAAGGTGAAGCCAGGGGATATTTTTATTTGTCTGGTTATAAAGGTATAAATGGAATGTTTCTTCTGAAATGGTAGATTTAGTTTTTTAATCATAAAAGTCATGCACATACACAAAATCACAAGGAACTAGTTTCTTTGAATTGTTACTCTGATCTCATGTCTGGAATCAGTTGATAATCAGCTACTCTAGTTCTTTCAGTATCAAACCTTTGCACTCAGGCAGCAAACTGGTTAGTTATTAATATGTGTTGAGCAATGAACTTAAAGTGGAAGTAAGACATCAGCCTCAACTTCTTGGACCCTTAGAAAAAGCAACAGGTAAAATACAGTGAGGAAGAGAGTTCCAGATTCACCTCAGTGTTTCTGACCTAAGCTGAAGGTGGCCCAGAAAGGTATTTAAAATTTTTTTCATGTTTATTTATTTTATTTTGAGAGAGACAGAGAGAGAGAGAGAGAGAGAGAGAGAGAGAGAGCATGATCAGGGGCAGGCAGAGAGAGGGAGAGAGAGAGAATCCCAAGAAGGCTCTACAGTGTCAGCACAGAGCTCGATGTGGGGCTTGAACCCACAAACCATGAGATTGTGACCTGAGCCAAAATCAAGAGTCAGATGCCCAAGTGCCCCTGCCCAGAAAGGTATTTTGATTAGTGTTCCTGTGGGGATTCAAGTCCATTCTCAAGGTGGCCTTGGAGACTGTTTCACACTCGGACTCTGGGTTCTCCAGATTCAATCTAGAAAGACCTGAATTCTCAATTTTATTGAGAAATTAGACTTCCAGAGATCTCTGGGTTTCATGGATTGCCCATTATATGCCACCTATGTGGCAGATGTTCTGAGTGTATAAAGCTAGCTGATGATAATAAAGAGGAAGATACTGTACCATTGGAAAGTCCAATATTACTCTCCCCAGAATTATTCAAGAATTCAAAACATTTCCATGATCCAGAGGGTCATAACCCTCTTCCAGAAGCCAGGTTGAGAAAGCTGGTGAGCTAATGTGAACCTCAAAGAGAAAGGGTCAGAGACCCTTTCTTCTCTTCTCTTCACTTTGTCCTAGGGCTGCCTTCTTGTACAATTCTAGGGACATCATTTATATTGACCATTTATATTATTCAGAAGGAAGGATATCCCTTGAAGCACATCTCCAAAGAATATTTACTTTCATCACAACAGATTACAATATGGGGGCACCTGGGTGTCTCAGTCAATTGAGCGTCCGACTCTTGATTTTGGCTCAGGTCATGATCTCAAAGTTCGTGGGATCAAACCCAGCACAGAGCCTGTCAGTGCAGAGCCTGCTTGGGTTTTTCTCTCTCACTCTCTCTCTGCCCCTCCCTTGCTCAAGTGCATACACTCTCTTTCTCTCAAAACAAACAAACAAACAAACAAACAAACAAACAAACCCCAACCAGATTACACTATGAATGGTGCCCCCTGGTGTTGTGCAACTCAGCACCAACTTTCCTACCTAACCCTAATCCCAGCTTTCTATTCAAGAGGAATGAGAAAGAACAGATATTTCAAGACTAAGACAACCTATTATTCCTTCTTCCAAGGCAGTAGGTCTCTTGTCATTGCAAAACTAAGAAGTGACTCTTGTGGGGTGCCTGGGTGGCTCTGTTGGTTAAGCAACTGACTTCGGCTCAGGTCATGAACTCATGGTTTGTGAGTTCAGCTCAGGTCATGAGCTCATGGTTTGTGAGTTCGAGCCCACATAGGGCTCTGTGCTGACAGCTAGGAACCTGGAGCCTGCTTCAGATTCCGTGTGTCCCTTGCTCTGCCCCTCCCCTGCTCAAGCTCTGTCTGTCTCTCTCTGTCTCAAAAATAAACATTAAAAGAAAAAAAGAAGTGACTCTTGCAAAACAAGTGACTCTTGCAAAACAAAGATCTTTTCAAAGTGATTTTCTGAAGCTTGTTTTTATTTTATCTTTTTAAAATGTTTTTAACATTTATTCATTTTTTGAGAGACAGAGACAGAGCGTGAATGGGGGAGCGGCAGAGAGAGAGGGAGACAAAGAATCCGAAGAGACTCCAGGCTCTGAACTGATAGCACAGAGTCCATTGTGGGGCTGGAACCGACGGACTGTGAGATCATGACCTGAGCCGAAGTCGGATGCCCCACCGACTGAGCCACCCAGGTGCTCCTGAAGCTTGTTTTTAAAAAATAAGATATTTTCTGCTCCTTCAGGCACCTTCATTACACAAAAAATAATAGCTACCATTTATTCAGCGGATGTGGCACAAATACTTTATATGCATTATCTCTTTTTTCTTGAGATAGAATTCTGACTCTAATAGTGGAGTTAAAATGTACAGAAATGAGAATGCAAGGTAGAATGTGTAAAAAATTACGTGAGTGAGGTATAAAGCACCAAGAGAGCCTAGAGGAGGTGGGATTATTTCCAGTCAGAGAGGCTCATTCAGTCAACATTCAGTATGTAATTATTGCATGACTTTTACATCCTGGTCTCAAGAATCTTACAGACCATGGGGGGAAAGGACGAAGAAACAGATCATCTTGACAGTGTCATGTCATCTGATGACTGCAATCTGGCCATCAGGGCAGGCTCCTTGGAAGAGGGGGCATATGAGCTATAGCATTGAAGGTTTGGGGAGCTTCTAAACAGACAAAGATAGGGATGTCTGATATCCCAGGGTGGCACCTGGATCTCATTACAACAGCTCCATCCTCTAGAAGAGGAAGAGAAACAAGGGGTTGTTAACTTCCCATTCAATTCTCCTCCAAGGCCCTAATTTTGAAGCCTTTAATGGTAACCAGTCCTTCCCCTTTGTGCAACTGGCTTTCCTCCCATGGAAGATTGCACTGCACTTTCCCCTACTTAGCGCCATTCAGCCTGTGACCTCCTCTCCAATTTACCAATCGTGATTCACATCCTCCACCTTTTCTCCCACTGAGAAGAAACAGCCCACTTTTGGACTTTCAAACCTCCTGGAAAAAGGCCAAGCTTCCATAAACTCCAGAATATTATTGTGTGAATTAAAATATTCACATGGTATTAACCATGCAGTTACTCCAACATTTATTTTGGAAAATATTACATTTGGAAAATGGGAAGTATTCCAGAGCATTCTCTTACCTTGAAATATCAGTAGACACAAGGGGATTTAAGGATCATTTCTTGCTCAAAAGTTATAAAAGAATCTGTACAATTAGATACATAAAATTGCCTTAAATAACATTAGTTAAGGGCTCTGGGGCTTAAAAAATGCCTATAGAATATTTGTGGAGAAATTTGGGGCAAAAGGCTGCAATTCTAACTCACTGAAGCAAGCTTTCAAAACGCCTTTGAGTTAAATCCCAGTTGGCTCTTATTGTACATTTCTCTTCCAATCACTGATGATTAGACCTTGCTCAGTTGCACATTTTCCAAGATCTTACATGCTTCAAACTCTGTCCCTCTGGCTACAAGAGGCAAAGCAGTCTAGAGCCCTAGTGAGAACTATATCTAAACCTCAAGCCCCAGAGACTTAGGGGCCCAGTGGGCTAATCGTGTTTCCCTTACTCTCCTCTCTTTTCCATCTGTTTCTTCTCAGTTTGGTTTTGTAACGCTAAAGTCACAAGAGAAGAGTGCCAGGGGTCAGCTGTCCCAAAGGGATCTTACTTATGCACCTCTGTCTTTAATGTGGCTCGGCTCCCATTGCCTACGATATGTTTGCAGTGGCTATGATACAAGTGAGATTGGAGGGCACTGAGGAAAAAGGTCAGGAGTAATGGACAGGTTGCAGTCCTTCTTGTGTGTTCTTTCAGCCTTTGAAATTTGATAATTCTTGAGATACAACATTGTCCATGATCCCATTTATGAGAAAGAAGACCCACCCCCGCCAAACACACATGTGTGAGTGTGTGTGTGTGTGTGTGTGTGTAAATGAATAAAGAACAAGTAGGACATATGCCAACACACAACAACGGTTACCTCTGAGAAAGGAAGTGTAAATAGGTAAGAGCACACCACTGATTTACATATGTCACCTTTTTACATTGACATTTTATTTGTGTAGTGTGTAAATAAACATAAAGAAAAATGATTACAATAAAGTAAAAATGTGTTTTTAAAAACAACTAAGTAAGATTCTTTATAGTGATATAGAAGGCTACCCAAGAAATGTTAAATTAAAAATAGCAAGTTTAAGTGGTAAATATCCTAAGTTCTATTTTGGGGAAAGATGTAAACATACACACACATAATTGGTAGTCTGTGCATAGAAAACATTCTGAAGAAGATATACCAAATTATTGCTGTGGTTATGTCTGGGAGATGGAGATGCAGGCAGGCATTGTAATTTTCTACACTGGATAGTCTCTAGAATATTTAAAATTTTCAATATTAGCATTTATTGATTTTCCTAACAAGCTGGCTGATGTAGGATTATGCCCTTTTCCTAGATATTGCCCTCACGAGACTAGCTGTTTCAACGGACCAACATGTAATGCTGTGTTGACTGATCTGAACAACTAACTCACATCCCAATTCAAATGATACTGTTCGTGGCAGGTTCTGGTTTAATAAAGATCCCAGCTTTTACCTGTTCTTACCTTAAATAAACAGGTCCTTCTGCTACAAGTTCCCTCTTCCTCTTCTCCTGGTAAACTTCTTTTTTTAAAAAAAAACTTTATGATTTTTTTTTGAGAGAGAGAGGGAGAAGGAGAGGGAAAGGGAGAGAGAGAGAGGGAGAGGGAGAGAGAGAGGGAGAGAGAGAGAGAGAGAGAGAGAGAGAGAGAGAGAATCCTATGACCCCAGGATCATGACCTGAGCCACAATCAAGAGTCAGACACATAACAGACTGAGCCACCCAGGTGCCCCTATTTATCCTTTACAAGCCACTCAACTATTAGCTTTCTCCAACTCCCCAGGTAGAATGACTAATTTCCACTTTGCCCTCATAGCATTTACACATTTCCCCATTTCCACGAGTTACTCCATGTATGCTAGTTCCTTTTCTCAATCTCTGTCTCCTCTTCTGGATTGTTAGCTCCTCAGAGCAGGGATAGTATCTTATTTTCTATGTATCTATGTTTCTATGTTTCTATGTATCTGTCTCATGGACAGATTTACTAAGTAAATAATTTACTAAGTAAATAATAAAATTATTTAGTAAATAATTAATGTTAAAATGGTTGGTTTCTGCAGCATAAGCTTCCTAGTATAAGTATATGGCTTCCTAGTATAAGAGTTGTAAATCTAGTGGACCCCAAACATGGCTATTATTAGAATCTCCTGAGGGAGCATTTAAAAACACAGGTACTGATGTTCCACCAGAGCTATTCTTAATTCAGATCTCCCAGATGATTCTTTCTTTCTCTGCCTCTTCCCTCTCCTCTTTCCATTGTTTTCCTTCCTAAACAATTCAGTCCAGTGCCATTAACTGGACCTGAACAAGGTAGACATTCATATGGTGGTGGGGAGATGGAGACCCAGGGTGGGGTGATAAAACCTAAGCTGGATGAATAGTGCACCTGGGTGGGAGGGTGATGTCAGATCCAGTTACCTGGATGGTATGGATGTCAGAGCCTCAGCAGAGTGAGAAGGGCATTCACAGAGGATGATGCAGTGGGGGCCTGGGAAGGAGCATCAGAGCCTAACAGAGTCAGGAGGGTATCCCCATGGGGTGTCCAGGCAAGATGAGAGGTTGTGTCTCAGTGCAGCATCTTCCTGTTTGGATGAAGTGTCAGAGCCCCAGAAGCATGAGGAGGGAACCATATAGGTGTTGGGGACCAGGGTAAGAAAAAATTAGTAAGTAAGTAAATAAGTAAATTTATTGATGGGAATTCTCTTACTATTGGACAGTTACAAATATGGAAGAGGAGGAAACTAGAATGAATCTTACAGTGTAAGATTGTCATTGGAGGCTTTCATGGTTTTCAATATAAAAATAAATAAAGAAATAAGTATAGATGTAAATAGTGTGTATGTGCAAATATATACAAATATGTATGTGTGTATATATATGCATATTTATGTGTGTATCTGTGTACATTTATACATATATATATATCTGTGTGTGTATATATACACACTGACCTCACTGACCTCACTGACCTCCTAAATGGTCAGTGTATACCTTCCAGGGTTCTCAGAAGATCTAGAAGAAGGGAAAGGGACCCTAATAAAGGGATACCAGATTCCACACTAATCTAGCACTAGGGGGCTCAAGTCATTCTTCCTTTAATTGAAAGAGTTGGTTATGTGATCTTCATTCTACCTTCAACATTGAGCAGTTTATACCAGCTCCATGCCAATGGATTTGCTTTGGTTGCTACCGTACTGCTTGGCACATGCTGGCATCCAGTACATGACTACCAACAAATGCATAAACAGAATGTGATCAATATGATTTCCACAGATTTGGTTGGGAACCCATTTCAGGCCTGCTTTTGTAGTCTGCAAACCTTATGTTAAACAGGTTACTAAGATACAAAGACTGCATTTTATAGTGCATTCCAGATGCATGTACCCAGTCTCACAGACCTCACCGGACTGTGATTAAAAATGAGGTCAGGTTTACCTTGTGATGTTCAAATTACTGTGGCTCAAACTTCCATCTTATCTGATGACAGGAAGTTTCATCTTTTATGAGACTTCCCTCCACAAGTAGGTCTTTGCACTTCCCAGCTGTTCACGCATCCCACAAATTCATACTGTCCCAGCCACCTCTGTGGTCCCAGATTGTTCATCACAGATCCCCACTGCCGCTTCTGACTTCTATCACTCCACGACTGAAGCCACCACAGCTATGCTGGCCTCAAGAAAAGGCTTTCCTTCCCTTCCCTAAATGTTCCCAAAGGTAAACAAAGACCTTTAATTTCCCACATCATGACATTTAGCAAAATTTTACAGAATGTTTAAGGATGAGAGGAAGGAATTATAAAACTGCCAAACTTACAGATGGCTAGGAATTCTGAATGCTTTTTGTCCACAAGCCAATGCATAGGTTGTCTTAGGGCTGTGGAGGTGCCTTCCAGCCTAGTTCCCAGGCTTAGACTATCTGGGAGGGTCTGCATTTCTTTTTCCTTTGGGGGTAACTTCCAGTGAATTTGCCCTCCTGCAAGTCCAGGCCCCAATATCCAGAAGCCCAGGAGGAGAGCACTTTTCTCCCTGTGTTCTCTGTGGTCTCAGTCTACCTCCCCATCCACATCCTCTGAGAAAACCCCAGCCCTCCCCCACTCATGGAGTCAGGTCCATTCCTATGTCCTCTGTGAGATCATCACATAAAAGCAAAATACCCAGTGGACTACATTTCCCAGGTCTGTGTTTGAATATTACCACGTGTGATAGGCCAGTATTTTCATACTAAGCCTCACCCAGTCTCATTTCTTTTTACGAAATTTTATCCACATGAGGTAAAAAACCAGAACTATAGCTTCCTGGTAGTCCCTAACATCTTTACTTTCAGTCTCCTGTGAGACGCTTTTAACGGGAAGTACAAACATTCAACTAAAATGAATAACGCTGTATAGGCTGGGGGTGTCTACACCAACACCTGAAAGGAAATATTCCTCCAAAGGTGTCATAAACCACAGGGATGCAGCTCTGCCCACACTAAAGGCAATTTTAAATATTATTATGCAGAACAGTTTCGATCTCTGGAGCCACAGCTGTCAAACTTCCATTCCAGAAAAAGGCCGTGTTCATTTAACCTTGTCCCTTTAGATCATTTCCCCCAAACCAAGGGTGAATCTGATTCACGATGGATGAAAATTTCCACTTCTTGAAAAACTACTTGAAGATACGAAATTACAATGTTCAAGCTACTCTGCCCACCCCCACCTTTGAAAATCTCAGGCACATTTCTGTCAAGGCTCTAGTTACAAGTGCTACGTGGCTGTCTACCTCCAGAGGTCTCTTTCTTTCCAAGGGTCTCATTCACTGGGGAGTCCAAGCTCTAAGGTGAAGGGGACACAGCCTTTTCCCTGCCACATAAATATGGAATGAATTTTGATTTATTTTCCTTGAACCTTAGATACCTTGTCAACAGTCATTCAAAAAGAATTTTATAAAGGTAAAAGAATTACAGTTAGCCAAATTGTGAAATTGAGATTCTTTAGGGAGTCGATTTCTGTAGTCATAGGTCATGCAGAATTAAATGAATTTGGAGGTGTGGACTTTAGTGGGTTTAGGTTGTGGAGATTGTCAACTCAGATAAATTGAAGCAAAAGGTGGATTTTCTCCACACATTTCTGAATAGACTTTAGGATTCTATAATTCACAACAGCTGGCAAGTGCTCACATCTATGTCTATTTTTATTGGCGACCAGCCCAAACAATAAAAATGGATTTTTTGCCAATCATAAACTTAAAAATCATCAATGGAGAATGCCATTTTTTAATTTTAAAATGCACTGTAATACATATATACAGTATGCAGAAAAGGAGTCCTAGAGAACTTCTATTCTTTTTTCTCAACTTCAGTTCCATTCATTCAAACATTTACTGCCTACTAAGTGCCAGGGGCTGTGCTATGAATGAAATGAATGAATGTTGCTATAAATGAAGTTGCTATCAAGAGGAAAAAGCAAAGCTGCCCTTGAGTTCCTTACCACCCAGGTAAGGGATAGAGGTGCATGGGTTGGCAGAAAACTGTGTTAAAATATTAAAATAAAAAGTCTGTTCTCAGTTAATAACAGGTGAAAAGTATGTGTTGTGGAGGCACTGATGAGAGTGACTAACTCTATCTAGAAAACTTCCCAGACAAGGTGCATTGGGTCTGATCTTGAAAGGTGAGTAGAGAGTCACCATAAGAGGGGGAGCAGAATTCAGTATTTGTTTGATACCTAGTGTTCCTACTAGACTGGCTGTTAGCATCATGTGGGGGAAGGACCGGGCCTTGTTCACTGTTGTATGCCTGGCACCCAGCTCAGCACGTGGCACACATCAAATGTTCTCAAATATTTGTTGACTAAATGACTGAAAGTATCTTAGGCAGAGAGAACCATGCATACAATAGCAAATAAATAACACAGTGATTTTTTTAGACAGTGGTTTATAACATCAGCACCATTAGCTTCTGGAAAGGAAGGAGGTAAGTCCTAAGGTAACTCAGAAAAAACAAGCTGTAGAGGAGAAGAAACCAGACCTGGGTTCTAGTTCCAGCCCTGTTATTAACTAGTTACACGACCTCGAATCAGTGATTACCCTGTACCACCCTCCATTTTCTCACTTGTAAACTAGCTATGTAAGAGCTTATTCTAATGATATTATATACTGTAAAAAAAGAAAAAAATTAATAGAAGGGGAAAGAATGTAGCATTCCCTCTTCTCCTTCTTTTTTTAAGTGCAAATTAATACCTGCGTCCCAGCTTTTAGATGGTAGATGGAGTACATACTTATCATTTCTCCCTCCCTCATCAAAATTGTAGGACTCAAAAAGAATAGATTAGTAAATATTCAAAAACGGGGAAGGGACTTTTTTTTTTGGATCAGAAGCTGTGATCATATGAGAAACCAGAGCAGGGAGCTGAGGCTCCTGCTATCTCAGAGTTACTACTCTTGGTCCTGGGCCGCCTAACTGGAGGCCTTATAGTTCTAATCTAACCAGAGAGACGAAGAGATAAGAGGCTGATACTGGGAGGCATTGAAGTTACAGAGATCTTATCATCAATCTCATGCAGGTGTTTTAAAAATGTTTTGTGCCATGGATCTCTTCAGCAGATTAGTGAATACTGTGGATCCCTTCTGTCTTAGGTCTAATTGGGCTGCTCTAACAAAATACCACCCACTGGGTAGCTTATAACTGAAGTTTGTTTCTCATAGCTCTGGAGGTTTGGAAATCCAAGATCTAGGTGCCCGAGTGGTTCTCGTGAGGCTATTCCTAGCGGGTAGTGTGTCCTCATCTTGTGGAACGGGTAAGAGACCTCTCTGGGCTCTCTTTTATAAGGTCACTAATCTCATTCATGAGGGCTCCACTCTCATAACCTAAGCTCTTCCCAAAGACCCCATCTGCTAATACCATTACATTGGGCATTAGACTTAAATTTTTTTTTTAAATTTTTTAACGTTTATTTATTTTTGAGACAGAGAGAGACAGAGCATGAATGGGGGAGGGTCAGAGAGAGAGGGAGACACAGAATCTGAAACAGGCTCCGGGCTATGAGCTGTCAGCACAGAGCCCGACGCGGGGCTCGAACTCACAGACTGCGAGATCGTGACCCGAGCTGAAGTCGGACGCTCAACCGACTGAGCCACCCAGGCGCCCCATCTTAATGTTTATTTTGAGAGAGAGACAGAGAGAGGAGAGAGAGCGCGTGAGAGAGCAAGTGAGCATGGGGGAGGGGTAGTGAGGGAGACACAGAATCCGAACCAGGCTCCAGCAGGCTCTGAGCTGTCAGCACAGAGCCTGACGTGGGGCTCAAACCCACGAAGCAGGAGATCATGACCTAAGCCAAAATCAGATGCTTAACCAACTGAGCCACCCAGGTGCTCCAGGCATTAGACTTTTAACATATGAATTTGGGGAGACATAAACATTCAGACCATAACACCTTCCTAGAACATTACCTTTAAATGTATAAAATAAAATATATAGGATTATAAAAGATATTAATTATATTTAAGTTCAATTTCATAATAGTAAAAATTTTGTGATATATTAACATTAACAAATCAAATAACAAGATCTGATAGCTTACTATGATTTTTGACATATCTGCTACAGTTATAATATAATATGAAAATATCTGTGATTTCTACTGGTGATAATGTCATAAGCACTGTGGTTTCTTGCCTCCTTTCAAATGATGGAAGATATTGTATTTCAGTTAGAAGTTAGTGAAAATAAAAATGAAATTGTCTTTTCATCCAAATTCATGGACTTCCCTGAGTTCTATTAACATATCTCAAGTTAATAGAATTAACTTGGTTAATAGGTCCTGGTTAATAGAATTTCCATGAGATTTCCCCAGAACAGAGGAAATGTGATACTTAAGTTTTCTAGAAGTGAAAAATAACATACTTCAGATTAAGATAGTTCACTAAATTCTAGCAGAATGATACAAAAAATGAAATAAAGAGACATGATTAGAAACATACAGGGACGCCTGGGTGGCTCTGTTGGTTGAGTGTCCGACTTCGGCTCAGGTCATTATCTCACGGTTCATGAGTTCAAGCCTCACCTAGGGCTCTGTGCTGACAGCTCAGAGGCTGGAGCCTGCTTCAGATTCTGTGTCTCCCTCTCTCTCTGCCCCTCTCCCACTCATGCTCTGTCTCTCTCTGCCTCAAAAATAAATAAACATTAAAAAAAATGAAACATACAGTAAAATATCAGCAATAAGGAGAAAACTCTAAAAACTACCAGAGTAGAAAGACAAAAATAAAAAAAAATAAAAAAAGAATCAAATAACACTGAATATGTAATTAACAGTGATATGCAAGAAAATGATGGAGAAATATTTTTAGAATACTGAGGGGAAATTTACTTTGAATTTGTAATTTTATTTATAACCAAATAAATTATCAGTAGTTTGATGTAGAATGAGGGTAAAATAATGCTGTTTTTGGACTTATGAAGATTTACAACAATTAGCACTCAGGACCTAAAATAAACTCTAATAAGAAACAAAAAATCCAGAAGGAAGTGTTAGAATACAAGCATAATGTGCACTAATTGGGAAAAAATTAAACAATAAAGTAGTATATAAGACAAAAAAGTGAAAGAACTCTGTCCTGATCCCTTTACTTATTGTGTATTCTCCTACACATTTTTCAATGCCTATGTAAATATGTACACAAATACATATATACAAAATACCTTTTCTTCTTTCAACAATGAGCTCATTCTGTATGAAAGAATTTGTGGGTTTTTCCCTCCTTCATTGGAATGTGATGAACATCCTTCAGTGTTGATACATGCAGATATACCTTTCCCTTTTCAGTATCCACATTCTACAATATGGATGCACCATAATTTATTTATTTGACATGTCCCTAGCATGGACATTTAGATTATTTTTAATATTTGTGTTCTTACAGATAATGATGGAGAAAATTTTTTTGTCAGTATTTCTGTATAATAAAGGCCTAGAAGTAGGATTTCTGGGTCAAAGGGTATATGTGTTCAAAATGTTCATAGGTCCTGTAAAAATGACTTCTAAAAATACTACTAATTTATACTCAGACTACAAGTATCTGAGATGTAATACTTTAAGGGAGGAAATATTCAAACATGAGCATAGACACAAAACAGAGAGTTTGTGAGTTTTTTTTAGAAAAGAGAAAATAAACATTACTTTGAGAGCATATGACAGATGACTTTGTCCTCCAAACTATGTGAAAAAAAAAATCCTTTTCCAAAATTGATCACAAATGAATCCAAAGAGATTTAGTAACTCTTCAATTATTCAATTAGGTCTTATTCTACTAAGAGCAGACCGACCATCAAATAAATTCTTGTAGATAACTTTATCTTTCACAAGGTAATCTTATGAGGAAACCCTCTGCCTTTGGACTTGATTCTAACCATCATGGAGCACTGACTTAATATAGTCAAACTAATAAGATCCCGGATTAAAAGTATCTTCATTACCTTAGAATTTGTAATATTTGTAATATGTAAGAATGCAATTGCTGGGAAGATTTAGACATGTACTAAAGATTTTGGGAAAACAGGTATTGAAAGTGTAGAGAGAGAAAAAAAGTACAAATGGCCATTACTTGAATCTTCAAATGGAACTGTAACTATTGAGTGGTAACTATAGAAATTTAGGTATAAATGTATATTTTGAAGTGTATTTTACTAATTTAGCAGATACTTGAGTGGGCCTATGTGCTAGATTCCAGGTTAGGAACCAAAGACACTGCATCTATTTTGGAGGAAATGGCAGTTTTGAAGAACTTAACACATTTGATATATATTAATTTTCTAAATTACTTTAAGCAAAAATGTACCTCCATTTTGCAAATGGGTGATATCAATTGCAGAGAGGCAAACAGTAACATTTATTTATTTATTTATTCATTTAAACAATTTTTAAAAAGTTTATTTATTTATTTTGAGAGAGAAATAAAGAGAGCAAGCAGGGGAGGGGCAGAGAGAGAAAGGAAGAGAGAATCCCAAGCAGGCTCTGCAAAACCTGATGCTGAACTCAAATTCACAAACTGCGAGATCATGACCTGAACTGAAACCAAGAGTCTCACAAAATATTGTTTAAAAGAAAAGCAGTAGAACCTTCACAAAGAAAAATAAAATGCTGGTACTCCATGTCATACGTACATTTTTTTTTTTTTTTTTTTTTTTTTGAGAGAGAGAGAGAGAGAGAGAGCATGAATGAGCAGGAGAGGGGCAGAAAGAGAGGGAGAAAGAGAATCCCAAGCAACCCCCACGAGGTCAGCTCAGAGCTGGAGGCAGGGCTTGATCTCACAGACTGTGAGATCATGAACAGAGCCAAAGTCAAGAGTAGCCACTTAACCAATGGAATCACCCAGGTGCCCCGTGCATAGATTTTCAAGAGTTGTGAACAGTTAGAAAAAAAAGCACATCTTCAAGGAAGGATACACGTGGGTAGCAACAAGAACACTGTGGATGTAGCTAAATCCTAAAATAAACAATTGTTTGAGTCTCATGGCCAACAAATAGGACACAATGGCCAAGTTTGGCCTCAGATAGGGGGAGGAGTAAACACTGTGTTTAGGGGCAAATAGTGTAATCTACATGCATGTTAGGCACAGGACAAAGTCATTAACTCCTCCTTTGCTTTTATATTTTCCAGCAAAACCAATTATCATTTATTAGGAAGAATAAAATTAAGGATAATTAAAGACCCAGGGGTGAGAAGACAATAAGAATTGAGCTATTTCCCATGAATTTGGGTGTCTAAGCTCAAGTAAATTACATCATAGAACTATAATAACTTGTAGATCTTGTAGACTTATGGGGCTTAGGGATAGTTTTGTGTACTCCTGGAGAGTTTGAGAAGACCAGAAGCTTGAGGCTGGGCTAATATTGTCCTTGTATTAAAAAAAAGGGTAAAAGGCCATTTCTAGAACCAAATTTTCGATGTCGGAGTCAGTTATTTTTTCCCTCAAAATGTTACATTTTCACACTAGTATGCTAGGTGCGGAAGATAATATAAAGATGACAAATAGGGCATAGATTCTACCTGAAAGGTAAATAGGGAGCTAAGGAAGTAAACCCCAAACAAATAAGGCAATAAATAAGAAATTATAAGTAATGAATATTTTTGTCTTGCTTTTTCTTTAAGAAGAAGACATAGTGTTTTAAAATCTCTCTCCCTGGGGCGCCTGGGTGGCTCAGTCGGTTGGACGTCCGACTTTGGCTCAGGTCATGATCTTGCGGTCCGTGAGTTCGAGCCCTGCGTCGGGCTCTGTGCTGACAGCTCAGAGCCTGGAGCCTGTTTCAGATTCTGTCTCTCTCTCTCTCTCTCTCTCTCTGACCTTCCCCCATTCGTGCTCTGTCTCTCTCTGTCTCAAAAAAATGAATAAACGTTAAAAAAAAATTTAAGAAAAAAAATAAAATCTCTCTCCCACCAAGGTCTTCATTTATTTACTCATTCAATTTTTATTAAATGTGTTCTATGTTCAAGGCACTGTGCTATATAGTGCTGAAAACAGCAAAGAAGAATCCGAAATAGATCTTGCCTTCAAGGAGCTTAGAATGAGAGGGAATTTTACTAAAAATTTATTTATTTATTTATTTATTTATTTATTTATTTATTTATTAAAAAAAATTTTTTTTAACATTTATTTATTTTTGAGACAGAGAGAACATGAACAGGGGAGGGTCAGAGAAAGAGGGAGACACAGAATCTGAAACAGGCTCCAGGCTCTGAGCTGTCAGCACAGAGCCCGACGCAGGGCTCGAACCCACAGACCGTGAGATCATGACCTGAGCCGAAGTCGGATGCTTAACCGACTGAGCCACCCAGGCGCCCCGAATTTTACTAAAAATTTAAATGTAAGTGTCTTAGTCCTTTGGGGCTGCTATTACGAAAATACCATAGACTGGGTGGCTTAAAGAATACATATTTATTTCTTGCAGTTCTGGAGGTTAGGAAGTCCAAGATGAAGGCACCAGCTGATCCTGTGTCTGGTGAGGACCTGCTTCCTGATTCATGTCTGGTGCCTTCTGGCAGTGTTCTCACCGGACAGTGGAGACAAGAGAGTTCTTTTTGGAGCTCTTTTATAAGGGCACTCATCCCTTTTTCAGGGGCTCTACCTCATGATCTAATCATCTTCCCGAGGCTCCAGTTCCTAAAACCATCGCATTGGCAGTTAGAATTTCAACATACAAATTTTGGAGGGACACAAACTTCCAGTCCAGTGTAGTAAGTGATGATGATCAGTTTGCATTTGTTCATTGAAAACAAGTTGTATGGTTGCACATATATTCATTTGAAAAAGAAAGGTCATGCCATTCACAATGGTGAAGAAGAATCAACTAAGATGAACCAGTAGCCTGACACTGGGGTTGGTGTTTGTGGCAGAGACAGTGATAGATATTTAGCAAATCTCATTTCATCTCCTTTTTCTAGTCCCACAGGAAGACTACATTTCCCATCCACCCTTGAAGTTAGGTTGGGAACATGTAAATACATTCTGGAAATTGATGTAATCAGAAGTAATGTAAACCATGTTGAGTCCTGACCCTTAAAAATAAAAATAATCAATCAGTATCTACTAAAGCTAAACATATGCCTGCCCCATGACTAGCACCTCCACTCCTGTGTATGTGCCCAAGAGAAACAAAAACAAATGCCTACAAAAAGACAAGTAAGAGAATGCTCGGAGTAAGTTTAGTCATAATAGCCCAACACTTACAACAATCTAAATGTCCTGGAATAGAAAAACTGTACTGTATTCATACAATAGAATAGCAAAGCAACAAAATACTAATGAACTACAAATACATGGACCAACATATACAAACTCCTGAGTGAGAGAGACCCAGACATGAAAAATACTAATGTATGCCTCCAGTAATGTAAATTTGAGGAAAAGGCAAAATGAGGCTATAGTGATAGAAGTCAGAATAGTGGTGACCTCTGTTCATAGATGTATTAACTGGCACTGGGCACCAGAACACCTTCTGGTGTGATGGAAAAACTTTTTTCCTGGATAGTTGTCTCAGGAACGAGGTCAAATGGAAAAATGTATCAAATGGTACACTTACATTTTTTATACATGACTATGTACAATAACTAAAAATTATGCACAAAAAAATCAAGCAAGCAAAAAAAAAAAAAAAGAAAGAAAGAAAGAAAGAAAGAAAGAAAGAAAGAAAGAAAAAGGAAAATTGACCACTGAAGGCTCAATACGGATGCACGACTCTTTAACCTTGAATCACTACTTGGAGGAAAGTTGCCCTAAAGAGCCAGCCAACCCACTTTGGACTTCATGTGAGCACAAAATAAATCTTTCTAATTTTAATCCCCTGAGATTTAGGGGCATATTTGTTATCTCAGCACAGCCTAATCTTTCTTGGTTAATACAGGGTTTATCACCCACAGACTGCCAAGGTCAGAAACCTGGTTTATCAGCACACCAGGGGAGGCTCTGTCTCTCATAAGCTAAGTGACACAGAGTAAGTTTAGAAATGAATGCATAAATCAAAACATCAAATTATTAAATTACAGGGAGGAAAAAAAGCCCTCTTACACAAACTAGGATGTCAGTGTTGCCATGAGCAAGCCCTTTCACTTCAGACAGACCTGCAGCAGAAGTCAAATCGTAATAAAAGTTTGCTTTATGCACCTGTTCTCGGAAAAAGATGAATTCTCAGAATTAAATGAATCCAAAGTTCAATGAAATCCCTCTGAAAGCCCTTGTGGATCTATTTCACGGTGAAGATCGTTTTGTCAGTGGGTCCAGAATACCCAGGGTCCTGGAACTACTGTTTCTGCCCCTGTAGGCATATGCCTGACTTGTCTCAGTGGCTCTCCCTTTGTTTGCTTCCTATCCTTCAACTTTTCCTTCTAGGCATGTCATTGCATTCAGTCTAACTTTTTTAGGTGAATGTGGCTGGTCTCTGAGGCATTCCTTTTACCTATCTATTCCTATTGTGTGTAGATTGTGTGTTTTTCATATCAAAGAATAATCATAAGTCTTTTACTTATGGTAAAAGGAGTTCTAAGTCAGGGAGGATGGTGTCCTCAGTCGTAATTATAAGTACTGGTAACATCATCAAACTAACAGAAACACTGGGAATTCTATAGACAGTGTACCTGAATCTTTTGTAAGGTTATTTGAGAGCATTTTGTGGAATTCTTGAAGACTTGAAGGACAGGGAGGAAATTCTTACCAGAGCCTAGAAAAAGGGATCGCTGTTATGTAGTAGAGGAAATTTTAGCAACACTGTTGCCTGCTAAATTGTAGGAAATAGAAAATACTCTAACAAACTGGTTCTTTTGGTTGATATTTCCAGGCAGAATGTTGAACTTTCATTTGACTGATTTTTTTTTTTTTAAATGAAGCCTGGTAAGATAGAGAGAGATGAAATTAAAAGGACTATTCAATTTTTTAAAGCAGAATTTATAGGAAATATAAAGAATCTAGGATCTTTGGGTTCAAAAGTAAAGCTGTTTTTCATTCTGAGCCTCTCCAGATGGTTAAAAGATTCTGAAACTAAGGAATTGCTTTAAGGCAAAGGTTAAATCCAGGGTGCAGCTGTAAGACTCTTTTTCAAGACTGTAGAAATATTTGATTGTTCTCCCTAGACCCTCTCAGCTTGATAAAAGGGCTTCTAATATTTTAAGGACATTTTCAAAAAACCTTCTGAGTCTCAGCTCAAGATGGAAAGTGTCTGTTGGTGTGGCTTTTTTAAGGGGTGCTTATATAATTTGATATATAAGAATCTTTCAAGTTTTTAGAGAATTATGTTGGCAGAAGCATTATCTGTTTGGACTGAAAGAGCATTAAGTATCAACACAACAGCTTTCAATGTTTTTTTGGCAAAAATGTATATCTACACGTTAAAAATTGAATGTAATATTTTAAATAAAATGATGTGAAGAAAAATGTGAAGTTATGTTATAACCAAAATTGGTAGAAGATCAGAATCATATGTAGCTATTTTGGAAACCTTGCCTAGTATCAACAAAGGGAGTGTGCATCTGAATATTGCTGGAATTAAGAGGTACCACAGTGTTATACCTAGTTTGAGCCATGCTTTGTCATTGTGTTCATGACTGATACCCATTTCTATGACTGCCTGTAAAGCTGAACAACTCACTGTTGCTAAATCCTCTGTCTGAAATCCTAAGAGCTCTTCCATTCTTTATTATTGACATCTTCAAAGCCAGAATCTTGCAAAAGCAACAGTTTTCAGCCTGGCATGTCTTCAAAGCCTTAGAATTCAGCCGCAAATTTCCAGATTCATTTCCTTCATACACTGTGCTTCTACTTTGAAGGAATGCTTTGCTTCACCTTGTTGATGAACCCTAAAGCCTTTTTTATGGAATAGAAGCAACAATGAAGGCCCGAGAGAGTATCCAGCCAACTACTGGTCGTAGGCGCCTAAAAGAATAAATGGCTCATGTAGATACCAAGTGTAACATTACCTTTAAACTTAATGGTGGCATGATGAGAAAGAAGTCTTTCTTTTTTATTATTTTTATTATTTTATTTATTTTATTTTTTTAAACATTTATTTAGTTTTGAGAGAGAGAGAGAGAGAGAGAGAGAACAGGGGAGGGGTAGAGAGAGAAGGAGACACAGAATCTGAAGCAGGTTCCAGGCTCTGAGCTGTCAGCACAGAGCCCGATGTGGGACTCAAACTCGTGAACCACGGGATCATGACCTGAGCCAAAGCCGGATGCTTAACCGACTGAGCCACCCAGGTTCCCCTGAGAAGACTTTCTTTTAAAACACAGATATAATACCATATAAAGAAATTTACAAATGTAAACTGGTTTACTGAGAACTGCTCTATTTTGCAATTTCTTTTTTCATCCTGAAGTACAGATGGTCCTCCTTGAGAATTTACCAATGCCTTCCTCTTCTGGAGTCTTTACAGCAGCACCAGCATAGAGAATACCCTTTCCATTCCTTTGAATGCAATAGTTGCCTGAAATTGCCTTATACCATCCAATTCCTTAGCACTGTCACCTTTGGCCCCTGTGACAGTAATAACTGTGTTTTTCCCTTCTTAAATGTCTTTAAGGTTTAAGTCTCCATTTAACAGTTAACTAAAACAAAATTGCCTGCTTTTAATTGTAATTTTAAAATTTCCTTAGCTATTGGTATATATTTGTTGTGCTCTATGGTAAACATAATGTTTATCATTGTGCATGCAAACTACATGTGCTATTACATTTAAAAGCAACTGATAGTTGGCAACTGTATTGACTGATGATTAAAATGCTATTTTTTAAGGATTGTAAATACTAACACGATTGTTTGCTACTTGTATTTGGCATTTTATTTTATTTTAAATACATATTAGGAATTTGGGGATTGATGTGTAACATATTTCATTTTTCCTAGTTAAAAATAGGCTCCTGTTTAGCATTTTCTTACCGACTATCAGATTTTCAGGAATGGCTTATTAAAATTAAGTAGGATAAACCTGCATTGCTATTCCTGTAATTTCTGTGGACAGGTTTATGTTGTGTTTCTGATCCTCTCATATTTTGAATTGGAAATTTTAAATAATTTGTGATTATTTTGTTCTTGTCCAACCATTGTAGATTGGATATGCTAAGCCTGGAGATACCCTAATCATGAGAGCTGTATTTGGTCCTAGGAAAGATCCTGGACTTTGAATAGGATAGGGTAACTGCATGGAACTTTAGGTTGTCCCTTTTGTGAAGGGGAAGGTATGTTTATCCGTGGAAAGAAGAACGTGCCCAGAAATTTGAGTGACTAGAGGCATAGAAATATGGCAGACACTGCTCATTGTTCTCAGTATCTGTTTTTTCCATTTTGCTCAGCAATAAAACCCTAAATGTTAGCTGGGCATTTGTCCAACCAATTAAAATTAAAAAAAAAAGCCCCATTTCCCGGCTTTCCTTGAAACTTAGTATGGCCATGTGACTAAGCTTTGGCCAATGGGATATAAGTAGTAGTTTGCATAGATCTTCTGGGAAGGTTTTTTAAAGAGAAGAAGTAGGTCTTCTCTTCCTCTTTTGACTTCCTGGCTGGCATGTGGATGTCATCTTATAAGTTGGGCTGGAAAGCATAGTTAACAGTTGGTAAAGCAACCCGTCAGGAGTCTGGGATCACTGATGATTATGGAGCCATCCTCCTAGCCTAGGGACTGCTAATGTTTACCTGAACTGAGAGAAACTTTTATCTTTTTACCCCTGCTATTTTGGGCTTTTCATCAATGAGCACTCCTCTCTTGTTGACTTTAAACAACAATCTTATCTTCTTGCCTATTTTTCATTTCCCCCCCTAGAATGCTAGTTTCATGAAAATAGAACCCCCCTTTTTAGTAATATGCTATAATTTTTATGCTATAATTTTATAGTAATAACTATGCAATGTGGCTATTTTTGTGAGGATGAGGAGTTTGATCTTAAAAATAATGTTCCAGGTGAGGTTCATTTATACAGAAATTGCCATCGTGGCTGATATTCAAAATATCTTTAGTGTTGTAAGACTCACATGGTAAACAAAACTATACTTATTCAGTACTGTATACAGAATGGTAAACAAAAAGGCAGTCATAACAGCTATTCCTTTTAAGAAGATATGCAGGTAATGGGAATGAACACTGGGGTATGAGGATAAGTTGATGACACAGTTAGCACAACTTAATTGGCATTCCTTTTGGGAGTGAGGGGTTAAACTCATCACAAAAAAGTGCTTTCAATGCATGGTGTTATATCCATCCTGTCATGTCATCAAAACAGACTTGCCAAGGAAGGTGAGGTGTATGAATGCTGGAGAGTTACAGAACTGTAATCAAGAGCAAGTATAATTAATACTAAGTAAAGTTTACCATCTGACAGGTGAAAACTACTCTCAATGCAATTAACGTACACTTTGCAGTATTCTAAATTATTCACATTGACGATCACATTCATTGTAGCACTTGCTGCAGGGAAGGCATATATAACCAGTTGTTTTGGCTAAAATATGATGGGATGGCATTCCTTGGGTTCTATGTAAAAGTAACAGTATGAAATATTCTAACAGCAATCACTGATAGGCTGCTTAAATGAATGCTATTTCTTTCATTCATTGTTTTGGAAGGGCCCATTGAGAAGGGCAAGAAACAGAACAAAACCTCATACTATGCCGGTTGACTGAGCTGGAGAAGTGGAAGTTCCCTAACATTCAGATGGTATTTGTCATTTTATAAGGGGTTTCCTTCAAGTGGGACCACTGTGCTGCCTTTGTTTCTCTCCAAGTGAGGAATACTCCTTAATATTATCCAAGCCGTTTACTTGCAACTTAAGTTTAATATCTGTAAATTTCTTTTTAATGGCATTTTTAGAGATAGCATATATCATCTCGTGTTATAAAGTGCACTTTCAGGACCCCAGAATTTAAATACTAGGTCTTCTTTCTTAGACTCTTGTTTTGAATGTGCATTATACAAAGCAAATTGGCAATCATTCAGAGACAGCAACTTCACAAAAGATGTGTAGGGGTCCTCTACAATATCACTAGTGTCACCCACCAACATCTGCTTTGCTTTCTCTAACAGTGATTTCTTTTGCCATCGCATAAACGGAAGAGAACGAGTTTCTTTCTTTTTTCTGATCTCGTGTAGATTTCCTTACTTTCATATCATTAACAACTTTGTTGACATCGTTGTTCATTTGTAACTCCAGAAACCCCAATACCAGCGGCTGCAGCAGGAGCTCAGGCTCAGACTCCGTGGGAGTGGGAGGAGGAGCGGGTCAAAACCTGGTCTCTCCCGTTCACATGTGATTCAACGAGAGTTTACAACAGTGCCAGGAAAATAGTATGTGCTCAGTAAAGCTTTCTAGAATGAATGAAGGCTTGATTAGAACGGGAGTCCTCTAAAGGCAGTATGCTCCTGCTTTAAGAAGCTATAGAATTTAGGATTCCAAGGAACCTGGGTTATTATAGATGAGGAAACTGACATTTTAGAGGGGTTATATGATTTATAGGTCACACAGGTCCCTTCTGCCAATTGATGGCCAAGCTCTCTATCGGGTATGAGTTCTAAGACCACTGTCCCCTCTACTCTGTCCACCATTTGGCCGATGATTGTCATGTGCGCTGCAGAAAGAATCGCTCAGTGGCTCAGTGGACAGAATGATCTACTGCCCTTTTCCCACACAGGAAGTGTACAAACTTTGCTAATAGATTTTTCAAACTTCTCAGACACCACAGAATAGAAAGCCCAGCAACCAGGAGCAGCGCGGTCTCAACCAGCAGGCAGCCTTAGCCATTTATTAATTGGTAGTCTAGGGAAGGGAAGGTGGCAGTTCTGAGGAGGAAGGCTGTCCAGACTCGTGGCAACCGTCTTCCTCCACCAGCTAGCTCCCAACAAAGACATTTTATCCCTTTCTTCCACTGCCCTCCGTTCTACTTGGCAGGGCTTTGAGAGGGCGGAGACGAGTACAGTGTGACCCAAGTCACCTACCAGGGCTCTCCCGACGCAGACGTCGCGGGCCAGCGAGGGGCTGACGTGGGCAGTGGGAGACAGGCGCGTCCCCGAGTCGCGCTCTCACGCTTTCCGCTCTCCGCACGGCCCAGCGCTCCGAGGGCCGGGCGCGCGCACGCTCCGCCTCTCCCCGCCTCCCCGGTGCGCGCCCCGCCCCCTCGAGCTGCGATACGCCGAGCGCTTAACATCCGAGGACTTTGGCCCAGAGTAACCCTGCTCGCGTGACCTTTCCCCTCTATTCTGCACCTCCAGCAGCCAGCCCGGAGAGTCGGCTGCGGTCGGGCGCGCGCTCGGCTACCTCTTGCCCAGCTGCCTCCCGAGCTTCGGCTCGCCCCCTTGCTGCCCGTCCGCACGGCTCTCCGTCATGGCGGCTCTCAGCAAGTCCATCCCTCATAACTGCTACGAGATCGGCCACACTTGGCACCCTTCCTGTGGGGTCTCCTTCGTGCAGATCACCGGGGGCGCCCTGGAGGAGTCCCTGAAGATTTACGCCCCACTGTACTTGGTGAGATCCGTCAGCCCCTCCCCCACGGCGAGTTTAGTGTGGAGGGTGGGCCGTGGGACGCAGTCGTGCTTCCCAGCGGCCTGGGCGACTCGTTCTGTGTCGGGCTCTCATTCGGAGGGGCCAGAGTGTTTTGGGGGTTGTGGGTGGGGTGGAGGAGGTCGCAAGGGGACGGATATCCTAAATGCTACACTCGGCGGGAAAAGGGGGAGGGGAACTTGATGTTGAGCTGTCATCCGAATGCCTGTTGATGGGAAGAGGATGGGCTCCCAACTTTAAAATTAAGTTAGGACACTTAAAATTGTGACTTAAGGGAACTGCAGTAATTTTTCTTTCTCTCGCCTTCTGATGGAGAGGAGTTTGTAGGTCAGCGAGACGTTGAGAAATGGCCTTCAGTCTTTTCTCATCTAATTCCCTCTCTAACCCTCATCCCCCTTTTTAAAGGGCATATTTGACAGCAAATCCCTGCGGGCTCAGATCTTGTCTCAGTTTGGGATGACAGTATTGTGGCTTGATCGTTTTGCAAATGTTCTTGCAGGTTCACAGAGTAGACTCTGGTTGAGATTTTGGGTGCCAATTTAAAGGATGGTTCTCGACAGGATCAGTGAAGGTGATTAAAAGATCTGACTTTAGGTCACCCAAGCAATTTAAGTTTGGAGTTTTTAGTAGAGAATATTTGTAAATACATATATGTACCACTGAGAACTGTTAAAACAAGTTTGTGCTTAAATGTTTTCACCAGCATCTTTTTTTCCGATAACCTTGTTCTTGATATTAAAGATGTATTACTTTGGCTATCAAAGTTCATCCTCTCATTTTCTTGCCCAGTAGAGTATGTGTCTTAAAAAGGCAGAGATCATATATTTTGTATGTTTCCTAAGAGTTTTATTGTATATTCAGTGGATGATCAGTTTTTACTTCTCATTGAGTAATAATTTGGATTTATAGCCTAATATTTTTGAAAGTGTGTCAGGGCCATATCTGTGGTACTTCTTGAAAAGTCTGATTGTTTCTTACAGAGATAACAAAGAATATGGTAACTTTCTCTGGGCTTGCAGAAGTCAGTTTCACTTTTTATCATATAGACCCAGACATTAATATGTGTTAAGACACTACCCCCTCTCCCATCATGTGAAAATGAAAATGAGAGTTTCTGATTTAGTAGGTCTGGGTGGGGACTGAGATTCCGCATTTCTAACAGACTCCCAGGTAATATTGATGCTGTTGGATCAAGAGTCACACTTTGAATATTGTCTCTTTAGTGTCCTGTTAGGATGGTGGTTTGTATTTAGAATTAGCACAGTACTTCTGTAAGTGCTTAATAAATGTCTGAATGAGTACAGATGTGAATTAATGAACTCATGAATAGGTCAGGAGTAAGGAGATATTTGGCAGGCCTAAGGCAGTGCAAAAGAATGTTAGTTATTACCACACACTCACAACAAGTGGTACCCCTTTCCACACAATACACACATATACACACAAACAACACAACAGCACGAAACAGTTGTTGAACTATTTTAGCTGTAGGCCACCACTAAGATGAATGAAAGCTAGTGCCCACCATAATTTAGAATACAAATTTAGAATGCATAGTTGCCCATTTAGGGGGATGGATTCTATGTTGTTCAGGTTTTTAGGTGCCTTCTTTAAGGAAAACTTGCTCACTTAACTCACTCGGGTGGTTCTAAGACCCTAAGACTGACTGACTTTTTCTTCCTTTCTTTCTTTCTTTCTTTCTTTCTTTCTTTCTTTCTTTCTTTCTTTCTTTCTTTCGCAGGGAAGGGGCAGATGGAGAGGAAGAGAGAGAATCTTTGGCAGGCTCCACACCTAGCATGGAGCCCCGGGCTAGATCTCATGACTATGAGATCTTGATCTGAGCTAAAATCAAGAGTTGCTTAAGTGACTGAGCCACTCAGGCACCCCTAACACCATTTTTCTTTCTTTCTTTTTTTTAATGTTTATTTATTTTTGAGAGGGAGAGAAGAGCTTGAGTGGGGGAGGGGCAGAGAGAGAGGGAGACACAGAATCCAGAGCAGGCTCCAGGCTCTGAGCTGTCAGCACAGAGCCTGACACGGGGCTCAAACTCACGAGCTGTGGGATTGTGAGCTGAGCTGAAGTTGGACACTTAACCAACTGAACCATCAGGTGCCCCTAAGACTATTCTTAATTATGCTTTTACCAGGTGGTTTCTTCAGGACCTCCAGATTCGGATACTGGCATTTACAGGTAGCTGACTCCAGAGTACAACTCTTTGCACTTTTGGAAGGAATAATTTAAAAACCTCCCTTTTCACTGACCTTTAGATGTTTATACTGTTCTTCAGAGAACAAATATGTTTACATAATGTTTATTCATTGTGAGCCATGTTATCTAACCTATTATCAGTTCATCACCTCTAGACTGAATAAACATTTAAAAAGAGTTGGAATTGTTAGAAATAAACAACTTATGGGCAGAATCTAGTTAGTTGTGAAAGACCTGGAAACCACCGACTGCAGGAATCAGTTGGTTAATGTGGACTTAGGTCTTTTTTTTTTTTTTTTAATGTTCTTACAGTTTTATTTTATGGAAAAAATAGTAATTCTACAACACTTCCAAAGTTTGATTCCACTTCCAAGAAGCTGTTCCGATTTCTGAATTTTAGTGTGGCTTAGAGGCAGGATCCTGGACCCTGGATCAGATTGCCCATGTTAGAATTGTAGCTCACTACTTGCTAGCTGGGTAACCTCAGACAAATTACCTAACCACTCTAAGCCTCAATTTCTGTGTCTGCAGTATTGGAGAAATGGTAAATTTTAACTTGGGAGGTCTTTGTGAAGATTAAATGCGGCATAATATGTAAAGTGCTTCTGGCACAGAGTGTGGTCTGAGTTTGTAAAGGCAGTGGGTGAGCGGGTTTGCTAGAGAAAACGAGACCAGCAAAGGAGACCAGCAGTGAGACTTTTCAAAGTTTTTGATAATACACCATTTGTTTCTGGTTTTACTTAAAAAAAGAAAAAAAAGACACTGAAGTCATGAAGTGCCTGAGATATCTATTTGGATTATTTGACCTTTGGAGATCTTGGAATTTGTCTTTTTTTGGTCTGAGGCCTGGGGGTAGGGGTAAGGGACTCACTTTATCTTTCTATTCAGTAAGTATATGATAATTTTTACACAATTTGTTATTACATCTTTAGAGATTTAACAGTCATTTGGTCCTTTTTTTTTTAAATAAGCAATTAAATTATGACTTTTCCTATTCATTAACATGACATTTTGAGCTTGTTGAAACTTGTGTCTAATATGTGATTTATTTGATTGATCTCTGTTGAGTACAAATTGTCCTTCCAGCACATCATTTTTAGTTGAAAGTTGAAGCGTTACATTACACTAAACACTCTTCAACTCACCCTTTCCTGTAGCAGCTGTCTCAGTATAGCTGGCCAAATCTGGTTTACTATTGTTTGCCTCTTTAGTTATCATCGATCAGGGATAAAAATTAATAAGTATTAGAATATAGGATCTAAATAACTATGATCCATTATTGTTCATGTTTCTGAGTCAGTAAGTTCTTATTAAAACAGTTGTTCGGTTGATGAAAAAAAACTTAAAACAGCCTTCAAATCCTTAATATGTATTTTTCAATGTAGGCATTATTTACTTTTGCATTGTTGCTAGAAAATTCTTTTTACGTCAAAGGGAGTAGTCCTCTATCTGGGAATACATTTGGTAGAGAGAGGAACCTACCTGGAGGAGTGAGAGGGCCAGAAACATACTGGTAATCCCTGTGATAACAGAGTTTTTTTTCATCAGAATGCCTTCATATCCAACTCTAATTGATTCACTGTGATGCAGATTATTTTGAATAACCAGACCTCTTATTTACTACTTAGAAAATTATATTTGTCATAAACTTTGGACTCTAAAATTTTTTTTTATTATTTACTGATAAATATTGATTAAAAATATATACTAATGAAGGGGATACTGAGGTTTGATGATTAGTTTTTATAATATCTGAACCAAGACTATTGGTATTTGGAATATTTACCCCCTATTCACTTACCAGTTATTTATTGAGTCTGCTATTTGCAGCGTGCTGTTACAGCAGCTGTGTGCCATGTGGTATGGTAAAGAATAAAAAAAATGAATGGGATGTATTTCTTAATATTAAGTTCATAGTCCAGGAGGGGAGGTAAGGCATGCAGTACCCTGTAACATAAATTCATTGAGATAATACTATAAGGTACAGAGCAAATGGTTTGAGAAATCAGAGGTAGATTACATTTGAATGGAAGGTAAGGGAAAATTTAATGGGAAAGGTGGCATTTTACTGTCCTTGAAGGAAAAATATGATCTGGAAAGGTAGAAATAGGTGATGGATAAGGGAAAGAATGGCTTAAACTAAGACATTCAGGTAGAATAGGATATAGTACGCGTTGGAGAATGGCAGATGGAATTTGGATTTTATTTGATATAGTAGGCAATCACTAAAAGTTGCCAACAGGGGGTGGTATGCTTGAGGTTGTTTCAGAAAGCTTAATCTGGCAGTGGTTTATAGAATTATTCGATTAGATTTAGTAACTCACTTTTAAAGTAGGGGAAAAAATTAAATGATGCTATATAATTATAAGCCTTGTTTATTGGGATTTGTAGAAGGTAGTGCCTTGGAGAAAGTATTTTCAGTGAAATAGGGTGGATTGCTTTGGGGCATTTTGAATTCTAGCTACTAGTGTAATTTATGAGTGGAGAATGACCTGGAGGCATTGGGAAATGTGGAGTTGCTATTCTAGAGAGAAGATGGGGCTAGAGATTTAGGTTAAGATGTCATAAGAATATAGATGAGAGTTGAAGTTATGGTAGGTCAATAAGGAAGAGAGATCCTTAGGCCAATAAGGGAGAGAGTTTAGAAAGAGAAGATAATCCGAAGAATGTTTGTTTTTGGAGTAGAGGAAAAAATATGAAAGAAGCAGTCAGAGGTATGAAGAGGTTAAAAAGAGAATGTTGCAGAAAAATCTTGAGCAGGGAGTTTTGGGAGGTGTTAAAAAGTGGGAAGAGCGTGGGCTTGAATCTCAGTGCTGCCACATATTAGCTTAGTGACCTTGAGCAAGGTTCTTAACATATTTGAACCTCAATATTCTTATCAAAAAATGGGGGTAAAATATCTATCTCATATTTTTTAGAAATATAAATCAGTACTTGTTATTCTTCTGCTCAGAACTCTCCATTGGTTTTCCAACTCGATTAATGTGCAAGCTTTACCATAGCCTAGAGTCGTACGTGACCTCACTGTTGCTTGTTTGATTACATATCATACCATTTCCCCCTTTTGTTTATTTACCTCCACCAAGATACAGTTACATGATTTATTTTATATTTTTGAACCTGAGTTTTATTATTTAGAATAGAGAGCTCTTGATTTCTGAGGAATATGTTAAATTGGACAACAGATTGTCAAAAAATGAACATTTCTAAGGAGTAAACTAATACAAGGTGGCTTCCTCTTTTTATGAGTTTTGACTTTGAGAGGAAGAAATCTTGCCTTATATTTGTGCATAAGCAATATACATATAAGTAATTTCTTTTATTGACTATGACAAGACAACCTGGATTAAAAGACTGAAGCAAGGACTTATATCCCATTCATCTATGTTGGTAAGCTGTGATAGTGATAAAAAAAATGTGGTAGGACTTTGATGATAGATTTATAATCTGTTCATCAGATGTTAATTGACTATCTACCAGGTACTGTGTTAGGTGATAATTAGGGAAGGGGAGTTAATTGAAGTGACTGCTTAACAAAAAGCTAAATAAAAAGGTTTTGGAGAGTTTTTTCAAAACATATTGGTACAATTTCTTGCGATATGTGTATAGTATGATGTTGTGAAAATGTTTATATCCCTGAGACTGTACTAGCCACATAGTAATGCATAATATTAGTTGATGCTTTTGATGATTAGGGGCCTTAAACTATTTCATCATAACGTAGTATCATGTTAAAGATTTGTTTGAGTCTCTGATGATACAAGGTCAAACTTTAAAATTGTCTGTTGGTTTATCATTAATCTTAGCTTTTTTTTTCTATTAATTGTTCGTCTCTTAAAGAGTGTTGTCATTTGAATTTTTTAATGTTTTCCTTCATGTTTAATATGTCTGTTTCATCTTGGGAAACTAAGAGTATAGTTAAAGTGTATTCCTTAATGAGCCTGATTTATTGGTGAATTAAATTAGTATTGTCAATTGGTATTACAAACTGTATATGGTACTCTCTTTCCTCATGATTATACCTGAGGAGAATCAATAATTGAAGTGAATGAAAGAAGATTTTAAGTAATTTAGCTTTTAGCTGCATTGGAAAATATTCAGTAAAATGAACTTACATGTGAAAAGAAGTGTGAAAGGAAAGAAGAATGCTAGATCAAGTATCTAGCTAGCTCAAGAATGCTAGCTCAAATATATTTGAGCAGTTTCTGAATTCTTAAATTCAGAATGCTGAATTTACAGTGTTTTCAACTTACTACCATTTATTTTGTATAGTCTTTTGACTTACTACATGTGTCGGGTTGCACTGGTTTATTGATTCTAGCTCTATCTTGGCAGTGTGGATAGCGATTAATCCATTTTGGGCGTTGCCTCAGAGATACCTTTGCATCTTTTGGCAGTGATGGAAGAAGGCCTGTTCCCATCATTAGCGATTTCTAAACCTTGAAGAAAGTAGACATGGGACCATTTTTTTCCAGACCTGTGTCTCAGAAACTCTCACATTAATCAGGATCAGAGTGAATTTCAGAGTGTGCTCTAGTTCCATTTGGAGCCCATGGAGTGTTAATGTAACTGTATTTACTGAAACTTATTTCCTCTCACTCTCCTACCTTTGTTTCATTCTTCACATATTACAGATTGCCTACAATGAGTCAGAAATACAGTGGTGGGGGAACAAGATGTACTTGGACATTACAGTTAAAGGGAAAGATAAACTTGAATAGACAAGAAAATTATTTAAACTGTGGTAGGTGCTGTTAAGAGGTACAGGGGGTTACTAGAGGGTGTTACAAGAGGACCCATTCTGGTATGGTAGGTTTGGGAGGGCTTTCCCAATGAAGAGACACAGTGAATATATGAATATATATTAAGTACGTATATATTAGGTTTACCACTTATGGCACAAAACCCAAATTTTACCATGAGGAAATTGAGAGAAAAAGAAGCAATTACTTTATAGAGAGTATTTAATGATTTCTTAAATCCAATATCCTGGCCAGGATTTTGATTTCTTTCCTTTTGACTTGGCTCTTGTTTAAACTTGAAACCAAAGGCAGTTATAAGGTATCTCAGACCGTACATAACACCTTGATTACTAGATTTGCTGAAATTGAACCTCCTTTTGTATAAAATATATATTTTAAATCAAAGTAGTCAGGAGTTTTCAGTTACAAAGGATTACAAATGTCTGTTACAAATGTTAGAAAAGCTGTTTTAACCTGTTTGTCTTCACTCATCTAAAGGTAAATCAAGGATGTTTAAGACAAAATTATGGGATCTAGGAAGTTAAGCATCTTTTTAAAGCTTTCTTCTTCTGTGCTCTTTTCTTTTTTTCTCATAGTTAAATTTGTGGTTAAGTTTCTTTTCTGGTTCAGGTAGGTGATTACGGTTATCCCCATTAAAAAATAATAAGAGGTGTTAGATCTATCACATAGTTGCTAATTATTAGGCTTCAGTATGAGTGAGTTTTAGCAAATATATCAGTACAAGTGCAGTTTTGGAGAATGGCTTTGTTTTCTGTTAATGGAATTTTGTATATCAACCAATGATGAAGCAGTTTGGTATTTTTCAGTCCGCATGATCCCCTGATATCTGTGATTTCTTGCTGAAGTTGTCCCTATTTTTCTGGCTTGAACTCTTTAATTCTATTTTAAGGATTCAATTCAGTATACCCAATATTATTGGAGAGATTGGAATATATGGGCATACTTTGTTTTTCATCTGAATAAAGTTCTTCAATAAGAAGTGTATTATTAGGAGTTTTCTTCATTAATTAAGGTATTTCATATTAGAGTCCATGATATTTGTGCTTAAGTATCTAGAAGATGGCAGGGTATGAAAAATGTTTTGGTTTAAGATTACAGTGTTAGGTGGAAGTAACAGGTGTATATTCTCAGTAGGTGGAGAACAGGTGTGTGTTCTTAAGACTCCCTACCCCTACATTACCAAAAATACTAATATTACTTGATTTGGAACATGGGTATAATTTACATAAGGCTCAATCTGAACCTTGTTCTTGATCATATTTTGTCTCAATATTATATTTAAAGTATACTTTCAAGTTTGTCTTTATTTAAAGTTTTTTAAAGTTTATTTTGAGAGAGAGAGAGAGAGAGAGAGAGAGAGAGAGAGGAAGCGAGGGAGGGGCAGAGGAGAGGAAGATAATCTCAAGCAGGCTCCATGTGAAGCTGATGCAGGGCTGGATCCCATAACCAAGGGATCATGACCTGAGATGAAATCAAGAGATGCTCAACCCACTGAGCAACCCAGGAGCCCCTGTAGTTTATAGTTTTAACCCTAAAAGCAAAGATGTTGGGGGCGGAGCACTGGGGTGGCAGAGTCAGTTAAGTGTTCGATTTTTGATCTCAGCTCAGGTCATGGTCTTGAAGTTCATGGGTTTGAGCCCCACATTGGACTCTGCGCTGACAGCCTGGAGCCTGCTTGGGATTCTCTCTCTCCCTCTCTCTCTGCCTCCTCCCTGCTTCTGCATACTCTCTTTCTAAGTAAATAAACTTTAAAAAATATATTTGAAAAAAAGTGAAGATGTTAGAAGCAATTTAAATGTAGTGTATTTGTTGGGGTTTTCCAGAGACAGAACCAGAAGGGGTATGTATGTGTGTATGTACACACACACACACACACACACACACCCCACACACACAAAGAGACTTATTAAAAGGAATTGGCTCACACAGTTATGGAGGCCGAGAAGTCCCAAGATCTATAGTTGGAAGTTGGAGACACAGGAGAGCCAGTGGTATAAGTTCCAGTCTGAAAGCCCTCAGGCTTAATAAGACCCAAGAGGAGGGGATGTTTCATTCTGAGTCTAAAAGCAGGGAAAAGACTAATGTCCCAGCTTGAAGGCAGGCAGGCAAGGGAATTTCTTTTACTCAGCTGTTTTGTTTTTGTCAGGTCTTCAATTCATTGGATGAGACCCATCCACCTTAGGAAGGGCAATCTGCTTTACTTAGTCTACTGAAAATGTTAATCTTCACTAGAAACACCCTCACAGACACACCCAGAATAATGTTTGATCAAATAAATGTCTGGGAATCCTGTGGTCCAGTCAAATTGACACATAATTAGCCAGCACATGCAACATAAATTTATTTGTTACAGTAAAGTAATTCTACCTCCTTTATTATGCTAAATATTTTAAAAAATGAGGTCTTATTATTTTTTAATTTTTCTTAAGGTTTATTTATTTTGAGAAAGAGAGCAAGAGCAAAGGGAGGGGCAGAGAGAGAGGGAGACACAGAATCCAAAGTAGGCTCCAGGCTCTAAGCTGTCAGCACAGAGCCCAACACAGGGTTTGAACTCACGATCCATGAAATCATGACCTGAGGTGAAATTGGACACTTAACTGACTGAGCCACCCAGGGGCCCCAAAATGAGTCTTTCTTATTTATTTATCTATCTATCTATCTATTTATTTATTTAAATGTTTTTTTATGAGAGAGAGAGAGAGACAGAGCACAAGTGGGGAGGGGCAGAGAGAGAGAGGCAGAAACAGAATCCGAAGCAGGCTCCAGGCTCTGAGCAGTCAGCATAACCTGAAGTGGGGCTCGAACTCGCCAACTATGAGATCATGACCTGAGCCAATGTCGGATGCTTAACTGTCTGAGCCACCCAGGCACCCTGTGGTCTTATTTTTATAAAATATTTTGAAATTTGTTAGAGGAAAGATGTAGGCAGTCTTTTGACCCTAGATGAATATCCTACTCTAGTTCTGGTCTTTGAAGTTTTGTTTTTATTTTGAAGCTGGTGGTGCTATAAAAATGTGGTTTAATTTTGATTCTCATAAGGACCAGGTAACTTCCCTGAATAATGCAGTGTAGCTCTTTCCTGACCATGTAATAATTAGGTTATAGTGAATACTCCTGATATCTACTGATTCTGTTACTGATGGATCTAATCTACTTCAATTGCTACCCCAGGAAGTGAATGGGGAAGCCCTGCTGTGCTGCCCAGGTGAACTACTCTATCCTGGGAATCCTGAAGGGGCTGGACAGATGGAGAGCACAGCTCCTGGTAGGTTTTGCCAACACTGTTGTGCAACAAACTCGGATAAACTCTTGGCAGGAGAAGCCAGTAACTCAAGAGATGAGGGTTTGGAAAAGAGAAAGGGAAAAATTATTTTGGGTGCTGGCAGTAGACAGGAGAAGGTGTTAGGCTCAAACCTTAACAACTGACCTCTCTGCCCACACCTAGAGATTTGTAGAGAGAGGTTGGGGGGATATGGCCTTGAGAGCAGGCAGAGAACACATGATCATGGGTTAGGGTTGGCATGTGTTCAGCAGTGACCATGAGCAGCGAAGGGGATGTGTGGGTGTGTAGTTTTCTAGACATTCTGTTGCTATCAGGGCTTTTCTGGTCTGGTGGTTGGAATGTTCCTGTCATTGCCAAATGTCTTCCTCAGTGACTGAAGAAAGTGAGATAAGAAATAAGCACAATAGGTTTTAGTTAGAGCAAGAGTGAACCAGTCTTCTCTCTTTCTGATTTTAACTGTTAGGATCTATAGTTGAGCAACAGGGCTCCCTGAAAATCCTGCTATAAGAGAAGGCAGGATGAGGCCATGAAGTATAGCTGAGTTCTTAATTGCCATTTATTTTTTCAAACATCTTAATTACCACAGGCAGAAATCTCTGCACATTACTTAAAACTTGCACAACACAAAGAGGAACTTGGGTTGGGATGGGGAGTGATTGTGCTGAGTGAAGGAAACTAACATTTTTAAGTGTCTACTATGTGCCAGTTACTCTACAGAGTATATTTGTCATCTCATTTATTTAAAAAGTACTGACATATTGGAAGAAAGAAAAGAGTAAAGTTTGCTGCACAAGTAGTGGATGCTATTTTCTTCTATTAGGATTAGTTCTTTTTACTTGCTGATTTAGTGGTATATTAATGTTGTGTTTCCATTGTCTTTCACCTTTTACTTTTGTAGACTGAGAATGTAATTTCTCCCTCTGGAGCCATCATCGAGCCTTAGTCTTCCCCCGAGGTTAGGACACTGGTATATGTATATACCAAATTTATGAATATCCTGTTATGTTATTTATACATCTCAGTTGTGTTTCCCTATGTTTTTGTATTTTTTGTTTCCAGGATGGACAGCCTAAACTCCTATAGGAGATAATAAATCATACATTTCTATTTGTAACATGCACTATGGATAAGTGTTATTTGTTCTCATTTAGAATAGTCAGAGCAGGGGAGGGGCAGAGAGAGGGAGAGACAGAATTGCAAGCAGGGCTGAATCCACGAACTGTGATATTGTGACCTGAGCTGAGATCAAGAGTCTGATGCTTAACTGACTGAGCCACCCAGACACCCACCAATTCTTTCTTATTGTGAAGAATTCTCACTTCTTATTTTCCAAAGGAACTAGGTTTGTCAGTCCCTCTAGAAATAGTCTTCTAGAAGATTTAGTGATCAAACTCTGGGGCCAAGAAAGACTGCTGAATTGGACTTTGGTACTAATAAGGCTAAGATCATGGGGTTAGCCGTTTTGAGGAGGGCCAGTTAGCTTTGTTCTAGTCCATGGCCATAGGCTCTAATTCAAATAGTAGTCAGCCATCTCTGTGATAAATGTGCTGCACTAATTGAATGGGGAAACAGACAAGGGAATGTAAATGAATAAGATTAAATGCATATAGGTCTGATAGATGTTTAATAATGATATTTTTATAAAGAGAAACTCCTAAATTGGGGGCTCATAATTATAATTTTGCATCATACGTCAGTCTGTAGCCATTGTGTTAGTCAGGTTGGTTACCATATTTGTCCTTTATGGACTATCCTTTTTTCTTTTTTTTCTCCATGGCCTATCCTTAATGCTGCCTCTGTTTTTTGACTTTGGAATTTTCATAAAGATATTTGCCTGTATTTCCTTTTAGATACTTTACTGTTTATAATTTTCCAATTTAAGTCTATGATCCATCTCATATTAAGTTTTGTGCATAGTATGAGGCAGAGGTCAAGGTTAATGTTTTGTTCTACACAGATACCAAGTTCCTCCAGTACCATTTATTTAAAAAAAGATGCAGTTTTAAAAGTGGGGAAATAAAGAACTCTTTGTGTCATTTGTTTTTAGTGTTGACGGTTAATTTTTATCTTTCAACAGGATGTTTTGATACACATATTAATTTTCAACATGATTTGATGTATATACAAATGAAATAATTACTACAGTCAAACTAATTCACATATCGCCTTTCACATAGTTATATATATAAATTTTTTTCTTTTCAAATTTTTATTTAAATACTAGTTAACATACAGTACAATATTGGTTTCAGAAGTAGAATTCAGTGATTCATACTTACATACAGCACCCAGTGCTTGTCACAACAAGTACCCTCCTTAATACCTATCACCCATCTATTCCATCCCCCACCCATTTCCCTCCACATCTTTTTTATCCATTCATCAATCGATGCTCGGGCTGCTTCCATATCTTGGCTGTTGTAAAGAATGCTTCTATAAACATCGGGGTGCATGTATCCCCTCAAATTAGTGTTTTTGTATTCTTTGATTAAATACCAGTAGTGCAATTGCTGGATCATAGGGTAGTTCTATTTTTAACTTTCTGGGGAACCTCCATACCATTTTACACAGTGGTTGCACCAGTGCATTTCCATCAGCAGTGCAAGAGGGTTCCTTTTTCCTCATATCCTCGCCAATGACTGATATTTCTTGTGTTGTTGATTCCGGCTATTCTGACAGGTGTTAGGTGATATCACATTGTAGCTTTTTTTTTTTTTTTTTTTGATGTTTATTTATTTTTGAGACAGAGGGAGACAGAGCATGAACGGGGGAGGGTCAGAGAGAGAGGGAGACACAGAACCTGAAACAGGCTCCAGGCTCTGAGCGGTCAGCACAGAGCCCGATGCGGGGCTCGAACTCACGGACCGTGAGATCATGACCTGAGCCGAAGTCGGACGCTTAACCGACTGAGCCACCCAGGCACGCCCTCCCCCCCTTTTCTTTTTTTTTAATGGCTATTTATTTTTGGGGAAGAGAGAGTGTGCTTGAGTGGGGGAGGGGCAGAGTGTGGGGGACAAAGGATCTGAAGTAGGTTCTGCGCTGACAGCAGCAAGCCTGATGTAGGGCTTGAACTCATGAACCATGAGATCATGACTTGAGCTGAAGTTGGATGCTCAACCGACTGAGCTACCCAGGTACCCCCACATTGTAGTTTTGGTTTGAATTGCCCTGATGATAAATGACGATGAGCATCTTTCCATGTGTCTGTTGGCCATCTGTATGCCTTCTTTGGAGAAATGTCCGTGTTTTCTGCCCATTTTTTAAATAAATTATTTGTTTTTTGGGTGTTGAGTTTTATAAGCTCTTTATATATATTGGATACTAACCTTTTATCAGATATGTCATCTGCTAATATCTTCTCTCGTTCAGTAGGTTGCCTTTTGGTTTTGTTGACTGTTTCATTCACTGTGCGGAGTTTTTTTATTTTGATGTAGTCTCAATAGTTTATTTTTGCTCATTTCCCTTGCTTCAGGAGATGTATCTAGAAAAAAGTTGCTATGGCTGATGTTAGAGAGGATACTGCCTTTGCTCTTTACTAGAATTTTTATGGTTTTGGGTCTTACATTTAGGTCTTTTTTTTTTTTTAAAGTTTATTTATTTTGAAAGAGGGCACTAGTGGGAAGGGGCAGAGAGAGAGATAGGGTGAGAATCCCAAGCAGGCTACACACTGTCAGTATGGAGCCTGGCACAGGGCTTGATCTCACAAACTGTGAGATTATGACCTGATCCGAAATCAAGAGTCGGACACTTAATCAACTGAGCCACCCTGGGGCCTCTATATTTAGGTCTTTAATCCCAATTTATTTTTGTGTATGGTGTAAGTAAGTGGTCCAGTTTTATTCTTTTGCACATTGCTGTCCGGTTTACCGAATACCATTTGTTGAAGAGACTGTTTTTTTTCCACTGGATATTCTTTCCTGCTTTGTCGAAGATTCATTGACCATATGATTGTGGGTTTATTTCTGGGTTTTCTATTCTCTTTTATTGATCTGTGTTTCTATTTTTGTGCCAGTACTGTACTGTTTTGATTACTACAGCTTTGTAATGGAATCGAAGTCCAGAATTGTGATGCCTCCAGCTTTGCTTTTTCTTTTCAACATTATTTTGGCTATTCGGGGTCTTTTGTGGTGCCATACAAACTTTAGGATTGTTTGTTCTAGTTCTGTGAAAAATACTGTTGGTATTTTGATAGTGATTGCATTAAATGTGTAGATTGATAGTCATTTAATAATATTTGTTTTTCCAATCCATGAGCATGGAATGTCTTTCCATTTCTATGTGTCATCTTCAATTTCTTTCATCACTGTTTTAATTTTTTTTAATGTTTATTTATTTTTGAGAGAGAGAGAGCGAGCGCGCACGGGGAAGGGGCAGAGAAAGAGGTAGACACAGAGTCTAAAGCAGGCTCCAGGCTCTGAGCTGTCAGCACAGACCCCAATGTGGGCTCCAACTCATGAATGGTGTGATCATGACTTGAGCTGAAGTTGGACTCTTAACCGACTGAGCCACCCAGGCACCCCATCTTTCTTCCTTGTTTTAAATAGTTTTAGGAGTATTGGTCTTTTGTCTGTTTGGTTAGGTTTCTTCCTAGTGCATTTGGTGCATTTATCAATGGGATTGATTTCTTAATTACTTTTTCTTTGTTTCATTATATGTATATAGAAATGCCACAGATTTATTTTTTATTTTTTTTTTATTAAAACATTTTTTAAAAATGTTGATTTATTTTTGAGAGAGAGGGAGAAGAGTGTGAGTGAGGGAGGGGCAGAGAGAGGGAGACACAGAATCTGGAGCAGGCCCTAGGCTCTTAGCTGTCAGCACAGAACCTGATGTGGGGCTCGAACTCAAGAACCCTGAGATCATGATCTGAACTGAAGTCAGATGCTTAACCCACTGAGCCATCCAAGCGCCCCATATCCTGCTACTTTATTGAATTGGTTTATCAGTTCTAGCAGTTTTTTGGTGGACTCTTTCAGGTTTTCTACATATGGTATATGTCATCTGCAAATAGTGAAAGTTTTACTTCTTCCTTACAGATTTGGATGTTTTTATTTCTTTTTGTTGTCTGCTGTGGCTAGGACTTCCAGTACTATATTAAATAAAAGTGGTGAGAGTAGACATCCTTGTCTTATTCCTGACCATAGAGGAAAAGCTGTCAGTTATTCCCCATTGTGGATGATGTTAGCTGTGAGTTTTTCCTATATGGCATTTATTGTGTTGAGATATGTTCTCTCTAAACCTTTTTTGATAGCTTTTTATTATGAATGGATGTTGTACTTTGCCAAATACTTTTTCTGAACCTGTTGAAATGATTTCATGGTTCTTACCCTTTGTCTTATTGATGTGATGTATCATATTGATTGATTTACAAATACTGAGCCACCCTTGAAACCCAGGAATAAATCCCACCTGATTGTGGTGAATGATTTTTTAAAAAAAAAATTTTTTTTTTTTAACGTTTATTTATTTTTGAGACAGAGAGAGACAGCATGAACAGGGGAGGGGCAGAGAGAGAGGGAGACACAGAATCTGAAACAGGCTCCGGGCTCTGAGCTGTCAGCACAGAGCCCAACGCGGGGCTCGAACTCATGGACCTGAGATCATGACTTGAGCCAAAGTCGGACGCTTAACCAACCAAGCCACCCAGGTGCCCCTGAATGATTTTTTTTATGTATTGTTGGATTTGGTTTGCTAGTGTTTTGAAGATTTTTGCATCTATGTTCATCAGAGATATTGACCTGCAGTTCTTTTGGTTAGTGGTGTCTGTCTGGTTTTTGTATTAGGGTAATGCTGGCCTCATAGGATGACTTTAGAAGTTTTCCATCCTTTTCTATTTTTTTTGGAATAGTTTGAAAAAAATAGCTATCAACTCTTCATTAAATGTTTGGTAGAATTTGCTTGTGAAGCCATCTGGTCTTGGACTTTGTAGTTTTTTAATTTCTGATTCAATTTCTTTGCAGGTTATTGATCTGTTCAAATTTTCTATTTCCTCCTGTTTCAGTTTTGGTATTTTATATGTTTCTAGGAGTTTATCCACTTATTCCAAGTTGTCCAATTTGTTGGCATATGGTTTTTCACAGTACTCTCTTAAAGTTGTTTATATTTCTGTGGTGGTGTTTGCTATTTCTTCTGTCTCATTTGTCATTTTATTTGAGTCCTTGATCTTTTTTCCTTGATAAGTCTGGCTAGAGGTTTAGCAATTTTATTGATTTTTTTTTTCAAAAAACTAGCTTCTGGCTTCACTGATCTATTGTTTTTTTTTAGTTTGTATATTATTTATTTGTGCTGTAATCTTTATTATTTCCTTCCTTCTGCTGGTTGTTCTTTTTCTAGCTCCTTTAGTGAAGTGTTAGGTAGTTTATTTGATATTTTCTTGCTTTTTGAGATAGACCTCATTGCTCTGAACTTCCCTTGTAGAACTGCTTGTGCTGCCTTCCACAGGTTTTGAGCCATTGTGTTTTCATTTTCATTTATTTCCGTGTACTTTTTAATTTTTTCTTTTATTTCCTGGTTAACTCATTCATTGTTTAGCAGCATGTTATTTAATCTCCATGTGTTTGTGTTCTTTCCAGATTTTTTCTTGTGGTTGATATCTAGTTTCATAGAGTTGTGGTCAGAAAAGATGCATGGTATGATTTTGATATTTTTGAATGTGTTGAGGCCTATTTTGTGGCCTAATATGTGATCTGTTCTGGAGAATATTCCATGTGCACATGAAAAAAATGTGTATTTTGCTGTTTTAGGATGGGATGTTTTGAATGTATCTGTTAAGTCTGTATGGTCTAGTGTGTCATTCAAAGCCCTTGTTTCCTTGTAGTTTTTCTGTTTAGATGATCTATTGATGTAAGGATGTTAAAGTCCCCTGCAACTATTGTATTATTATCAATTAGGTCCTTTATGTTTGTTATTAACTGCTGTATGTATTTCGGTGCTTTCATGTTGGGTACATAAATATTTACAATTATTGTATTTTCTTATTGAATTGTCCTCTTTATTACTGTGTCCTTCTTTGTCTCTTGTTATAGTCTTTGTTTTGTTTTAAAAAGAATTTTGTATGACACAAGTGTTGCTACTCTCACTTTCTTTTATCATCCATTTGCATGGTAAATATTTTTCCATTCCTTCACTTTCATTATGCCTGTGTCTTTAGGCTTAAAATGATTCTCTTGGAAGCAGCATATAGAAGGGTCTTATTTCTTTATCCATTCTGTCACTCTGTGTTTTTTGATTGGAGTGTTTAGTCCGTTTACCTTCAAAGTAATTATTGAAAGATATGTATTTATTGCCATTTTATTACCTCTGTGATTCTTTCTTCAGCTTGAACTAGTCTGTTGTTGAAACTGTCTATGAAATTTTTTTTAGTTTTGTCATTGTTTTCTTCAGCTCCAGAATTTTTTCTCTTTCTTTTTATACTTTATTCCTTTTCTAAATGGAATTTTTAGGATTTCATTTAAATCCTATTTATAGTTAAAAAAAAAAAAAAAAAATATATATATATATATATATATTTAGAGAGAGCGTAAGCAAGGGAGGGGGCAGAGGGAAAGAGAGAGAATCTTAAGCAGGCTCCATGCTCACCATGGAGCCTGATGTGGGGATCAATCCCATGACCCTGGGATAATGACCTGAGTCAAAATCAGGAGTCAGACACTCAATTGACTGAGCCACCCAGGTGCCCCACCTTTTTTTTTTTTTTTTTTTTTTTTTTTTTTAAGTAGTTTTCATCTTTGTTAAACTTCTCATTTTGGTTACGTATTGTGTTTCTGATTTCATTTAGTTGTCTGTGTTCTGTTGTAGTTTACTGAGTTTTTTTAAGATAATTATTTTGAATTCTTTGGCAATTCATACGTCTCTGTTTTCCTAGGGTTGGTTACTGGTGTTTTATTTTGTTCCTTTGTTTTTATGTTTATTTGTATTCCTTGTGGCTTTGTTTTGGTATGTGTGCGTTTTTTAAAAAATATTTACTTATTTTTGAGAGAGAGAGAGAGTGAGAGAGAGACAGAGAGACAGAGAGACAGCATGTGAGAAGGGGAGGGGCAGAGAGAGAGGGAGACACAGAATCCAAAGTAGGCTCCAGGCACTTAGCTATCATCATGGAACCTGATGTGGGGCTTGAACTCAAGAACCATGAGATCATGACCTGAGCCAAACTCAGATGCTTAACCAACTGAGCCACCCAGGTGTCAGGCATCATTTACAGTGTCCAAATTCTGGCTCCTGTAGTGCAAGCCCTTCATCCTGTAGACTGGCCAGAGATTTTGGGTAGGTTTTTTGGTGAAGTCTGTGCATGGGCTTGCTGTTGAAGTCTTGTGGCTGGCTGGGCTGGTGTTTAGGGGTAGGCCTAGAGCCTAGGTGCACTGGTGTAGGCCATGTGCTTGGTCCCATAAGGGAGCAGTCCTGATGGCTTGGAATTTGGTGTTAGGCCTAGAGTAAGACTGGAGCCTGGCTTCTTAGGAGTTAGCCTGGTGCTGGGATGGGCCTTGAGCTTGAGTCCCTAGTTTGTGTGGGCTGGCTCACACACTTCTGGTGAAGTTGGGTGCTCATTTCACTCTTCTTTCATGGGGTGAGTGTCTGTCTCCACCCTGGGATGCCTGGACTTGGAGGCTGGGTAACATACATGAGATGCTCTTTCTTACCCTTTTCAGTGTGTGGTTTATTATTTCTGTGTTCCATCGAAGTGCTGTAATCTCTCACCTGGAATCCTTAGCTTTTGTGAAGGTATTTTCATGCATGGATAGTTGTTCAAATTGACATTTCTGTAGGGGATGAATGCTGGAATCTGCTGGTTTGCTATCTGGGTGTCACTCCTGTGTCATTTAATTCAATTTATTTAATAACTGAAGAAACTGAAATCTAAAGAATTATATCTAAACAAGGATCCTTCATAGCAATTGTTAGTTGTAGAGCTAAAGTTAAAAATCTTATCATATGATTATTTTGTACTCTATTAGGGTATTTATTTCTGTCTCTCATTCAGATTCTTTCTACTATAATAATCCCTATTTTCTCCTACTTGTTTGTCTCCTACCAGTTTTACACATGTATCATGTGTTTATTGTAGAATTTCTGGAAAATACCCCAAAACAAAAAGAAGATTAAAATAGTATGTTGCCATGATCAGAGATAACAATGAATAACATTCTCGTATTTGTTCCGTATGTTCATTAAAAAATACTGTTTTGTAGTTTGCATTTTCAATTTATATGTTTTGATTTATTTTTCCCTGGTCATTAAGTGGTCTTCTAAAACAAGATTATAACACTATGACAAATAAGTTTATATTTTAATCATAGTACTATTATGTACCTGTATTTAGCTATATTTTTGTAAGCATATTTGGAAAATTCATAAGAGATTAATGTGGAATTTCTTGGTCAAATCTTATGAACATTGTAACATTTTTGCTATAAAAATATGTTTCTGAAGGTGTCTGATGATTTCGGATAATGATTTTATAGATATGTGCGTGTGCTCTTTCTACATGGTGTGTACGATTGCTGTTACGTTGTTTGGTGAGATCAGTGTTTCCTAACCTTTTTTTTTTATGCTGTAGCATGTATGGTGTACCTAGAAAATGATAATAATTGTGTGGCACACTAGGGAACATTGAAATATTTATTGCTGTGCTCTGTTACCCTAGGCCTGACTACCCAGACTGTTGAGAGGATCAGTATTTTGGCCATTTGTAAACCCTGGTTGGAATCTCTGGGTTAGAGCACAGTGATGATAAGGTCCTAGGTTGTTTTCCTGTTTTGTGTAAGATTTCCCCCGTTTCTTACAATAGGCTATACAGTTTGGTATACCAATATTGCAAATATGTACAATTTATCTACTTTACTGGTAATGGGCATTTAGTTTTTGGTGGTATTTGTAATTACAGATGGTTTTTTCATTCCCATCAGTACTTTGCTTTATCCGTTCTTTTTATTTTAGTCATTCTGGTTTGTATGTAGTGGTATTTCTTTGTGCAATGATGAGTAATAGTGATGAGCATGTTTCATTTCCTATTGGCCATGTGGATGACTGCTTTTTTTTTTTTAAGTTTACTTATATTTTTGAGAGGGAACGAGAGAGCACAAGTGGGGTGGGGGCAGAGAGAGAGAGGGAGAAACAATTCTAAGCAGGCTCCATGCTGTCAGTGCAGAGCCCCATGTGGAGCTTGAACTCATGAATTGTGAGATCATGACCTGAGCCGAGATCAAGAGTTGGATGCTTAACTGACTGAGCCACCTAAGTGCCCCTACTTTTTTTTAATTGAACTTTTTATTTTGAGATGATTGTAGATTCTTAGGCAGTTGTTAGAAATAGTGGAGAGATTCCTTGTACTTTTTATCTGGTGTCTGCTGATGGTATCATTTTACAAAATGATAGTAAATAAATATCACAACCCAAACCCTGCTATTGATATAGTCAAGATATAGAAGATTTCCATCTTCAAAAGGATCTCTCCTGTTGCCCTTTTATAACAATACCCACTTTCCTCCCATATGCCCCCTCCTCCTAACCCCTGGCCACCATTACTTTATTCTTCATGTCTATGATTCTATCATTTCAAGAATGTCATGTAAATGAGATCATGCATTATGCAGTGTTTAGGGATTGGCCTTTTTTACTCAGCATATTTCTTGGGAGATTCATCAACATTGTTTTATATATCATTCATTTATTCTTTTTCATTGCTGAAAAGGATACTCCACTATTTTTTAAACCATTCACCTCTTGAAAAACATATGGGTGGTTTCTGGTTTTTGACTATTCTATGGAAAAGCTGCCGTAAACATTTGTGCATAGATTCTGTATTAACATACGTTTTCATTTCTTTAGGATAAACACCCTGGACTACAGTTGCTTGGTCATAGGATAGTTGTGTGTCTCTATTTATTTTTTCAAGAAACTGTCAAACTGCTTTCTAGAATGACTCTACCATTTGACATTCTCTCTCGAAATGCACGAGTGATCCAGTTTCTCTTTCTTGCCAGAAATTGGTGTTTCCCTTATTTTTTAATTTCAGCCACTTCTGATGGTTGTATAGTGATAGCTCATTTGTGGGTTTTAATTTGCATTTCCTTAATGGCTAGTGTGCTTATTTGCCATTTGCACATCTTCAGTGAAATGTCTATTCATATCTTTGACACTTTTTAATTATATTAATTTTTTACCATTGAGTTGTGAGATTTCCTTATATATTCCAGATACTATATCATCCTTTGCTGGATATGTAGTTTACAAGTATTTTCTCCCAGTCTGTATCTAGTCTTTTTATCTTCTGAACAAGTTTTTTAAAGAGAAAAAGTTTTAATTCTGAAGTGTAATTTACAGTTTTCCCTTTTCTTTAAAATTTTTTTTTAAAAGTAGGCTTAATGCCCAGTGTGCAGCCCAACACGGGGCTTGAACTCATGACCCTGAGATTAAGACCTGATCTGAGATTAAAAGTCAGATGCTTAACCAACTGAACCACCCAGGCACCCCTACAGTTTATCCTTTTATGAATTGTGTTTTTGGTCTCATGTCTAAGAACTCTTTGCCTAGCCTTAAATCCCTAAGATTTTGTCTGATTTTTTTCCCCTAAAATGTTGTAGTTTTTTTACATTTATGTCAGTGATCCATTTTGAATTAAATTTTGTGTGAAGTGTGAGACTTTGGTTAAGGTTATTTTTTAACTTTTACTTAAAATTTTCTGGGTCTGTGGATATCCACTTACTCTAGCACCATTTGTTGAAAAGGCTGTCTTTTAGTTGGAAGTATTTGCATGGTTCTATTTCTTTTTTGTTTGTTTTTGCTTTTTAATATTATTTATTTATTTATTTATTTATTTATTTATTTATTTATTATTTTTTTAATATGAAATTTATTGTCAAATTGGTTTCCATACAGCACCCAGCGCTCATCCCAATAGGTGCCCTCCTCAATGCCCAACACCCACTTTCCCCTCCCCTCCACCCCCCATCAACCCTCAGTTTATTCTCAGTTTTTAAGTGTCTCTTATGGTTTGATTCTCTGTTCTATTTCATTAACCTATTTGTTTATTTCTCTGCCAATATCATAAAGCCTGATTACTCTATCAATATAGTAAATCTTAAAATTGAGTGGACTGATTCTTCTCATTTGATTCTCTTTTTCAAAGTTGTTTTAGCTCTTATAATCTCTTCACTTTTTGTATCTATTTCAGGATAATCTTGTCTATATCTGTCTGCAAAAATCTTTCTGAGATTGTGATAGAAATTGTGTCACTTTGGGGAGAATTGACATGCTGAGTCTTCTGGTCCACAAGCATTTATTTACACCTTTGCTTTCTTTCATCAGCATTGTGTAGTTTGCAGCGTATACGTCCTATACAGGTAGATTTTTCCCTACGTATTTTTTTTTTTGAGGATTTATTAATGCTACTGTATTTTAAATTTTTGCATCCATGTGTTGATTGCTTTTATATAGAAATACAAATGATTTTTTTAGGTTTATCTGTATCCTGTGCCCTTGCTGAGCTGCCTTATTCTAGGAGATTGGGTTTAGTTTGTTTGTTTGTTTGATTTTATATGTTGCTTGGGATATTGTGTAGACAATCAGATTATCTACAGACAGGGATAGTTTTGTTTCTTCCTTTCCAGGAAAAGAGAAGATTTTTTTCTGTAACTATTTGAATATATAACATAGTGCCAGATTCTGCCCATTGTTAAGTCTAAAATGAAAGAGACATTACATTTTCAAACCTGAAGATACTGGGAGACCATTAGAACCGATGAGATGCTTGAGGATCAGGGAGTGATTGTGACAGACAGATTTTGTTTGTAAGTAATTGGGTGGTTGAGATAAGGTGGGAAACTCAGAGGTTAAACCATTTTTTTTTTTTTTTTTTGTGAAATATAGTGAGTTCTGCTTTGGATGTGTTGAGTTTTTTGATGCCTGTGTTACATATTTATTGATATGTCCAATAGATATTTGAAGGATGTATTAAGACTTTAGGGAAGAGGTTGGAGTTATAATAGGAATTCCTACTTTGAGATGATAGATGATGCCATTGGAAAGAGAGCATATGTAGAATGAGTAGTGATCTGAAGAAATGCTAATGAAGGAAAAAACATTTAGAGATATAATGGGAGGATGAAAAGAATTCATTGTCATGGAAACTATAGCAACTTCTTTTATCAAAATTCTACCTATTTGTTAAGATCTGTCTTAGAAAGTTCAGTGATATCTTCTAGACATCATCACCTTCCCAGTCCCATTTCCTTTTAGTCATTTCCTAATGTGTATTTCTATAGCAGTTTCTTCTTCCTCTAGTCTAGCATTTGCCATATTCTAGTTTATGTGTCTATTTCCCTATCAAGATTTTACACGCCTAGAAGGCAGGGATTCGATCTTAGTCATCGTTTTTGCTGTGTATGGCATAGTTCTTATTAACAAGTTGTTTAATTGAATGCAACAGGAGATGGTCAGTTTCAGGGTCTTCAAAGGAGTAAGAAGAGCACTGAGACAAGTCCATTGGATTTATTGATCACTGACCTTAGGAAAAGCGTTATGTCTGGGATGGTGGGGAGTGAATACAGTTCTCTAGTCTTCTTTCAAGTCAGTGTTGCCCTTCCTTACAATCCCTTCCTCATTCCCTAATTATGCTGTTTTAACTTTTCCTCTTTTGATACATTGTTTCATTGTGATGGAAAAATATTTTTTCCCTGTGGCTTGTAAAATTCTGCTATTTTTCCAAATATAGCTCATATCCCTTTCTCAGTGAAACTGCTGCACACTCCTATGTTAAACTCACTCTTTGATAAACTTCCAAGGCACTTCGTATAGTATTACTAACACTTAATGATTCTTCAGGATCTCTAACTGTATCTTATCATACCATATTGCAATTCATATTCTGTTTACATTGTGTATGTACTCGATAAATACTTAGATCTCATGTCTTGATTTTTAAATATCCTTACTAAATTAGTTCAGAGCTTATTTTGTTTGTTTTAATCTTGAAAATTTTTTTAAATTCTGAGGTCACATACAAAAAATACTAAAATATGTTTTCAATCTAAATTTAAATTTAAAAGATAAGTCATGAAGACTCATAACATGATATTCTTTATGAAATATTTTTGTGACAAACTTCTGCAATCCTTGGTACAGGAACTTGTTCCAATATTGTGGTACCAACTTGTAGTAGACTAGATTCTCAATGTTTGTTTTGTTCTTCAGGGCTTTTTTTTTTTTTTTTTCTTTAACGGGCTCCAGTGGGCCAGAAATTATTAATTTTACTTTTTGCTTTTTGTGTTCCTAGCATGGTTTTGTCACACAGTAGTCCTATTTGAATAGCTGAATGAATTTCTTTGGTTTCTATCACTGAGGTTCTCTAATATCCAGGCTGATAATATCTGTAAATAGTTTTGTTTTTGACATTCAATTTCTATTTGAATTGTGCTTTATTTTTGCCATTTAAAAATGCATTCCATTATTCAGTTTAACACTGTTTTTAAGGCATTATAAATACAACATTTGGTAGTTATTCTTTATGACCCATGATGTAATTTCTTGGTATGTATTTTACCCATTATACCTTCAATAGATTAAAGTGTCTTCTTTTCTGTCCCAGAAATTGTATTTTTGTAGAGGAGTCAGTAAAATACCAGAGTTTTAACTTCAATTTTAGAATATATGCTGTTATTCAGTAGCTTTCACATAAGAGCTAAGTTAGGTGGGAAAAATTGGTTGGATTAAACAAAAAAGCCTTTCTCTTTCCAGATTGCAGCAATTCTCCGGAAACGAAAATTAGACTATTATTTACACAAACTACTCCCTGAGATCCTACAATCTGCTTCATTTCTGACTGCTAATGGGGCCTTGTATATGGCTTTCTTTTGCATTTTAAGGTTGGTACTCATAATCACCACTGGAGGTTAAAACAGATTCTTTTGTTGGAACTGTGAAACAAACAGATGTTTATGTAAATGTTGTGCAGGTCACTGCTTGTATATTTTTTTTCTCTATCAATTGGCATTTATGTATCTCAAAGAAAGGCTGTTAAATAGGAGTTGTGGGCCTCTTGGCTTAAAGATTAATACAGACTTCAAATTATTGCTATGAGTATATAGCAAAAGTGCTTTGGTGTATCATGAGCTTCCTGAGGCCTACTATATTTACCAAGTTGTTGATTAGGATATCTTAACTTTCCAATTTCATGGATCAAGAATTCAAAGCAACTGTGCATGGTGTAGGTGAGGTCCACATACAGTGACTAGACTTCAAAAAGACTATAAAATGCTTGTGTTTATATGTAAAACAGTAAGTTAACTTCTGGCATATCCTATTGATGAAACTTCTCCTCATTAAGTCTTATAATTATCTATGTCACAGGCTTCCTATGACATAGATCAGTTAGAATTCAGTTTTTAGTGCTGTGACATGCCTTAACATGTTTATTAGATATTTACTTCTTATCTTTTTTCCCATTGATTGTTGAAAATCCCAACTAGTGTTTTTCTTAAATCTGTCAAGTTAAAATACTAACTTTACATCATTTTCATATTACTGTTGCCCAGAGTAGTTCTGTAGGTATACATTAACTGCAATTAAAAAGATAATTTTCAAATATCCTTTACAGATTTTTTCTCGTCAAAACATTAATATTTATAAACTTACAGGTTATGCAGAAAATAATTGATAAGGTTTATACTACTGAGGAAATTATGCCTTTAAATTGACTTGAAAGTATGTGTAAGAAACTATCATATGTACTCTGGAAACTTTCTAATACTTGTTCATACGCTAAAAATAAAGTTATAAAATAATTAGGCTTAAAATATTACAATAATCATAAATCGCTGTTGTAGCATATTTCTTTATGTTCTGTGAAACTGGTTAATTTGTGGAAATGCAAATACCTATAATACTTATACTTAAAATGCTTATAGTTACATCTATGTTCCTCCTTTAACTGACTCATTGAGTTATTTTTCTTGATTTTTACATTCAGTAACTTCCTATGGCCTTTGTGGATTTTATATTGGAGGAAGAATCACTTCTAGTTTTCTCGAACAGGAAGTTGCTGATGTTCATTTTAGAAATACCCATATTTCATATGCTCTGTAGGTTTTCTAATTCTTTTAAAGCTAAGCTTCAGTTACAAATATCATTTCATTGGTGATCCTTAATCTTTATGTGTATGTATTTACATTTTTTCTTATAATGTGTTTTTTATCCATGGACCAACTTTGTTCAGATTATTTTTTTGCAAGTTTTATGTGCTGCTTCTCCCTTTCTTAGGAACATAGTGTCTTTGAAAGGAAAAAAATCTTCCTAACATTTCCAAATATCTTTTTTTTTTTGATCTCTTTAAAAACCCAAGCAGCTAATGGCCATTTTATAGCATGTGAACACCATGTAGATTTTTACTTTCAAGGGACATATTCTAGTAAGTGAAAAATGATATACATATGTATCTAAATAAACTAAAAAAATATACATTACTTTAGTAAGTACCGTAAGAAAAAGTTATCAAGGATTGTAGAAGCAAAGAAGGGGTGACATTTGTTAAATATTTATCATGCGTTAAGAAATAGGGGTAGTAATAATAATTATAACGGCTAACATTTCCTTAGCACTTTCCATGTGCTGTGCATGGTGCTAAGAAATAGCTCATGTAGTCCTCATGACAACTGTATGAGATAGGTAATATTATTGTTCCCATTTGATAAGGAAACTGAGAACATAGAGGGTTTGCATAGTAATGTTGGATCTAGGGAATGTCTGAATGAATGTGACTGACTATTGGAAGGAGAGATACTTACTAGTTTGCTGTTGTAGTAACCAGATTCGGAGATGGTAAGAGACTTAACTAAGGCAGGGGTAGCAGATTGGAGAATTTGAGAGTTCAATTGCATATGGAAAAACTTAAGGGAATGATTTAATGTGTGGAGAAAAGGAAAAGGGAGAAGCTAAGGCTGTTTCAAAGTGTCACACGTAAGTGGGTAGGTCGTCGTTGATCCTATTAACCTAGGAAAATAGAGGAGAGAGAGCATGTTCATGGCGATAGGGGAGAGAGCTAATGAGTTAGTTTGGTTATGGACATGTTGAATTTGAGGTGCTGTGAGACATTTAGGTAGAGTGTGGAGTGAAGAAGGGGAACTTCTGTTCGTAATAACTGAAATAACCAAATAAAAATTTCATACAAAAATTCCAAATTTGAATTTCAGGAGGATACTTGGAAAATTCTACTCTTGGAGTCCTGGCTTTGGTGCCGCTTTGCCAGCATCTTATGTGGCCATTCTAATTGAAAGAAAAAGCAGGTAAATTTTCATGTATCTACATATTTAATAGAACTAGTTTCCTGTCCTCTACCCCAACTAAAATTTTTTTGACTTACTATTTCTTATAGTCCAGGGGTGAGATATATTTCCACATATATTTTTAGTCTTACAGATACTTGATGGAAAATTTAATTTTGTATTGGTATTGTTATTTATGTTTACTAAGTTCATTAAAATATAAAGATTGACTTTATAGAATAATAATACCCACTGGTCTTTGTTTACTAAAAAATTAGAGAGTTATCTCTAAGTAAAACATGACATACACAAATCTAATTGAAGGTCTTTTCCATAATGACAATACCATTATCACACTTGAGAAAATTAACAGTTTTCTTTTATCATCTACATCTGTAATTTGCATCAACTCATTGAGTGATATCTGTTAAAGTCAGTTATTATTTTTAAGGCATCCTCTCATTGAAAAAAATATGTTCATTTATATAAGCCTGAAAGTGTTTCAAGTGACATAAGATTTCTTTAAAATGCTATAAGCTGTTATGTAAATTATTCAGTCAGGTAAACAGCTGAAGGTAAAACTTTTGCATAAAGGAATTTTTACTGTCTCATGAATAATGATTTTCATTGCTGAGAACTGCTTTGATTCCATCTTTTTTCCAGAGAGTCACAGTGGGGTCATGTATTAATCAAGATAAGGTCATCATCCAGTTTATGAAGATGTTCGCTAGAGTCACTCATCTCACGTTAAGAGTATAGATAGATCTTATCAGTTAATTAAATATTTACTTAAACCACCTGAGGCCATTTTTAATGCCTTCTTGTGTAACATAATGGTGTCTAAACATTTGGTTCTTTGCTTGTGTCAGAATACTTTTGGATTATTAAAATTACCAAAATCAAAGGACTGGTGGATATTGTTGCCCCAGCATAATCAAGTCAGAATCACTAGAAACATAGGTTATCACACCTGAGAGTATAGTACAGAATAGTACTGAGTATTAAGAGTGTGGATTCTGGAGCTGTACTATCTGGTTTAGGCAACTGGCTCTGTCACTTACTGCAACTACTTGATTTATTTAAAAATGTGAATACTGGTTTTAGAAATATGATTTTAAATCATACACGAAACTTTAAAGATGCTTTAAACCAAGTTTGCTCTTATTTATTTATTTTTAGCACTTGAGTAATAAGCATTTTAGAAGTTATTTGCCTACTTTTCAACAGAAAATGTTGAAATTGAATACTTGTGTACCCACCTAGAGTCAACAGTTGTTAACATTTTGCTATTTTTACTTAGTTGTAAGTGATTATATGTATGTGTGGTTATGTGTGTGTATGTGTGTGAATCATTGTAAACATCATGACACTTTACTCCTAAATACTTGAGCATTCAAATAGGGGTATTTTCTTGTGTAATTAATTACAACACTATTATCAAAGTAAGAAAATCAACAGTCACTCCCTAATACCAGCTAGTCCATAGTGTCCTAAAATGCTTTTATTGCTGTTTTTTTGAAATAGACTCTAGTGGAGATTATGTATAGAGTTTTGTTTCTTTATTTTCTTTTAATCTAGCTAAATCTCCTCACTCCTTCCCTCTCCCCATGACATTGACTTATTGATGTGACAGTTGTCTTGGGTGTAAAACTTTTCTGGTTTTGTCTGAATTTTTTCCTCATGGAATTGTTTAATTGTTTCATTTAATTCATGTATTTCCTATAAACTGAAGTTTAGTCTAAAGACTTGATAGCATTTAGATTAAACATTCTTCGTAAGAATATACTTACCATCAGAATATCAGGTCCATAATTCCAAGTAGTTCCAAGGTTGAATATGTGATTAAAGTGGCAATCATCAGATCTTTTCACTAAACCTGTTAATTTGGGGGAATTAGATTTCTTGACATTCCACAGTCCTTTGCTGGAGTGAACCTGAGTTGATCATGATAATCACAATTTGTGGATTGGCTAATTGTTGTGTGTGTGTGTGTGTGTGTGTGTGTGTGTGTGTGTGTATTCTTCATTAGGATTGAGTGTCATTTACTTCATAAATATTACAGAAGTTTTCCTCTTTTTTACTGCTCTAGAATAGTTTAGTGATGAATTTTCTGGCTTTTGAGAATTTTGTATTAAAGAAGATTAAAGGGTCCCTTTGTTATTAATTTCTAGTTTTATTGCATTCTTATCTGAGAATGTTCACAGTATTTTCTCTGTATGAAACTTTATAAGGTTTTTATTGTGGCTTAATTTATGCTCAATTTTTGTAACTATGTTTTGAACATTTGAAAAAAGTGCATTCTTTTATTGGGAGTTCAAAGGTTGGTAGATAGCTATCAGATCTATGCTATTGAATATGGTTTTAGGTTGTATCTTTAATTCCAGGTGCAATTTCTAGCATTAAAAAGTATGCTCTTTTGGGAATGCAAGTTGGTGCAGCCACTCTGGAAAACAGTATGGAGGTTCCTCAAAAAACTAAAAATAGAACTACCCTATGACCCAGCAATTGCACTTCTAGGCATTTATCCACAGGATACAGGTGTGCCGTTTCAAAGGGACACATGCACCCCCATGTTTATAGTAGCACTATCCACAATAGCCAAAGTATGGAAAGAGCCCAGATGGTCCCTCGATGGATGAATGGATAAAGAAGGTGTGGTATATATATACAATGGAGTATTACTCAGCAATCAAAAAGAATGAAATCTTGCCATTTGCAACTATGTGGATGGAACTGGAGGGTATTATGCTAAGTGAAATTAGTCAGAGAAAGACAAAAATCATATGACTTCATTCATATGAGGACTTTAAGACACAGAACAGATGAACATAAGGGAAGGGAAGCAAAAATAATATAAAAACAGGGAGGGGGACAAAACAGAAGAGACTCTTAAATACGGAGAACAAACTGAGGGTTACTGGAGGGGTTGTGGGAGGGGGGATGGGCTAAATGGGTAAGGGGCATTAAGGAATTTACTCCTGAAATCATTGTTGCACTATATGCTAATTTGGATGTAAATTAAAAAAAATTAAAATTGAATTAAAAAAAGTCAACAACAACAACAATTTTTAGTTATCTTTTTTTTTTTTTTTTTTTGCTTGCATTTGCCTAGTATGTCTTCATCTTCTTGAAACACTTTATATGTCTGTCTCATATGCCGCATAAATTTGGGCTATATTTGGAGTTCCAATCTGAAAAAATAATTTTATTTGAAAATGTAAGTTCAGTCCATATACATTTACTTACACAACTAATATATTTGGCTTTTTATTATATTTGTCACTATGTACTCTGTTTTATTATTATCTTTCTTTTACTTTTAACTTTGACACGATTATAGAGTCATGGAATATTACACAAATAATACAGAGAGACACATGAAAACTTAATCAGTTTCTCCGCAGGATAGCATCTTATGTAACTGTAGTATAATAAAAAACCAGGAAATTGACAATATTGTCAGCTAGACTATAGCTCTTATTCATGTTCACCAGCTTTTACATTGACACATATTGACCATTATAGTATCTTACAAAGTAATTTCACTGTTCTAAAAATCCTCTGTACTTGGCCTTCATTTCACCCTTCCCCCAACCCCTGGTGACTACTGATCTTTTTAACTGTCTCTGTAGTTTTACCTTTTGCAGAGTGTCATATAGTTAAAATCATACAGTATGTCAGCTTTTCAGATTGGCTTCTTTTTTTTATTAATATGCCTTTAAGCCTCATCTATGTCTTTACATGACTTGATAGGTCATTTCTTTTTAGTGCTGAATAATATTCCATCATCTGGATATACAACTCTCTATCTTTTGCCCTGCTGCAGGACATTTTGGTTGCTTCCAAGTTTTGGCAAATACCAGTAAAGCTGCTGTAAACATTCATGTGCAGGTTTTGTGTATTTATGTTTTCAACCCCTTTGGGTAAATTACCAAGGGGTATGATTGCTATATCATATGTTAAGAGTATGTTTGACTTTGTAAGAAACTGCCAAACTGTTATCCAAAGTGGCTGTACCAGTTTGTTTTCCCACCAGCAGTGAATGAGAGTTTCTGTTGCTCCACATCCTTGCCAGCACTTAGTGTTGCCAGTGTTCTGCATTCTGGCCATTTTAATAGGAGTGTGGTAGTATCTCATTGTTTGAATTTACATTTCCTTAATGGCAAATGTTATAGAGCATTTCTTCATGTGCTTTTTTATTTTATTTATTATAATTTTTTATGTGCTTAATTAATCTGTATGTCTTTATAGTAGATTTCTTGTATACAACATGTAGTTGGGTCGTGGTTTTTTGATCAGCTCTGGTAATGTTTGTGTTTTAATTGGTATACTTAGACTATTGACATTAAAAGTGATTATTAATATAGATGGATTCATATCTACTACATTTGTTCATGTTTTCTTTTTGTTCCCTTGTTGTTTGTTTTGATTTTCTGTCTTCCCACTTATTCTGCCTTTTGTGGTTTTAATTGAACATTTTATATGGTTCCATTTTTCTCTCCTTTCTTAGTAATCAATTATACTTTTTTTAAACTTTTTTTAGTGGTTGCCCTAGTTTTGTAATATACATTTACAACTAATCCTACTCTCAAATAACACTATAGCTTTTCATAGGTAGTGAGTATACCTTATGATAATAATGTAATCCTAATTCCTTCTTCCTGTCCCTTATGTCATTGCTATCATTCAGTTATATCTAAGTATTCATGACACACACATACACACACACACACACACACACACACCCCTCATATATATACATAAGCATACAAAATCAATTACATTGTTGCTTTGATTACATTATTACATTATTTTTATGTTGTTACAGTATTATTTTGAATGAACCGTTATCTATTAGAGCAATTAAGAATAAGAAAAATAAAATTGTCTTTTCTTTAATGTTCCACCTTTCTTTATGTAGATGAGTTTCTTATCTGTATTGTTTTCTTCCTCTTTAGAGAACATTTAACATTTCTTGCAGAGCAGGTCCACTAGCAACAAATATTCTCAATTTTTTTTTGGTGCGATAAAGTGAGGATAATTTCTCAGGGTACAGAATTCTAGGTTGTTTTTTTTTTTTTTCCCCTTGTCAACAATAAATATTTCACTCCACTCTCTTGTTTGCATGGTTTCTAAGGAGAAGTTGGATGCAATTATCCTTGTTCCTCTATAGGTAAGGTGGTTTTTTTCCCTCTGGCCTCTTTCAGGGTTTTCTTTATATTTATTTTTCTGTAGTTTTAATAAGGTATGTCTAGATGTAGTTGTGTTGTTGTGTGTTTTTTTTCTTGGGCATATATGCTGCTTGGTGTTCTTTGAACTTTATTGATATGTGGTTTGGTATCTAACATTAATTTAGGAAAACTGTCAGTCATTATTGTTTTGAATATTTCTCCTGTTCTATTCTCTCTTTCTCTCCTTTAGCTTTTCCCATTATGTGTATGTTATACTTTTTGTAGTCCTTGGATATTCTGTATTTTTTTTTTCTAGTCTCTGTTCTTACTGTTTTACAGTTTTCAAGGATTCTGTGATATATCAAGGGTATGGTGATATATTCTCTAGCTCAGAGATTCTTTCCTCAGCTGTGTCCAGTCTACTAACGATATGATTATATCGAAGGCACTCTTCATTTCTGCTGTAGTTCCTTTTCTTTGTGGAATTTCATCTCTCTGCTTACCTGGCTCATCTGTTTCTGTATGCTATCTACTTGATCCATTAGAGTCCTTAGTATTAATCATTCTTCTGTTTTGTTTGTTTGTTTGTTTGTTTAAAAGTAGACTCCACACCCATTGTGGGGATTGAACTCATGACCCTGAGACTAAGAGTCCAGGGTTCTTTACCTACTGAGCCAGGAGAGTGCCCTAATCATTGTTTTAATTTTAAATTCCTGGTCTGATAATTCCAGCGTCTCTGCCGTGTCTGGTTATGATGCTTGCTCTGTGTCTTCAAATTGTGATTTTTGCATTTTGATGTGCCTTGTAATTTTTTTCTTGATAGCTGGGCATGATGTACCAGGTGAAAGGAATTACTGTAATAGGCTGTTACTAATGTGGTGAGGTGTTGGGGGAAACTGTTCTATAGTCCTGTGGCTAGGCCTCAGTCTCTTAGTGAGCCTGTGTCTCTAGACTGAACTTTATAAGCCTTTCTCAGTTTTTCTTTTCCTCTTAGGTGGGGCAGGATGGTTAGAATGTGCTGGAGCTGGATATTTTGCTTTCTTGCATGTGGAATTCTAAAGCTGGCTGGAGTTAGGTATTTCCCTTCCCCATGTCACTTAGGCTCTGCCCTAGTAGGTTAGGCTCTGGTAAACTAGCTTTTACCAAGGACAGGCCCTGTTAAGAACAGAATGCTCTGGCTCATTTCAAAATGATTCCTCTGTGTTTCCCCTACTTGGAAGTGTAAATAAGCGGCTTTCCCCCTGTTACTTACTTAGTTAAGTTCCCAGAGGCAAAATGCACAAAGGTATGAGGGTCCCTCTATGACTGGGCACCCCTTGAGTTTTTCACTCTCAGACTTGTCCACACTGAGCCTCTTGCGGTTTATCAGTTTAGGGTTTCCTGTTCTGGCTCTCATTCCCTCTGAGGTTTTAGCTGGTTTTGTTCTGGTAGATTGTGATTCTCTATCTGCCTGTAGTCTCTTCAGTTTTGGGGGCAATAGTTTGTAGGGTGACCTCGCTTCTCTTATGGATCTAAAAAGAGTTGTTGAGTTTTCAGTTTCCTTAGCTTTTTTACTTGCTGTTAGGAATAAGTGAGGACTTCCAAGCTCTTTGCACAGAAACTGGAAACTTGGAAGAAGACATTTTTTTTTTTTTGTCCATTTTTATGTATTTTTTTGTTTTTCTTTTTTTAGTGCTTGCTCTAAGGACTACTTAGATATCTTTAACTTTAGAGCTTCTTAGTGTTAATATTCCACCATCTTGCAAAACGTAGAAATGTATTTAGGTCCATTTTAAGTCTGCTTGCCATATGATCTCTTTTGTTTTGCTGCCCCCACTCCCTTTCTTTGACTGGTGAATGGTCTTTCTCTGGCACCAGGGATTCAATTATCCATTCTTTCTCCATGGATTTGTAATGGCCCTTGTCATATACCAATTTTTAATATACGTGTGCATTGTCGATTGCTCCATTGTTTTCTCTTGATATATTAGTCTAGGTATTATTTTTTATAATTTTAGTTAAAAAAAATCAAACTTTTCTTTGAAGATAAACATGTGTTTAAATACAATAACACCAAAGTAAAATTGTGCTATTGATATTAAGAACTATAACTTTTTAAGGCACAAAGAGGTTTCCTGGAAGTGAGGTGATAACTTGGATTTTAGTTACTAGTTTAATTCCTGCTCTCTTTTTGCTTTTGATAACAAACTTTTATTTTAAAGCTTTCTGCTTTCATTTCTTTTAAGTGAGCTATTGCACTAGTGTTTTATATGTAGACACTAGATAGTCTCAGAAAATTTGTAGGTAGTTATAAATTATGATCTGTTCTGAATATTAATTGGAATAGTCTGACCTAATCAAAATTTTAACTGTAGCTTCTTTGTAAGGATTTTCTTGTGGTTGCTGAAGAAAAATTGATCCTTATGTTGATGTGATTGTGGAGTAATTGAACCTTGTGTGATGTATAGTGATTTAGTTCTGTTGTTTATTAGGTGATGAAGTTATTACCTGGAAATAGCTCTCTAGTTCTTTTTTTTTTCTTGAGAGTTGTGTGGTTGTGTGTGTATATGTATAGCTACCACAAATCCTGGTTTGGGGTCTAATTAACAATTTAAATTTTAGCCTTTTATTTTTTATTTTATTTTTATTTTTATTTTTTAGTTTTTTTTAAAATGTAATTTATTTTTTAAATTTACATCCAAGTTAGTTAGCATATAGTGCAACAATGATTTCAGGAGTAAATTCCTTAATGCCCCTTACCCATTTAGCCCCTCCCACAACCCCTCCAGTAACCCTCAGTTTGTTCTCCATATTTAAGAGTCTCTTCTGTTTTGTCCCCCTCCCTGTTTTTATATTATTTTTGCTTCCCTTCCCTTATGTTCATCTGTTTTGTATCTTAAAATCCTCATACGAGTAAAATCATATGATATTTGCCTTTCTCTGACTAATTTCACTTAGCATAATACCCTCTAGTTCCATCCACGTAGTTGCAAATGGCAAGATTTCATTCTTTTTGATTGCCGAGTAATACTCCATTGTGTGTGTGTGTGTGTGTGTGTGTGTGTGTGTGTGTGTGTGTATGTGTATATATATATACCATATCTTCTTTATCCATTCATCCATTGATGGACATTTGGGCTCTTTCTATACTTTGGCTATTGTTGATAGTGCTGCTATACACATTGGGGTGCATGTGCCCCTTTGAAACAGCATACCTGTATCCCGTGGATAAATACCTAGTAGTGCAATTGCTGGGTCGTAGGGTAGTTCTATTTTTAATATTTTTTATTTTTAAAAAATGTTTATTACTTGTTTTTGAGAGAGATAGAGAGAGAGAAAAAAGGGGAGAAAATGGGGGAGAAGCAGAGAGAGAGAGGAAGAGAGAATCCCAAGCAGGCTTCATGCTTTCAGTGGAGAGCCTGATGTGGGGCTCTGTCCCTCAAACTACAAGATCATGACTTTGAGCGCAAATCAAGAATTGATCACTTAACTAACTGAGCTACCCAGGCACTCTGTGACTTATTTTTTAAAAAGCAGATTAAAAAAAAATTTTTGGAGTTCACCTTTAAACATAGAAAAGCAATTTTTTTGCTCCATCTTTTTATAAGTTTCTTTATAGTATATCTTATTTTAAATGAGTCTGGTCTATGTTTATCTAAAATTGTGTAAAGGTTAATGGTCTTATTTGCTTTGAGAAAGTATTTTTTATTTACCACAAATTTTAGTAAGATTTCATTAAATATCAAGACTCCTTAATAGATTATATGTAACCTAGAAAGGTTGAAGTTATGTACATCTAGTTACCAAAGTGAAGTGTGTTAATATTACAGTTTTTACTTTAAGGAAAAAGAATTTGTAATTATGCCCTTAATTCATGAATAAAATCAGTGATATGTTGGTGGAGATAGCCACCAGGCAGCTTGAAGTGTGAGTCTCGATTCAGAAGAAGCATGGTAGTCATAAATAAAATTTGAAATTTTCTTCTTATAGGTGGTCACTGGGGCTGTGGGAGATTAGAGTGAAAATCCACAATAAAAAGAAATCTGAGGTTAGAAGGTGGTAAACGACAGTGTTTAAGTAGTCAGTTGTCCATTGAGTTGAGTGTACGGTTCATATTTTAAATAACGTCAGTAATAGAGTGGAAGATAACAGAATATGGAGGATTAGCAGTGTCAAATTATAGTGGTAGCCCTAATTTTTAAATCTCCAAAACTTTAGTTAATAGTGAAGTCTTTACTCTGAGATTATACATTTTTGTACTCAATTGTGTAATCGGTTTTTCGAGAAGCATTTAATGAGGTAAGAGCATACACTATGGTTGTACACATACACATATGTGTGATGATATACATAGATACAGATATGTAAGTGAAGATCTGTCTGTCTTCATAAGTATGTCTTCATCTATATTGGTTTGACTTTCTTTCCTTCCTACTTCTCTCCCTCTCCAACCCATCCATCCATCCATCCATCCATCCATCCATCCATCCGTCTTTCCCAGTCTTCCCCTTCCCTTTACAGAATTAAGCATGCTTTGCCAGCTAGTTCCTGAAACCTCCTAAGAGGGCAGTTTACTTAAATCTTAATCGTGTCACTGTGGGATTCTGAGAAAACTTTGAAGTTGTTTCCAGGGTTGCTCAAAAAATTTGTGCCACAAAGAACTGTGATCATAGTAACTCAGCAGGAAGCATTGGTAACATCTAGTTTATCCCTAGGTGGGCTGTTAAGAACTAGTCTTTTCTTTCTGTTTCTAGGAAGTGTTTTGTTTGTGGTTCAGAAAGTTGTTCTGATGGATTTTGTTTTGTAGAACTGCTATGGAATTTGCTTTGATATTTAGTATTAGTTTAGATAAGTTAAAACTGCAGGGTGCTCAAACATGACATGGATTAAAATATTGAAAATTGCATATTTATTCTAAACCTACTCATGTGTTGCATTGTTAGATTACACTGTTGTAGTTATGAAACTCCTAAGCAGATATGACCAAAATGAATGAACTCTATAGTATGTGAATAAAATACCATGAATTTGGTTTATAAATTCTTGGCATCTTCATCTTTGAGTGTCATGTTATCTTCACAGGAAGAAAATTAAATTACCTTGCAGTCTTCTGAGAAGTTTACTTTGTATTATCTGCTGTGTATAACAGAATATGATCATAGACTCTTGCTCTTATTTTTCCATTCCTGTACTTTAAGGTGGTACTTTTATACTGTTCTAAAACATTGTGACAGATGAAAATATATTGTATCTTGAAAGACTTTCTGAGATCATTAAATATCTCGTAATAGTCATTACAATTGTTAGCAACTTTCACTATGCTTTTCTCTCATCTATAATTTCCCGTTTTTTGTAGCGCGCGCGCACACACACACACACACACACACACACACACACAAAGATAGGGAGAGAGAGAGAGAGAGAGAGAGAGGGAGAGAGAAGGAATATATATAAACACTTAGAATCTGGAAGTTATACGATGCCTACTGTACTCCCTAATAATTTTAGTTATGAAATGTGTTACAGTGTCATTCAAAAGTTTGAGAAAGTTAGGGGCGCCTGGGTTGCTCAGTCGGTTGAGCGACTTGGGCTCGGGTCATGATCTCTGGATTTGTGGGTTTGAGCCCTGGGTTGGTCTCTGTGCTGACAGCTTAGAGCCTGGAGCTTGCTTCGGATTCTGTGTCTCCCTGCCTTCTCTCTGCCCCTCCCCCACTTGTGTGCATGTGCACGCTCTCTCTCTCTCACTCTCTCTCTCTCTCTCTCTCTGTCTCTGTCTCTCAAAAAAAAAAAAATAAATGTAAAAAAATTTTTTAAAAAAGTTTTGGAAGGTTAGCCAAAGAATATATACATTAAGGTTTCCAGACAAAAAGAAAAGACAATTGTCCATCTAATTAGACACAATAATGTTGTTAAAAGATAAGAAAATTTGGAGTTCAATAGAATGTGAGGATACCTTTTAATTTACTAAGGTGTTAAGGAAGTTTAATTATTTTAATGTTTTCCTGCGGGAATAATGGTACTTTTATTACACAGAGTTCTTTTTTTTTTTTTAATTTTTTTTTTAACGTTTATTTATTTTTGAGACAGAGAGAGACAGAGCATGAACGGGGGAGGGTCAGAGAGAGAGGGAGACACAGAATCGGAAGCAGGCTCCAGGCTCTGAGCCATCAGCCCAGAGCCCTACGCGGGGCTCGAACTCATGGACCGCGAGATCGTGACCTGAGCTGAAGTCGGACGCTTAACCGACTGAGCCACCCAGGCGCCCCAATTACACAGAGTTCTTAAACAGTGATTCTTAACACTTTTTTCGGCAGTACCCCTTGATGTGCACACCCCTCCTTAAATTTTGCATAGAAGTTGAAGACATTCACCCTTTCCTGTATCAAAAAACATTAGTTGTGGTTCACTGAGCTTCACCTGTCTTCCAGTCAATCCAGTGATTCACAGAAGAATGGAAGTAAAGGGTCACAATCTCCTGGGAAATTCAAAAAGTTACTGTTTTTCTAGGCCCTAGTTCTTCCTATTCAGGCCTAGGTCACCTTTTGTTCTTATTGGCACTTCTTCCTTCCCCATAACTGATGTAGTATTATTTTATTATTACGATTTTATTTTATTATTTTTAAATGTTTATTTTTTTATTTTTGAGAGAGAAAGAGCGTGTGTGTGTGTGGCGGGGAGGGACAGAGAGAGTTGGGGGCCGAGGGTCCAAAGTGGACTCTGTGCTGGAGGCAGAGAGCCCGATGCAGGGCTCGAACTCACAAACCATGAGCTCATGACCCAACCCGAAGTCAGACGCTTAACCAACTGACTGAGCCACCCAGGTGCCCCTGTTGTAGTAGTATTTTAATAGGTAACTTGTTTTCTAGAGAGAATTTACTCAAGTAAAAGGAAGTGACCTGTTTGTCTTCAGATCTTGGCTAGATATAGTCAAATGTTTAATAGTAAAATGGCATTTAATAGACTTACCAGTTTCTTGTGATACTCAGCATCCCTGGAGAAGTGATAAAATAAATCAATATTGTGATATTCTGCACCTACCGAATTGACACTGGAACTGAGGTTGAAGACACCACATCTGGGAAACCTATCAAAAAGAGTCTGCTTTTAATACAACATATCATGCCCTTCAGAGATACTGTCTTTTCATTCTTGAGGCTGTTAGTTCTGGGTTGGAATTCAGATAAAGCTGGGAGGGAGATGCTCTTTCTCATTGTTTGGGAACAATAAATTGAAACCTAAGACCAGAATAGGATTTCATCTAATAACAATACATCCTCTGCTTTTTCCCAGTAGTAAGAGTGTGTCAGGGTTTTATTCATTCTAAAGTCAGTGAGTTACAGAATTTAAAGGTAAGTTAGTAATGGACAGATTTTCTACCATAGAAGCAGTGCTTTGGAAAGAACATGAAGCTGACTTCTAATTCCAACTTGTCTTTGTGCTACTTTTATATTTTTAAGTAAACCACATAAATTTTCTGACAGAGAAAGGATAATAGTATCTATATCACACTTTGTAAGACTCCTAAGAGGATAAAATTTGCTTTCAAATATTTATTATACCTTGCAGATTATTACATTTTATGCAAATGTAAATTACTTGATCACATCTTTGCTTGCTAATAAATTGATATCACTATTTTTTTCTCCTGTCTAGTGGATATCTTTTGTGATTATGTCTCTATAATATATTTTATGTCTCTACTATATTCCTAGTAGGCTGGGTTCTTAGTAACACTTTGTCTAGAAATTCCATAACCATTTGTTTAGTGCCTAATAGATATGCCAGGTACTTTTGCGGGTGTGTGAAAATGTGAAGGTAAACAAGATAATCTTTGCCTGCTAGTTAAAGATAAACGGTTATATTATCAGGTAGATAATTTATTGAATTTTAGAGATGGAATTAGATTAGTGGAACAAATACGGTAGTTCACTTCATAAGGAAATGTATGATTGGGTACTGCTACTGAAATTGCAGAGATATACTTTTATTTTGTTTTTTTAATTAAGTATAATGTTTTTTTCTTTATATGTAACCAGCTTTGGGAAGATAGGTATCACTTGAAAAGGATTTAACTTTTCTGTGTATGTGTGACTCTTAGATGTTGATGTTACCCTAATTTTTCTTTATGTAATTTACTTAAAATAAGACCATCTTTGATTTAGAATTTGATAGGAGTTGATAAGATTGGTAAAGATTAGTAAGAACAATTTCAATTCATTTGTAGAAATCATAGACAAGAAAGCTACTAGGAAGCTTCTAGATCATCTTTGCAGTGATTTTCAAATTCTTTTTTAGAGGAGCAATAGAATTCTGTTGTTTTTGCTGAGGTGTGTTAGGACCTGCTGAACAGGGTCATTGCCTGTGGGGTTTGGTTCAGTGGGTTTGCCTAGACCTCCTTCCCCTTTCAACCCGAGTAGACCCAACATTATGTTTATATTGGTGATAAATGTATGTTTTTGTTAAATAATTTTTATGTTTAAAGTTAGGTAACTAGTCTTGTTCCCTCATTAAAAAAAATTTTTTTTTTTTTATATTTATTTTGAGAGACAGAGAGACAGAGTGCGAGCAGGGAAGGGGCAGAAAGAGAGGGGACACACAATCCCAAGCAGGTTCTGAGCTGTCAGCATAGAACCCGATGTGAGGCTTGAACTCATGGACTGACCACGAGATCATGACCTGAGCCAAAGTCAGACTTTCAACCTACTGAGCCACTCCGGCACCTCTTGTTCCCTCATTTTAATGACAAAATTAAATTACAGAGTACCAGAGAATTAAAGTTAAATAAAATTCTGATTTTCAAACTTCAGTTGTTAAGTGAAACCATACTGCCTCCATGTGGCTTTAGTGATAATAGAAATCTTCTTAAGCCATTTTATTATTTATTTATTTTATTAATTATTTTTAATGTTTATTTATTTTTGAGAGGGACAGAGTACAAGCAGGGGAGGGGGCAGAGAGAGAGAGGGTGACACAGAATCTGAAGCAGGCTCCAGGCTCCGAGCTGTGAGCACAGAGTCCAACACGGGGCCCAAACTCATGAACGGCAAGATCATGACCTGAGCCGAAGTCGGACGCTTAACCGAATGAGCCACCCAGACGCCCCTTAAGCCATTTTAAATAATGAACAGTCAAGATTGTGTATGACTGGGTTGGACTTCAAGATTTCACTGACATGTTAATATTAAGACCTGACATGAAATTTAAGTGAAAATCATTTGATATGGGTACTTGTTTTATTTATAAAGGTTTTTTTCTTTTCAGTATGAAAAATGCTAATAATTGAAACTCAAATAGATTTTTATAATTTCCAAAGTTTATTTTAACTCTGTCCTTAAACTCTTAAAACATTAAAGACTTCTTTCCATATGTATGTATGTATGTATGTATGTATGTATGTATGTTGTATGTATGTCAAGTTAGCTAACATATAGCGTTGTCTTGGCTTCAGGAGTAGATTCTTGTGATTCATCACTTACATACAACACCCAGTGCTCATCCCAACAAGTACCCTCCTCAGTACCCATCACCCAGCTCCTCCACCCGCCCAGTCCCTACCCCCATCAACCCTCAGTTTGTTCTCTGTATTTAAGAGTCTCTTATGGTTTGCCCTCCTCTCTGTAACTTTTTTTCCCTTCCCTTCCTCTATGGTCTTCTGTTAAGTTTCTCAAATTCCACATATGAGTAAAATCATAGGATATCTGTCTTTCTCTGATTGACTTACTTCACTTAGCATAATACCCTCCAGTTCCATCCACGTTGTTGGAAATGACAAGGTTTCATACTTTTTCATTGTCAAGTAGTGTTCCATTGTATATATATACCATATCTTCTTTATCCATTCATCAATTGATAGACATTTGGGCTCTTCCCATAATTTGGCTATTGTTGATAGTGCTGCTGTAAACATTGGGGTACCAAGTGCTCCTACAAGTCAGCACTCCTATGTCCTTTGGATAAATTCCCAATAGTGCTATTGCTGGGTTGTAGGGTAATTCTGTTTTTAATTTTTTGAGGAACCTCCACACTGTTTTCCATAGTGGCTGCACCAGTTTGCATTCCCACCAACAGTGCAAGAGGGTCCCTGTTTCTCCACATCCTCGCCAGCGTCTGTTGTCTCCTGAGTTGTTCATTTTAGCCACTCTGACCGGTGTGAGGTGGTATTTCAGTGTGGTTTTGATTTGTATTTTCCTGATGATGAGCAGTGTTGAGTATCTTTCCATATGTCTGTTTACCATCTGGATGTCTTCTTTGGAAAAGTGTCTATTTATGTCTTCTGCCCATTTCTTCACTGGATTATTTGTTTTTTGGTTGTTGTGTTTAGTAAGTTCTTTATAGATTTTGGATACTAATCCTTTATCTGATATGTCATTTGCAAATATCTTCTCCCATTCCACTGGTTGGTTTTTAGTTTTGTTGGTTGTTTCCTTTGCAGTGCAGAAGCTTTTTATCTTGATGACATCCAGTACATTTTTGCTTTTATTTCCCTTGCTTTCGGAGATATGTCAAGTAAGAAGTTGCTGTGGCTGAGGTCAAAGAGGTTGCTGCCTGTTTTCCCCTGTAGGATTTTGATGGTTTCCTGTCTCACATTTAGGTCTTTTATCCATTTTGAGTTTATTCTTGTGTATGGTGAAAGAAAGTGGTTCAATTTCATTCTTCTGCATTTTGCTGTCCAGTTCTCCTGGCACCATTTGTTAAAAAGACTGTCTTTTTTCCATTGGATACTCTTTCCTGCTTTGTCCAAGATGAGTTGGCCATATATATAAATAGTTCCATTTCTGGGTTCTCTATTCTATTCCATTGGTCTGTGTGTCTGTTTTCAGGCCAACACCATACTCTCTTGATGATTACAGCTTTGTAGTACAGGCTAAAGTCCAGGATTATGAGGCCTCCAGTTTTGGTTTTCTTTTTCAACATTACTTTAGCTATTCAGGGACTTGTGTGGTTCTATAGAGATTTTAGGATTGTTTGTTCTAACTCTGTGAAGAATGCTGGTGCTATTTTGATTGGGATTACATTGAATGTGTAGATTGTTATGGGTAGTATCAACATTTTAACAATATTTGTTCTTCCAATCCATGAGCATGGAATATTTTTCCATTTCTTTGTGTCTTCTTTAGTTTTTTTCATGAGCTTTCTATAGTTTTCAGTGTACACATCTTTTACCCCTGGTTAGGTGTATTCCTAGCTATTTTATGGTTCTTGGTGCAATTGTAAATGGGATCGATTTCTTGATATATCTTTCTGTTGCTTCATGATTGGAGTATAGAAATGCAACCAATTTCTGTACAGAGATTTTGTATCCTGTGACTTTGTTGTATTCATGTATCAGTTCTATCAGTTTTTTGGTGAAGTGTTTCGGGTTTTCCATGTAGAGTATCATGTCATCTGTGAAGAGTGAAAGTTTGACTTCTTCTTTGCCAGTTTGGATGCCTTTGATTTCATTTTGTAGTTTGACTGCTGAGGCTAGGACTTCTAACACTATGTTAAACAACAGTGGTGAGAGTGACATCCCTGTTGTGTTCCTGATCTCAGTGGGAAGGCTCTCAGTTTTTTCCCATTGAGGATGATATTAGCTGTGGGTCTTTCGTATATGGCTTTTATTGATGTGAAGGTATGTTCCTTCTATCCTGACTTTCTTTTTTTTTTTTTTAATTTTTTTTTAACCTTTATTTATTTTTGAGACAGAGAGAGACAGAGCATGAGTGCGGGAGGGTCAGAGAGAGGGAGACACAGAATCTGAAACAGGCTCCAGGCTCTGAGCTGTCAGCACAGAGCCCAATGCAGGGCTCGAACTCAGGGACTGCGAGATCATGACCTGAGCCAAAGACGGACGCTTAACCGACTGAGCCACCCAGGCGCCCCTTTCTTTTTTTTTAATTTTTAAATATCTATTTATTTTTGAGAGGGAGAGACAGAGTGCAAGCAGCGAAGGGACAGAGAGAGAGGAAGACACAGAATTGGAAGCAGGCTCCAGGCTCTGAGCTGTCAGCACTAAGTCCAATGCGAGGCTCGAACCCACAGACCATGAGATCATGACCTGAGCTGAAGTTGGACGCTTAACTGACTGAGCGATCCAGGCATCCCGTATCCTGACTTTCTTGAGGGTTTTTATTAAGAAAGCATGCTGTTGGGCTGCCTGGGTGGCTCAGTCGGTTGAACGTCTGACTTCAGCTCAGGTCATGATCTCACAGTTCGTGGGTTCGAGCCTTGGGTCAGGCTCTGTGTTGACAGCTCGGAGCCTGGAGCCTGCTTCGGATTCTGTGTCTCCCTTTCTCTCTGTCCCTCCCCTGCTCGTGCTCTGTCTCTCTCTGTCTCTCAAAAATAAATAGAAATGTTAAAAAAAAAACTTAAAGGATGCTGTATTTTGTCAAATGCTTTTTCTACATCTATTGACAGGATCATATGGTTCTTATCTTTTCTTCTATTAATGTGATGTATCATGTTGATTGATTTGTGAATATTGAACCAGCCCTACAGCTCAGGAATGAATCCCACTTGATCATGGTGAATAATTCTGTTGAATTCTATTTGCTAGTATCTTGTTGAGAATTGTTGCGTCTATGCTCATCAGGAATATTGGCTTGTAGTTCTCCTTTTTAGTGGGGTCTCTGTCTGGTTTGGAAATCAAGGTGATGCTGGCTTCATAGAATGAGTCTGGAAGCGTTCCTTCCGTTTCTGTTTTTTGGAACAGCTTGAGAAGAATAGGTATTAATTCTGCTTTAAATGTCTGGTAGACTTCCCCTGGGATGCCATCTGGCCCAGGATTCTTATTTTTTGGGAGATTTTTGATAACTGATTCTATTTCTTTGCTGGTTATGGGTCTGTTCAAATTTTCTATTTTTTCCCTTTTGAGTTTTTGTAGCATGTGGATTTCTTCCAGATTGTCCAGTTTGTTGGCATATACTTTTTTATAGTATTCTCTAATAATTGTTTCTATTTCTGTGGTGTTGGTTGTGGTCTCTCGTCTTTCATTCGTGATTTTATCTATTTGGGTCCTTGCTCTTTTTGAGAAGTCTGGCTAGGGATTTATCAATTTTGTTCATTCTTTCAAAAAACCAGCTCTTAGATTGATTGATCTGTTCTACCTTTTTTTATTTTTTTGTATGTTGTTTATTTCTGTCCTAATCTTTATTATTTCTTCTTCTGCTGGCTTTGGGATTTCTTTGCTTCTGTTTTTCTAGTTCCTTTAGGTGTGAGGTTAGGTTCTGTATTTGAGACCTTTCTTGCTTCTTGAGATAGGTCTGGATTGCTATGTTTTTTCCTCTTAGGACTGCCTTTGCTGCATCTTGGACTATTGTGTTTTCATTCTCATTATGCTTCCATATATTTTTTAATTTCTCCTTTAATTTCCTGGTTGACCCATTCATTATTTAGTAGGATATAAAAAAAATATTTTTTTTAATGTTTAGTTATTTTTGAGAGAGAGAGACAGAGCATGAGTAGGAGAGGGGCAGAGAGAGAGGGGGAGACAGAATCTGAAGCAGGCTCCAGGCTCTGAGCTGTCAGCACAAAGCCTGATGCGGGCCTTGAACCCACGAACTCTGAGATCATGACCTGAACTGAAGTCGGCTGCTTAACCGACTGAGCCACTCAGGTGCCCCAGTAGGATTTTTTTTTTTAAGTTTATTTATTTTGAGAGAGAGAGAGTTGGGGAGGGGCAGAGAGAGAGAGGAAGAGAGAGAGAGAATCCCAAGCAGGCTCTGCATTGCCAGTGAGGAGCCTGGTGTGGAGCTTGAACCCATGAACCATGAGATTGTGACCTGAGCCAAAGTCAGATGCTTAACCAACTGAGCCACCTGGGGCATCCCTAGTAGGGTGTTTTTTAACCTCCCTGTTATTTGAGGATTTTCCAAATTTTTTCTTGTGGTTGATTTCAAGTTTCATTATGTTGTGACCTGAAAATATGCATGGTATGATCTCAAATATTTGTTGAGGGCTGTTTTGTGACCCAGTGTGTGATCTGTTTTGGAGAATGTTCCATGTGCATTTGAAGAATGTGTATTCTACCGCTTTTGGATGAAAAGTTCTGAATATATCTGTATTAATTGATTTATATGTTTGGGAGCTCTCATATTGGGGCATAAACATTTACAATTGTGAGCTCTTCTTGATTGATAGACCCCTTCATTATTTTATAATGCCCTTCTTCATCTCTTGTTAGTCTCTGTTTTAAAATCTAGTTTGTCTGATATAAGTATGGCTACTCCAGCTTTCTTTTGACATCCAGTAGCATAATAGATGGTTCTCCATTCCCTCACTTTCAATCTGCTGGTGTCCTCAGGTCTAAAATGAGTCTCTTATTGGCAGCATATAGGTAGATTTTTTTTTAAATCCCTTCTGATACCCTGTGTCTTTTGATTGGGGCATTTAGTCCATTTACATTCAGAGTGATTATTGAAAGATAGGGATTTTGTGTCATTGTGTTATCTGTAGGTTTAGTAGTTGTGGTGTTGTCTCTTATCCTTTGTAGTCTTTGCTGCTTTCCACTCACAGAGTCCCCCATAGGACCTCCTGCAGGGCTAGTTTAGTTAAAGACTTCTTTCCTAAAGAATAGGATCTACTTCATTCATGGTCTTACATGCAATATAAGTTAAATGAAATGATTAAGGGTGGAACGTTATCCCTATCTTTGAGTTTCTACCTTAATTCTCAGTAAACAAGTTTGATAAATGTGCAATATTTCTGGAAAGTTAAAGTTTATAGAAATTTTTTGTTTGTCCTTTGGCATTAGAAAGTTCACTTAGTGCCTAACTTCTCACTTAACAATGAAGTTAAAACCAAAGTGATTTAGTATGAGTTGTAAGAACATCTAATGAACAATTGCATTGTGTATGAAACAGATAGAAGACCTGATTTTTGTGCAATCGATGTGCATTGTTTTGGCCTTGACATCTTGGCAAGATGAATTCTTTAAGGTTCTTTATTAAATTTAGGACTCTAGAGTAAACATAGGCTAATAGCAAATTATACTTTCTATTAATATAAGGAAATAGTAATTTTTTTAAGTTAGAGATATAATTGACACAACATTATATTACTTTCAAATGTACCATGTAATCATTCAATATTGGTATATATTGTGAAATGATCCCTATGGTAAATCTTGTTAATTACAAGGCAATAGTAATTTTAAATAATTTTAATTAATGACCACTAAATAGAATGTTTAATGACCACTGAACAGAATGACTTGTAGAATCTATTTAGATCCAATTGTTAGGGTACAGAAAACTTAGTTCAGTATAATCTACTTTTTTCTCAACTCCTGATCATCGTTTTGATTTCTAAAAAAAATGATAACGTGATTATTAAGTTAATTTGATACTTCATCTCACTTTGTATCTTTTTAAAATTATTTGCAGGAGAGGGCTGCTCACTATTTATATGGCCAATTTGGTAAGTAATTCCTTTCTTTTTGTTGTTGTTGCTTTTAAAGTTTCATTGTGCTTTTTTATTTCTCTTTTTAAAATCAAGTTACATTTAAAAAATGGGAAGGAAAGCTACTTAAATTTCAGAATATTTTCTGTCTCAGTTTTAAAGCATAGTCTTAAATGTTTAAAAAAGCCTTGATGCTACCCAGTTTATTCCTGTCATACATGACTTAATTTCATTTATTTCAGGAGGAGAGTGATTCACTGCCCTGTGTCCTTCATGGCTGTTTTTTTTTCTTTAAGCTTAGATCTTTATCTTTGATAGGATATATATTTCTGTGTATCTCTTTCTCTGTATCTTTGATTTAATTTCATACTCTGCTTCTGTTGCCATTTCTTATAGAAAAATGATTTAAAGATGAGCTTTTGTGATGTCATTATTCTTGGACATCAGGACAGCATTGGTTCTATCTCTAAAGTCTGAGTATATTTAATAACATAATTAGCTAGGCTTCTTAATCTGTAAGTCTACAGGAATGAAATTAATGTTGTTTAGTCTGTTATTCTTTATGGTAAATATACAGTCAAGATTATATAATTTTCATTGCCAAGTTCATGATTTAGAATGTATTTATATTGAAATCTTCTAAAGTTGTTTAATAGAATTGGTAGTCAACATTGAAAACTACAACTAAAAAATTATTTATTTATCTGAAGATAGGTTGTTGAATTCTCTAATGAGGGAATATAATTCAGAGTTACATTTATCAATTCTTTTCAGCTGTAAATTTTTTATTATAAATTAGTAATATTTAATTTTTGCTCTGTACTTAGCATATGTCACTTACTGTGCTATATGCTGGTAGACAGGATGGAGATAGTCTTTACACTTAATGGAGTTTGCTGTCTAGTAAAGGAGTCACAGTAAAAATAACAATGTTTGAAAAGGACTAGAATATAAACTATAGTATGCTATGAGAACCATAATAGTAGCACCAAATTATTCTGGGTGCTGCTCTTCTTTCTTATTTTTTAAAAAACTTAAAAATACTTCCCCTGCATACTAGGGTGGGTTTGAATTTTAATGCGTTTTTTTTTCTTTAAACGTGCACATACTTTTCTATACTGCCACATGGTGTGTATACTTCAATACCCAAATGCTATCTGTATTTAATTTTTTGTAATGTTTATTTATTTTTGAGAGAGAGAGATAGAGACAGACAGAACGCAAGCAGGGGAGGGGCAGAGAGAGAGGGAGACACAGAATCTGAAGCAGGCTCCAGGCTCCGAGCTGTCAGCACAGAGCCCGATGTGGGGCTCAAACTCACTGATGGTGAGATCATGATCTGAGCCGAAGTCGGACACTTAAGCGACTGAGCCATCCAGGCACTCCAAATACTATCTGTATTTATATACTTGTCTTTAAATTCTAAGTAAAATTTTACAAACTTTTTTTTGGTGTGGTGTGGTGTGGTGTGGTGTGTGTGTGTGTGTGTGTGTGTGTTTTGCCTCATTTAGATTGTTAATTTCTGGAGAGATGATCTTTGATTTTGGTTGATATAATCAGTGCTAGAGATTGGTCTTTAAATACTGTAGTTTTGGGGAATAAGCCTTTTATTTGAATGAATCATACAGAAATTCATATGCAGGTGTAAGAAATGGTGGAGAGATCTCATATTCATTCTACTCAGTTTCCCCAGTAGTAATATCTTCCAAAACCAAAGTAGTATCAAAATTATGATATTTATATTGATATTTAAAGAAATTTTCCTTTCGACAAGGATCAAAAGTTAATTTTGATCCTTTATTAAGGACATTTTTTTATCATTAACCACAAAATTTTAATGAGACCAAAGCCTTTTTTTATACCTCAGTTTTTTTTTTTAATGCCTCAATTTTGACTATGTTTAAAGGAAAGTAAATTTGTATATAATATATTCTTAGTACTAATGATAATCTAATAAGTTTAATTCTTCTCTTTATCTAAATAGAGTCTTTTGTTTATACAGTTACTATACAACTATTTCTGTAATAAGAGAGTGGCTGGTGCAGAATAGGTAAAGATTTAAATATTTTCAGAGACTGAATTTATCCTTAAGAAGTAACTTTGTTCTATAATTTGATTGTTGCTTCCTAGACTAAGTTGAAATTGTTGGCATATAATATCAAGAGCAATATTTCTAAATGTTAGGAGGTTTTATTTTAAAATTATTTACTGTATTTAGTATGTATTTCTGATTTGGAAAGTATCAAAAAGCATAAAAAAGAAAGTAAAAAATCATCTGTAATTTTACCATGTAGTAATTTTAGTATTTATTTTTTATTCC